>NC_061121.1:214163723-214192020 GCF_002878395.1 Capsicum annuum
TTAATTACACCATAAAGTGTGTCACTTTAACCCTCTTATACTCCAATTACATTCACATGCCATGCATATTCATACAACATCCTCCAATATCAAGTTTGGATTCATTTATCCTTCCAACCAATCCATTAAACCAAATTGATCCATAGACATAAATAATCATCAATTCAATAGTATATCACCATATCCACCTTCCATAACTCAATTACCATATCTACCTTCCACAATTCAATATAACCAAACCATGCAAAATAATCCATAATCCTATTTCCATCACCTTTCAATAATAACCAATACATATAATCCTCTATCACACATATACATATGGAAAAGAACAAAGGCAAACAATATTCATACCTTAGAATTCACCTCTTGATTATGCAATCCTATTTGCACAAATAATAGGTGTCGTTTGAATCTCTCGAGATGACAAACGCAGTTATTGGATTACTTTGGAATTTCTACGGTTGAATCAAAAGTAACTTAAAGGTCAAATTTGGCTAGGGTTTGTTCTTTCTTAATGATTGATGATGAAAATGTGTTTTTGAACTCATATACATGTATATATACACATATTCCCGTCCATAATATAATAGGACATGACCAAAATGCCTTTAAAACTTAAATTATATTAAATCTGTCCTTTGGTGGACTGTTTTGATAAGCTAAATCAGATCGACCATAACTCCTTGCTCTGATATCGGATTTGGGTGAAATTGGTATCGTTGGAAGGATAATTCAAAGGGCTTTCATTTCATATAAAGTAGGCCACCCAGTTTGTCTTGTACAACGAGTTATGGTCGCTTGAAGTTGACCCTAAAAATCTATTTTGATAGGATGAAGTAAAATGAGTATAACTCCTTACTCAGACGTTGGATTTGGATGAAACCGATTGCATTGGAAGGAAGACTTAAAGATCTTTCTTTTCATAGGTCACAAATCTCCCAGTTCATTATATTAAGGGAGTTATGATCATTCGAATTAGACCCAAAAATTTAGCTGGCCTCAGTAGTTTGTGTGCCGGAAATTTTCCTACTCATTTACTATTTCCAAATATCCCGGCCACTGTTTTATAGTTTTGAACGTGCTTGATTATATTCAAAAACTATATGTTTTTTGAAATCTTTATATCGTTGCAAAGCTTATTTAATAACCTTCGCACGAAACTATCGACGGGCAAATTCTGGTATAAATAAAATAAAAAAATTAATTTCATATAAATAAGACCAATACACGTATTTGAATACGGGGTGTTACAGGGGGTGTAGATAATATGTGGGAGATGACTTCCAGTTACATTAGGGAAACCGCTAGAGAGGTGTTGGATGTCTCGAGAGGTCGATTTGGCAGACATTAAGGAGACTGTTGGTGGAATGAAGAGGTCAAGAGAAAGGTAGAGTCTAAGAAGGTGGCTTATGCTAAGTTGGTTAGGAGCAAGGATGATGAGGAAAGGCAGAAGAATAAGGAGGAGTATAAGGTAGCTAGAAGAGAGGCTAAGTTAGCGGTTATGACGGCTAAGACAACAACTTTTGAGAGTTTGTATGCGGCTTTAGAGGAGAAATGTGGAGATAAAAAGTTGTATAGGATGGCCAAGGTCAGGGAGTCGAGGGCTCGTGGCCTTGACTAAGTGAAGTGCATCAAAGGAGAGGATGGTATAGTGTTGGTTGAGGATGCCCTCATTAGGGAGAGATGGCAGTCCTATTTTCATAAACTTTTAAACGACGAGGGGGAACAAAGATTCTGTGTTGGAAGACTTAGAGATATCTGAGAAGGGTTGTGATTATTGTTCTTGTAGGCGTATCGAGGTTAAGAATGTCAAGGGAGGTATTCCCATGATGCGGTGGGGTAGAGCGACGGGACTAGATGAGATTCCAGTAAATTTTTGGAAGAGCACTAGCGGGCAGGTCTGGAGTGGTTGACAAGGTTGTTTAACATTATTTTTAGAGCTGCTAAGATTCCTGAAGCATGGAGGTGGAGCACAATGATTCCAGTATATAAGAACAAGGAAGACATTCGGAGTTGTAACAACTATAGAGGTATTAAGTTGTTGTGTCATACTATAAAGGTTTGGGAAAGGGTGATAGAGTTGAGGATGAGGAGGATCATGAAAATCTCTGAGAATCAGTTTGGTTTCATGTCTGGTCGCTCGACCGCTGAGGCCATTCACCTTGTGAGGAGATTAATGGAACAGTTTTGAGAGAGGCAGAAGGACTTGCACATGGTGTTTATTGATCTAGAGAAGGCATATGACAGAGTTCTCAAGGAGATTCTGTGGAGGTGCTTGGAGGCTAGAGGGGGTGCCCGTGGCGTACACTAGGTCGATTCAGGATATGTATGATGGTGTGAAGACTCTTGTGAGGATGGTAGGTAGAGATTCAGAGAACTTCACAATTTTGATAGGGTTACATCAGGGATCGACTCTTAGCCCGTTTCTATTTGCTTTGGTGATGGATGTTTTGATGCGACATATTTAAAGGGAGGTGACTTAGTGTATGTTATTTGCAGATAATGTGGTTCTGATCGATGAGACTCGGGGTGGATTTAATGATAAGTTAGAGATTTGGAGACAGACGCTTGAATCTAAAGGTTTTCGGTTAAGTAGAACTAAGATGGAGTACTTGGAGTATAAGTTCAGTGATATGTCATAAGATGATGGAGTGGTTGTGAAGCTAAACTCTCATTCCATCCAGAAGAGGAAGAGTTTCAAGTATCTGGGGTCCATAATTCAGGGTAATAGTGAGATTGATGAGGATGTCACACATCGTATTGGGGCAGGTTGGTTGAAGTGGAGGCTCGGTTTGGGAGTTCTTTATGATAAGAAGGTGCCCCTGAAGCTTAAAGATAAGTTCTACAGAGTGGTAGTCCGGACAGCTATGTTGTATGGAGCGGAGTGTTGGCCAGTTAAGAACTCCCACCTCCAAAAGGTGAAGGTGGCAGAGATATGAATGTTGCGATGGATGTGTGGACATACCAGGAAAGATAGGGTGAGGAATGAGATTATTCGGGAGAAGGTGAGAGTTGCCTCGATGGAGGATAAGTTGCGAGAAGTGAGGCTTTGTTGGTTCGGGCATGTGATAAGGAGGGGCCCTGATGCTTCAGTGTGGAGGTGTGAGACTCTGGCTATAGATGGTTTTAAGTGGGCTAGAGGTAGGCCGAAGAAATATTGGAGGAAAGTGATTAGGCATGATATGGAGCAATTACAGCTTACAGAGGACATGACCCTTGATAGAAAGGTGTGGAGGAGACAGATTAGGGTAGAGGGTTAGGGGATGGGAGCGCAGCGGTAGTAATAGTGGAGTGTTCCTTTGGGTCTGGAGTGTCTGGTTCATATAGTTGTGGCTGTAGTATTTGGGGCTAGTGGTGTTGTCTTTTTTGCATCCTGTACTAGTTTATTATGCACTTATCTTTTGTGTTTGTTATACTGTTAGTTTATTTTGCGTACCATACTAGTTTATATGCGTTTACTTTTTGTATTGGTTATACTGTTATTGGTCCTAAGCCGGGGGTCTATCGGAAACAGCCTCTCTACTTCTCTTGAGGTAGTGGTATGGTCTGCGTATACTTCCATATATGTATGTATGTATGTATGTATGTATATATATATATATATGTATGTATGTATGTATGTTCATGAATTGTACACTTTTATATGGCTAACCATGTTGTAACCTTTGTTAGTACAAGTGCCTTGATTTATTCAAATAATAATAACTATAGCTACACAATTAATAAATTCAATTTTAATTATTGGGAAAAAAGAATATCTTATAACAACAACAATATATCTAGTGTATTCCCACATAGTGGGGTCTGAGGAGGGTAGAATGTACGCAGTAAAGGACAATAAACAAAGCTGTAATAAAATATGAAATAAGATAAAATAGCAGAAATAAGACACCAACAGAGTAGTATTATACATTATCTAACCAAAAACACACAACTCACCCAAACCCTCCTAATTAGAAACTCCAACCTACTAGCAAAGCCCTACGATTACTAGCATGGCCACATCAAAGTACTCCTATCTACTGGCTATGACTCACCCGCATACACTGGCCCTCTAACCTAATTCGCGTCATCTGTACCTTCCTATCTAGGGTCATATCCTCCGTAAACTGTAACTACACATACGACTCATCTACGTTACAACACATATCATTAATCTCAACTCTTTTTTTCAAGCTCTATAATTTCAATTTTCGTTCAATCCTTCTTCTTTGGATCATAAGCAAAATGTTATTTGATTTGAGATTAGATTTTTGTTGGGTTCAATTGTTGTGAATGAAAAATGGAAGGACACAACCCTTCGAGAAAAAGACACACTATTTTAAAGGTGACTGTTCGATCAGTTGTGACTGTTCAGAAATGACATGTTGTTTCGGAATGAACAAACATAATTATTCAAAAATAATACACCTTTCTGATGAACCATTGCCTCCTTTTCGAAGAGGCACTTCATAGCTATATAAACTTTCATTTTTTTCACAAGTTTAGTATGAAAATTTTTTGCATTGAAAATCATTTTTCTACTTCTAAAAACTCTTTGTGATCATCTCATGTTAAGTGAGTTCAAAGAAAATCAGAAGGTTTGAGGTACCGCTACATTCTGATTATGAAGCCATTTTATCCCGGGAGAAAAATTCATAACCTTGGGTACTTGAGGGGAATTATTTCCTTAAGGACACTCCGTGAATTCGGAGGACTTAACTTATTCTGTTTCATCTTTTTTATCCTTTAAAATAAAATACACACTTCTTTGATAGTTCATATTGAACTTCTGTTGAAGGTGTTGGAAAAATTCATAAGTTTTCTTGTTTAATCTTGAATTTGTGTTGAAGTTGTTTTGACATAATACAGATTGTTTACCTCAAACAACAATCTTAAGGAAATAACTTGAAATTTTTTTTTGCTTGTTTGGTGAAATTTTCTTTTCTCTAATGTTTTTTTTTCATAATCTGTATTGTTTGGTTTCTGGAGATTAAAGCTTTAAGCTTTCTACTCTCTTTGAACTTAACAAGTGATTTGAAGATATAAAATCTTCATCACAAGTTAAAGGTCATTCGGTTAACGATTGGAAGACATAAAAACTTCATCGGTAAACTAAAAACAGTAATATTTATAAGTTGCTACGAACTTGTAATAAGTATAATTTTATACTAAAGTTGATTGTCTTTTTGTGACAGAAAAAATGACCACAGAAGGTCATGTTGATGGTGTGACAAGTGTGGCAGCAACTAATATTGCCACAACCAGTCGCACAAATGTGTCACCCACTATGGCACTAGTAGAAAAGCGCAAAAAATTTTCTGTAGTTGATTTCAAGAGGTGGCAACAAAAGGTGTTCTTCTATTTAACAATCTTATGTCTTCAAAGTTTTATTTCAAAAGATGTTTCAGAAGTGCTCGAAGGAACTTCAGACCAGGAGTGATTCGTTGTAACAGAGGAGTGGAAACATTCTAATTTCCTATGTAGGAATTACATCCTAAGCGGTCTCCAAGATGACTTGTACAACGCTTACAGCGTAATGAAGACATCTAAAGAATTGTGAAATGCGCTGGAAAATAAATACAAGAATGAGGATGCAGCAAACAAAAAGTTCTATGGTGTACAATTCCTAGAGTACAAAATGATACACAACAAGACTATAGTTTCTCAAGTACAGGAGTTGCAAGTCATCATCCACGATCTCCTTGCATAAGGTATAAATTTAATGAATACCTTATTTGAACATGTTAAAAATGTTCTTAATGTTCACATAAACTTTGTTGTAGGTTTAGTTATGAACGAGGCATTTAAAGTAGCTGTGATAATTGAGAAGTTGTCACCTTTGTGAAAGGACTTCATAAATTACTTGAAACATAAACGAAAGGAGATTATAGTCTAAGACCTCATTGTGAAGTTATGCATTGAGGAAGACAATAAAGCCGCAGAGAGGAAGTCTAAAGAAAATTCTGTAATAAATGGAGCTAATATTGTAGAAGATGATCCCAACAACTCAAAGAAGCGAAAGAAAGCTGGACAACAAAGCAATCAACCTAAGAAGAAATTAAAGAAAAAATGCTTTATATATGACAAGATTGACACAAGTCTACAGATTGTCGTGCCCCAAAGAAAGGCAAAAAGAAGGATCAAGCAAATATGGCTGAATCCAAGAACAAAATGGATGATCTATGTGTCATGCTTTCGGAATGTAACTTGGTGAAAAATTCTTGAGAATGGTGGATGGATTCTGGTGCCACCCACTATGTTTGTGCAAATAAAGAGTTGTTTGTTCCATAAAAGCAAAAAATGATTCTTGCCTATAAAAGTTTTGATCATGACCAAATATGAATATTATGATGTGGTCGAATGAATTTCTCACCGATCACGTAAATATGGTATGCCAAAAGGACTTTGCCAAATATTATAAAAAATAAATTATTAAAGGCAAAAGTAAAGAAATCAGGAGGTCTTGCATATAATAATTTGACTACAATGACTATAATTTCTCTCTAAAAGGAGATGGTCACCATACGAATGGTGTTTTAAAATATGAGATAGTACACAAGTATTTGATAGCCTCGAAAATCTAATGTGTTACTACTCGAAGGAATGAAATTATTCAGGTCCTTGGAATTGGAGTAAGTCTCCAAAAGAAACTTTTTTTCAAGGAAATTGAATTTTTTTTATATTGAGACTGTAAATTATGAAAAAATTTGTATCTTCATATTACTTCAATCAAAATGGGTTATAAATATTTACGAAAAAGGCTACCCGTTTTTCACCTATTTATTGATATAAATATATGGGCATGGTGACGGAATCACATGCTGCAGTAAATTAAAAGTTTATAGAAAATGTATAAGTTGGCATGATCGGTTGACCATCCCGATTCAAATGTGATGCTAAAATAATTGAGAATTCATGTGATTTATATTGAAGAAATAAAATATTCTTCAAGAATTCTCTTATGTTGCTTGTTCTCATGATAAAATATCATAGCAGCTAAAGTTATGATTGTGCCCTTTAAATTTTTGGAATGTGCAACAAGGTTAATATGAGCCCATTCACCTGCCATGTGGATCATTTACTATTAAATGAGATGCATCTATGGTTGGTTACATGCACTGCTATCAACTTGCAATTTGATTTTTACAAGGTTGTTTGCTCAAATTATTAAAATAGAGAGCATGGTTTCAAACTATACAAGTTGATATACTGATTGGTTTAGTAGAAAATTGTGTGCCTCCAATTATAGCTGAACGATTGGTTATGAGAACAAATCTCCCAAAAAAATTTGGTATGAGACGAGTTTATTTAAATATAGCAACATTTGTATGCATCAACCCAACAAGGTTCCCCTATATTTATAACCTTGGCAAACCCAACAAGGTTCCCATATATATATATATATATATATATATATATATATACATATACATATATATACATACATATATATATATATATCCACCACACACAAAGATGGATCCCAAATAAACTGGGGTGAATGTTAGATTTCCTAACATTAGGGGGAGATATGATTATAGCTGAAATGTATGAAGTGAATTATCGAGATACTCGTAAAAAATAGTGAATTTGAAGTTCAATTGATAATTCATGATTTGTAAAATGTTGCAAGTATGCCAGACTGATCCTATGCTATAATTCAGCTATAAATGCTCTAATGAGAAGTCCTTGGAGGACAGAGTCTATGGCACGCCTGAAGTGTGATAGACAAATCGGTTCCAAACATAAAATTTCTTGAAGAAGGAGAGGAGAAAATAATAAATATGATTAATAATAATGAGGCAAGTACTTTTAAAAAGCACTATGACATAACTCTTCATAAAACCTTGACAAAGGTTTAGGTACCTAAAAATGATGGAAAAGAAGAGATCAATCTTGATGTGTTATGTCGTAGTGGAATCGATATCAAATAACCGTCGATGGTATCTTTGGTATAATGTAAAGATCACCATTATAAATGATATCGAGGATCTTGAATTTAAATCTATTAAATAATGTGGACAGATGAAATACGCAATTTAAGTATATTATTTTTCACTTGAAAAGTGATGCTTTGAAATTAGTTCATAGACTAAGGTATAATTTCAGGGGGATACAAATTGGTGATTGTGCGAAAAGTAAAATTGTAAGATATAAAATACGACTTGTGCCTCGATGCATAAAGGTTATTTGCAAAGTCCTGACATTATTGTTTGGAGATGTGTTCTCTTATGATGGATGTAATAAGGTTTCTTTAAATCTGGCAATGTATGAAAATCTTGAATGCGTATAACGAATGACTGTCATGTTTAGCTAGACGACAAATGTTATAGGAAAATCCTTAAAGGATTTAAAAGAGATTCGATTCATTGAATATCCCAATGGTTGTGAGATCGCTTATCATAAAGAAAGATTAATTTTCACCTCATGAAAATGATTAGAAAATACCATGTATTAGTGCAATAATTGGACTTGTGTATACTGCTATTCTATACATGAGATAATAGCTTTTATTACGTAAAGTTTTTGGATCAACAGTCCAAACAACTGAAGGTGTCAAGTCAGTGGGGTACAAATAGGTTTTTGTGCGAGAGTGAATGAAAAAGGTGAAGTCGTAAGATATAAAGAACGACTTGTGGCACAAGATTTTTTTTTGCAAAGGCCTGGCATTGACTATGTGGAGACATATTCTCCTGTGATGGATGGAATTACCTTCAGATATATAATAAATCTGGCAGTTCATGAAAAGCTTGATATGCGCCTAATGGATGTTGTCACGACTTATTTGTATGGCTCATTAGACAATGATATTTTTATAAAAATTTCATAGGCCTTCAAAGTACCTAAAACATATAAAAATTCGCAAGAAACTTGCTCAATAAAGCTCCAGAAATCTTTATATGGATTGAAACAATCAGGGCGGATGTGGTATAATTGTCTTAGCGAATATTTGCTAAAAGAAGGGTACAAAATGATCCTATTTGTCCTTATATTTTTATAATAAGGTCTGAATCTGAATTTGCTATAATAGTTGATTATGTTGATGACTTGAATATCATTGGCACTCCAAAAGAGCTTTTAAAAGCCGTTGAGTGTTTAAAAAAAGAATTTGAAATGAAAGATCTGGGAAAGATAAAATTTTGTCTCGGCCTACAGATTGATCATTTGACAAATAAAATTTTTGTCCATCAATCAACATAGACTGAAAATATTTTAAAAAGATTTTACATGGATAAATCACTGGTTGTGAGATCGCTTGATATAAACAAAGATTTATTTCGACCTCAAGAAAATGATGAAAAACTTCTTGGTGATGAAACTCCATATCTTAGTGCAATCGGGGCACTAATGTATTTTGCCAATAATATTCGACCAGATATTTATTTTGCGATAAGTTTATTGGCAAGATTCAGCTCTTCCCTAACTAAAAGATATTGGAACGGTGTCAAGCATATACTCAGATATCTTTCAGGAACCATTGACTTGGAATTATTTTATTCAAATGAATCCAAGTTAGAAATGATTGGTTATGAGGATGCAGAGTACTTGTCTAATCCACATAAGGCTCGATCTCAGATGGGTTATTTATTTATGTATGATGGAGCAACTATATCATGGCATTCAATGAAGAAAACATTAGCTGCAACTTCTTCAAATCATGCAGAGATCATTGTTATTCATGAAATGAGCCGGGAGCGTGTTTGGTTGAGATCAATGACTCAACATATTCAGAAAATGTGCGAATTTCCTTTGAATAAGGATATTCCAACTATATTGTATGAAGATAATGTTGCATGTATAACTCAGTTGAAGGGAGGTTACATTAAAGAAGACAGAACAAAACACATTTCACCAAAATTCTTTTTCACTCATGACCTTGAGAAGAAAGGTGAAATAGATGTTTAACAAATTCGTTCAAGCGATAATCTGACAGATATGTCCACTAAAGCATTGCCAACATCAACCTTTGAAAAGTTGAGACACAAGATTGAGATGCGTCGTTTCCTAGCTATTAAGTGATGTTTTTATCAGGGGGAGTGCATACACGCTGCACTCTTTTCTTCTTAACCAAGATTTTATCTCAATGGATTTTTCTGGTAAGGTTTTTAATGAGGCAGCAAACAAGACGTATTACAAACCGCTATTGTGCATCTTATTTCCTTTAGAATTTCTCTTTTACATAAACATCCAAGGGGGAGTATTGTAAAGAATGTATTTGGTGGATATTCACATACTAATTTATTGTAGCTACGCATACTATACATACTATTGTAGGATGTAAAGATTTTGTATTTTCACATAGTACACTTTTTCTACATACTATTGCCTAAAAAGGCATTCCATTCTACATTGTAAATACACACCAAAGTAGAAGAAAATAAAAACCTTCTCTTATATCTATAGGTCTCTCCCCCCCCCCCCCCCCTCTTTTGTTTTAGTGTATTTCAGAATATTTATTTACAATATTTAATAAATTATATTTTAAAATTATTTTAGATATCGTGAAAAAGTTCAATTTGAAATTATTTTTGCATGATGTGAACTGCAGATAGATGAATACCTTGTAGATGTTTGTTACTCCCTCAACTTCAAAAATAAAGACCTATTTTTCAGTTTAATTTGTTTAGAAAAGAATGAACTTTTTTTTAGCAATACTTTAATTTCAACTTTCTATGTGTCATGTTTAGAACCATAGGATAAATGACATTTTGGTATATTGACAAGATGAAGTAGATCATTCTTTTTAAAACTAAGGGAGTAATATATTTTTTTGTTTCGTTATTACTCTGCTAAATAATTTACTATAGTCAAATGTGCAAAGAAAAAAAATTTAATTCTAATTGCCTATGGACATTTAATTTGAATAAAATAAAATTAAAATTTCACCTTTATAAAAGGGAATAGAAATGAGTATTATGTATTAGAAACAAAAAAATATATATATAAAAAGTTGTGAAGAAAATTGTGGGGTTCACATGAGATATTATACAATTTTGGGATAGAATTGACATTAACAAAAAGTGATTATTTTTTTTATTATTAAAAATCAATGTACAAACATCAAGGCTTAAGAATAAGCAAACAATGCACTTTTTTTTTTTAAAATGACAAAAATATCTTTGGTTGTCCCACCTACTCACTCTTCTACAAAATAAATAAAATAATAGTATAAATGTAATAATAATGTAGTCAAATGTGTAAAGAAAAAAATTTAATTCTACTTGCCTGCGAACATTTAATTTGAATAAAATAAAATTAAAATTTCACCTTTATAAAAGGGAATAGAAATGAGTATTATGTATTAGAACCAATAAAAAATATATATAAAAAGTTGTGAAGAAAACTATGAGGTGTGAGATATTATACAACTTTGGGATAGAATTGACATTTACAAAAAAAAAATGTTTGTTTTTTCTTTGTTATTAAAATCAATGTACAAACTTTGTGGTTTAAGAATAAGCAAACGATGCACTTTTCTTTTTTAAAATAATAAAAATGCCCTTGATCGTCCCATCTACTTATTTTTCTATATAATAAATATAATAAATATAATATATATATATATATATATATATATTAACATATAAAATATAAATAAATAATAATTACTTTAATGTTAATAGTAATACCGTACTTATTGATCAACGTGTGTTGCACATGTTTTTATTCTGATTAGTACTTGCTTGCTCCATTTCAAAATAGTTGACAGATTTAGATTTCGTACAATCCTAACAAAATGATTAGAAATGTGATTTGACTAATATATTCCTTATTAATTCTTTAATTTTTATCTATTTAATGCCTCTTATTAATTCTAGAATAATTAATATTAAGAATAAAGTTAAAAAAATAATAATTAATGCTCACTTAATCTTTTAAACGGATAATTATTTTGACACGAAGGAAGTACAAATACTTTAAAACAATGTATGATGAGTAGCACAAAATTTAAGAAAAAAATGAAATGTCAAACTGATGAATAGAGAGCCTATTCTACTGATATTATTATCATTGGCAGATCATAATAAATTATTGCTATCAAATGAATTTGTAAAAGTATTATTCAAACTAATTCATTATGCAGTTTTTATAGTATATCAAGTAATCAACTAGTCCTTTCGGATATGTTAACAACACATAACCAAATGTAAACTACGTACCATTGCAAAATATTCATGTCGTCTCAAAACCTTGACATTTTTACAGCCACATACATATCAAGAAACTATAAAATAAAATAAAATAACCATGGAAAATTAAACAATAATAATACATAGCTTAATTAGCTTCGACTGATCAAATATCTCATTTAATCGAAAAAAGTAACTGTAGACATCTAAAATTTGTGGACTCTTCAATAAGAATTCAAATTCTGAAGCTGATAAGAATCCAAATAAGAATAACTTGAAAGAAGCATGTTGTGGATGAGAAAAGGGTTGAAGATGTCACCAAGAACAAGTGTGACGATCTTGCATCTAAGAAGGTCGCGGTGACTGTCAAAAAAGTCACCACCAAAAAGCCTCTCTCCACTTCAAATAAAGAAGGTGTCGCTTCTACGAAAAAGAAGGCAACTCTCATTCTTCATTACGTACCAAAGGTAAGGAAAGAAAAGAATCACCCATCGGATTCCCAAGATAATGTGCTAAAGGGGCTAACTTTACCTATCAGGAAGATTGATGCAATAAATCCATCCTCAAAACTTCTTGAAGAGTCTGTGGCTCAAAATCTGCCACAAGATATGACACTCTTTACGAAGCGTACGAAAGAGGGCTTTGATCCAAATGCATACAAGCTATTTGTAAAGGCCGGATACAATCCTAATAAGCCATCAAGGTTGGGCAAACTTCCATCATAGGGTACAACCAGGCAAGCACGTGAATGCCTAGGATACATACAACCACCTCCAATTCGAATCTCCATAGAAGGGCAGTCAGTAATTACATCACCGTAGAAGAAGAATCCACGGCTGTTAAAAGACCCTCTGTCTTTGATTGACTTGGAGAACCAACTGCAAGAACTTTCGTGTTCGAAAGGTTGGGACCTCTAAATAAGAAGAAAAGCAACAAGCGTCAAAGAAGTCATCAAAGCATAATGATGCACTCTTCATTTAAAATCCAGAAGGACTTCCAAAGTTTGATCCCTTCCAGAATGAGGCGACAAACAGAACTGATGGTTTCATGCAATGAGGTGTTAAAAGATAAAACTCATACGGTAGTGTATACCGAGGAACGTGAGGAATATGAATAAAGTATTGGCTCCTCATATCATGTTACGATCCAAAATGAGAATGAGGTCTCGTCTCAAATAAAGGTTGATAAAGAGATGGAAGATACTTTCTAGTGTCACCACATATCCATCAACGATGATGATCCTCAAGAGGAGGAAGATACTGGAGATGCTCCATCTCAACTTGAATAAGGAGTAAAGGCCACAATAGATCTCCTGAAGGAAGTTAATCTTGAAACTAATGAAGACCCAAGACTAACTTACCTGAGTACGTTTCTAGAAGTAGAGGAGGAAGTCGCTTATATGGACATACTCAAAGAATATATAGATGTATTCGTTTGGAGCTATAAGAAAATGTCTGGCTTAGATCCGAAAGTAGCAGTCCATCAGTTGGTGGTCAAGAATGGTGCTCGTCCTATTAAGCAAGCCCAAAGGCGCTTTAGGCCAGAGTTGGTTCCTTTGATTGAAAATAATGTTAACAAACTCATTAAAGCAGGCTTTATTCGTGAAGTCAAATATCCCACATGGATTTCAAGTATTGTTCTAGTACGGAAGAAGAATGGCCAAATTTGAGTTTGTGTTAACTTTCGTGATCTCAACAACGCCTGCCCTAAGGATGACTTTCCAATCCCTATACCAGAGTTGATGATTGATGCCACCACTGGTTATGAGGTAATGTCCTTCATGGATGGTTCATCCGGCTACAATCAAATTTGTATGGCACCAAAAGATGAAGAACTCACTGCATTTCGTACGCCCAAAGGTATTTATTACTACAAGGTGTGCCTTTTGGTTTGAAGAACGCTGGTGCCACTTATCAAAAGGCTATGCAGAATATCTTTGATGGCCTACTCCATAAAAATGTTGAATGTTATATGGATGATCTAGTGGTAAAGTCAAGAAAGAGAGATGACCACTTACAAGACCTAAGAATGGTATTCGAGTTACTTCGAAGATATCAACTTAGGATGAATCCATTTAAGTGTACCTTTGGAGTTACTTCTGGAAAGTTTCCTGGCTTCATTGTACGACACCGAGGAATTGTGATTGATCAAGATAAGGTCAATGCAATTTTGAAGATGCCTGAGCCTCAAAATATTCATGAGTTAAAAAGCCTTCAAGGAAGACTAGCATATTTAAGAAGGTTTATCTCAAACCTGGCTAGAAAATATCAACCATTTAGTCGTCTCATGAAGAAGGACACTCCCTTCGAATGTGACCAAGCTTATAGTAATGCCTTTGAGAGTATCAAATTATACTTAATGAAGCCACCAGTTCTTGCGGCACCCATACCTGGGAAACCATTGATACTCTACATCGCGGCACAAGAGAGGTCAGTTGGAGCATTACTGGCTCAAGAAAATAGTGAAGGCAAAGAAAATTCTCTTTACTATTTGAGCAGAATGATGACACCGAATGAGCTAAAGTATTCTCCAATTGAGTTGTTATGTTTGGCATTAGCCTTCTCGATTCAAAAGATGAAGCACTATTTTCAGGCTTATGTTGTTCGACTTGTCTCTAGGGCAAATCCCATCAAGTTTGTAACGTCAAAACCAGTCCTTAGTGACCGACTTGCAAGATGGTACCTTCAATTTCAATAGTTTGAGATTGTGTATGTTCCCCAAAAAGCTATAAAAGGACAAGCATTGGCTGACTTCTTGGCAGATTACCCAATACCTGATGACTGGGAGCTGAGCGATGAACTCCCTGATGAAGATGCAATGGCTGTTGAAGTTAGATCCCCATGGAAGATGTATTTTGA
This sequence comes from Capsicum annuum, assembly GCF_002878395.1. Classification (NCBI taxonomy): domain Eukaryota; kingdom Viridiplantae; phylum Streptophyta; class Magnoliopsida; order Solanales; family Solanaceae; genus Capsicum; species Capsicum annuum. Next base: position 214,178,698 of record NC_061121.1, read on the forward strand.
TGGTGTTGCACACCGAGATGCAGCTGGTGCTGGCGTAGTGTTTGTCACTCCACAAGAAGAGGTCATCCCCTACTTTTTTACCTTGAGTATCAATCGCTCATACTCGGACTAGAGATGGCTATCGACATGAAACAACTGCAATTACAAGTTTTTGACGACTCTCAATTAGTGATAAAACAACTGTTGGGAAGCTATGAAGTTCGGAAGCCTGAGTTAAGACTCTATCATGAATATGCACAAAAGTTGATGGGATGGCTTGGAGAAGTAACCCTACAGCATGTGCCAATGAAGAAAAATAAGCAAGCTGATGCTCTAGCTGCTTTGGCCTCAACCCTTCCAAATCAAACACAAGTTACTGTCCGCCAAGAATGGGTAGTACCCCCATCAAACAATGATGAAGAAGATAAAGTTGAATACCTCGTTGCCGTATGTGAAACTGAAAAAGAAGATTGGCAACAATTTATCATCGATTACTTATGTTATGGGATACTTCCAGAAGATCCAAGGAGAAAGACTGACATTCATCGTCGTGCACCTCGCTTCCTCTACTATAAGGACACACTGTATAGAAAATCATTTGAAGAAGTACTCTTACAGTGTTTGGGAGAGGAAGAAGCAATCCAAGCTTTGCAAGAAACACATTCAGGAGTTTGTGGATCACATCAATCTAGACCGAAGCTCCATTTTCATATTAAAAAGATGGGATATTATTGGCCAAGGATGGTGAAATATTGCTTGGGCTATGATAGAAGATGCAAAGCTTGCCAATTCTATGCAAATTTCATACATCGACCTCCAGAGGTACTACATCCAACTGTAGCGTCTTGGCCATTCAATGCTTGGGGAATGGATGTTGTCGGTCCACTACCAAAATCTTCTGGTGGGCACTTATACATCTTGGCCACAACAGATTACTTCTCAAAGTGGGCCGAAGCTGTTGTCCTCAAGGAAGTAAAGAAAGAAAATGTTGCAAACTTCATTCGAGTGAATATCATCTACCGCTATGGAATTCATCAGTACATAATAACCGACAATGACAAGCCATTTGATAATAAGTTGATGAACAAGATCTGTGACCTCTTTGGCCTCAAGCAGCGTAAGTCTTCAATGTATCATGCTACCACCAATGGTCTAGCTGAAGCCTTCAACAAGACTTCGTGCAACTTGTTGAAGAAAGTCGTCTCCAAATCCAAACGAGACTGGCATGGGCGAATGGAAGAAGCTTTATGGGCGTATAGGATAACTTACCGTACACCAACGCAAGCAACCCCATACTCACTTGCTTTTGCAGTTGAAGCAGTCCTGCCACTTGAGCGTCAAATACCTTCTTTGAGACTGGCTATTCAAGAAGGGCTCACCGATGAAGAAAATGCTAAGTTGCTTCTTGCCGAGTTAGAAGCTCTTGATGAGAAGAATCAAGGAAGGAACATATTTGTAACCACAATCGTTTATCAATAAAAAATTATGGTTTCTTCATATTCTTATTTATAGTTAAAATTTATTTTTCATGAATTTAAATTATGTTGCAAATAAATTGGCACGTCCAGTGGGACCAAATCTGCCCTTCATCTCTTCTCTCATAGATCAAATCTGCAAATCTGTAGCCATCACATAAAGATAAAAGCTCTGTTGGTACTTTAAGACTCGTCATCAAATCTACACTTCGACAAGCCTTGAAGTTGGGGCATTTGTAGACATCTAAAATTTGTGAACTCTTCAATAAGAATCCAAATTCTATTAGACTTCTAGAAGACTACTTTACCCTAAATCTCGCCTATTTAAAGGGTAACATGTTCCCTGAAACAGACATCTGAAATATCCCATAAGTTGATGGGTATTCGTAAAAAGATCGAGATCTCCAATATCCCACAAAATCACGGGACATTCATAAAGAGATTATCCTATGTTCGAGAATAAGCCACTAAAGGCCCTCAAATTATGGAGAAAATCAAGAGAGAAGAATCAAGGAAGGAACAAATTTGTAACCACAATTGTTTATCAATAAAAAATTCTGGTTTCTTCATATTTTTGTTTGTGGTTAAAATTTATTTTCCATGAATTTAAATTATGTTGCAAACAGTAATAAATGAATATTTAACTATAAATAAATAGCCCATAAAAAGGCTTCTCTAGATTCTAAAGGAATATCTATTTTATCGTTGATAAGAGGAAAATTAAATAACTTAAGATCTGATGAAAATCAATCAATAGGTTTTGACGAGTAGAAAACATATAAATTGTCTTATTCTTTAATGTTGAATGGCGGACTCACAAAACCTTTTCAAGCAAGAAGAAGGTTGAGGCAGGGTGACCCCATGTCACCTTGTCTCTTTGTAATAGCAACTGAGCACTTACACTGGGAAATAATGCACTTGGTTCTAAATAGATAGTTCCATTTCCACCCAAGATGTAAAAGATTTGGTCTAATTCATATGCGTTTTATTGATGATCTTTTAATGTTTTGCGGGCTAATCTCATCTTTGTTTCCTCGCCTTTAAGAGACTTTTCATAAATTTTCTTTTGCTTTTGGGTTGAAGGCTAATTTAGAGAAGAGTTCTATATACATCGCAAGTATCAACTCTAGGCTTAAAGCTGATATTATATAATTCTTCGGATATGTGGAAGGAAGTTTGCCATTCAAGTATTCGGGAGTGCCTCTTTCCACAAAGAAGTTGACCATCTCCCAATGCCTATCTTTAGTTGAGAAGTTTATTGCAAGAATTACTTGCTGTCAGCAAATTGTTGCTATAGTCTGGTAGGTTACAACTTATAAAGGTTGTCTTGTTTGGCATACAAAGTTACCGGGCACATTCGAGGCAGTGTACAGACATGTCAAAGTGAACTATCTAAGAAGTCATTAGTGACATGGATTTGTTATCCAAGATCGGCAGGTGATTTAAGTGTCATTGATCTTAAGCTGTGGAATAAGACAATTATTTTGAAACATTTGTGGGTTGTTTTCTATCGCGTCCCATTTTCCTCGCGGAAAGCGGGATTCGACATGACAAACTCTTTTTGGGATTGTTTTGTGGGAGATTGTGAAGAGTCACCACCAAACGAATTAAGGTGCTTTAGGGCACTGGTCTAGGCTAACTACGAACCTAAATAGTTATTTTGTCTTAGTTCACCATAAATTCGGGTAAGGGTTCAAATTACCTCAAAAGGAAGGTATTAGGCACCTTTCCAGGTCCACAATGGTGGTTTCCGTCTGAATTCGTATTTTACATGGGGATTCTACGTGATCAAATAAAGGTCTCATGTTTTATTAACTTAAACATTGACTAAGTGATAAAGCAATTAATAAGCAAACATATGTAGTTTGTGATTTTTAATTATTAATTATCTAAGTGATAAAAATTATTAAAACATATAACAAGACAAGCGAGGAGAAAGAAGTGACATAATTTATGACAAAATGGGACTGCTTATGTAATAAATTAACTACCCCAAATACGCATACAAAGTAAATAAAACAATAAAATGAATTCATCAAATAAACAAAGAAATGTTTTTGGTCTCATTCGGATCAAAACTCCAACTTGTTTAATAATCTTCTGACCCATTGGCCGAACTCTTAGACAAGTCATATGTCTTACCTTTAATGTCGATTGGAGATCATCACTTCCGAATGACTAGCCATCCCACCCCACCCCACCTAGGCTAGATGTCAAGTCTAAAGGCGTTCTAGGACAAGGATAAAACTAACGTTTTTAGAAGTACTTGTCGTCACACCTATCGTCCAAAAGGCATTGGACTTTGCTATATTGATTTTATGGTCTAGACAAAATAAAGTTATGTTGCCTAGGACTCAAAACGTGTCACAAGTAGGACGTCATAAAGCACATAATTATCCCAAGTTAGCCTCTGGGCTAATTAACGTTGATTAATGTGATTAACATGCAATAACAAATAATTATTTATTGTTTAATCAAACCTACAGACATGATATCTAAGTGATAAACAATTATTTAGTATGACAAAATATAAATATCAGACTATTTCAATATAATGTTTGTAAATCCGTTAAAAAAAGAAGGCATGTCAAAGCTAAACAGACGTGAGAGAATAAGATCGTTAATTATTATGTAAAAGCTAATTAAGCATGATGTCTAAGTGAAAAGTAATTGTTCATTGATTAAAAGTAATTGTCAAACCGTTTGTAAGGTTGTTAAAACGAAGTATGTCCAATAAAGTAAATACATTGAAGGGTGATGCCCGTTAATTTTGTTGCACGTATCATATTGTAAAAATGTTGGAACTTAATCTTAGACACTAGCAAAACATGTTCGCTTGCTAAAATAATTAACAAAAACAAAACTACCGGAAGTTCAGTTAATTCAATATGCTAAAAAGTCATTTTTTTATTTCTTAAGGTGCTGAAAATTATTTATGTGTTAAAAAAAATATAATATTTAACTGCTGAAAAACCGTTAAAAAAAAGTTAAAAATGATATTTAATTGCTGAAAATTATTAACAAGAAGCTGAAAAACAATAGTTAATTGCTGAAATAATATTTTAATCGCTGAAAATTGTTAAAATAATATTTAATTGCTAAAAATTGCAGGAATATCAATACAAGTGTTGGAAATTACATGTTGAGAAATAATTTTCAGCATTTTTATTTGTTTGTCATGTCGAAAGTGTATTGACAATTTTAAAGATACGATTTTTCAGTAGTAAAATAAGTTTATTATTAATTCTAAGAATTTGTCTAAGTGAGTCACGTAAGCATATAAAAGCACATAAATACATAAACCTAAGTTATGTTGCCTACGTGATTCAAAGAACACATAAATCCCGCCCCCCCCCAAGGAGTCCCAAATTTATTATACAATTATTTACGAAAGTTATTACAACACAATGAATAACTAAATAAAGAAAAAGAAATGGGCAGCCCCCTCCCCAATATCCCGACGATTCTTCAAATCTTCAAAATTGTCTGTTTACACCTGTGAGACAATGTATAATAGCAATACAAGCAAAAATACAACATAACATAATCATAGCAAGCAAACACTTAATAATTTCTATAAACATGTTTATTAGCATCGTCACATAAAGTGTAAAGAAAAATTGCATCGAAAGTGACTTACCGATTGCCGTAACAAGTAATAATAATAAGAAAATTCAGAAGCACAGAATCCGCGTATGAATTGCCGCAGAACAGTCAAGATCAATGCTTCGAAAAATAAGTACGAAAGAGTAATAAAGTAAAATTGTTTCTTGTTGGCTCAAAGCTTTTGTGCGATAGTGTAAATTGTAAGTTTTAAGTTAAGTTTTTTAAAATAAGAGAGAGGAAATAATAGCAGAGGAGAAGTCTGTCTATTGTAACAAAAAAGAGGGTATTTATATAGTGGAGAGAGTGAAGGATTAAACGGAAGAATGGTTAGGGTTTGTCTTTATTTTTGATTAAAAAGGGAAGACAAATACTCTGATCTCAGCCGTCGGTCGTATAAGATCAACGGTTGTGATTCAAAATGAGAATAGATTGACTCATGGGTCAGCAATTGGGTTAAAAGTGAAATTGGGGATTTTAATTTGAGGTCAAATTGTTAATGAATTTAGGCTAAAATTAACATAGACATATATAAAAATGTGACTAGAAACTAAATGAATCGAAAAAATTGAATTGAATTAGGGCTGCTATTTTAGTAAATGTAATAATGACGAAAAAAATGATAAGACATCGATATTAAAATAATTATGCATGTAAAATTGATGTTACGTAAAAAATATTATATTAAATTATCGATAAATAATAATAAGAGGAAAAATTAAAAATTAGAAAATGTATTCGTAAATTATGAGTGTGCATATTTTGTGAATTTTTTTTTAATAAATATTAATAAAATTATGTAAAATGTTGTATTTGAATTAATAAGTTATAAAAATGATATCAAAAATTAATAAAATAATTTGTACATTTTAAATCATGAATACGATACGTCAAAAATCTGTTTGATGCAAGAAAAATGTGTAAAAAATACTAACATTAAAAAATTAATAACTTTACTAAAATAATAGCCTAAATATAGTATCGGGAGATCAAAATTGGGTGTCAACAAATTCTATAAAAAATAACACTTTTTGAATTAGATGGGTGCACTATTTCCATATAAAGCAGAATAGGTTGAAGGTCATGACAAGCCTCAAGAATGCAACTTGGGATATGAAGAAAATCATTGGTAGTTGGAAGTTTAGCATGTCAAAGCAGCTCTCTTTCAGGGGTCTATTCATTATACTTTGAAAAGCGTGGTGCAGGGTGACAAGTTCAGAATTAAAAAAAATCTTATATAGCCCTTCAGCCTCTGATGCCTAGGGTGTCTTGGAAGAGTATTACACTACATAAACTGATGTATCCTTGATTCAAATTCAATCCGTGGCTTGCAGTACAATTCAAGTCCCTATGGGCTGTATTTTTTTGTGATCAGAAGGTGGAAACTTTTGACTATTTGTTCTTCAGATGTGCTTACAGTGATTAGGTATAGACTAAACTCCTTCACATGGTTGGGAGTTAATAGATGTATTGGTCCTTGAAAACAAGAACAGAAATGAATATGCACAATAGCAAAGCCTGCTGAAATGCTATTCCATACATTTGCAATGGTTATTTAAAACACCTTGAGATTCCAGAAAGGACAAGTTGCAGTCACAAAAACCTAGATATATGTAAGCAACTAAGTTTCTTTCCTGCAAACAACACTCAAGAAAAGAAAAATAGCACAAACAAGAGTATATTGTTTTAAAATATGCGTGGAGTTACGATCTTTATAAAATCTTAAAATAAGAAGATGTAATCCTCTAATTCTTCTTCTCACAATTTTCATTTTGTTCTTGAAACAAAATATTTATTTGAATTTCACCTCAGATTACGGAGCACAACTTTTATTACAATCGCGGAGGTATAAAAATTTATGACTCTCCACTTGGGGATGCAACTTCTTGATATGTGGAAGGCTTGCGGATCACCAATGAAGAGGAGAGCTTCTCTCTATGTGTTTACGAATTCATGTGTTTTTTTTGTATGTATGTGTCTTCTTCTTTGATCAAGACCCCTTTATATAGGCGTGAGTTAAGGCTTGGGGGTATTTTAGTCTCCAAGTAAACCTAGGGAACCTTGGGCTTGAAGAGCATAGATTGCGCTAATCTACAACTTAACACGTGGGTCCAAATGTAATTTGACCTCATTTAAATTAGTGGAAAGGACACTCTATCGTCTTTTTAAAAAATAATAGCCCAAGTTTTGTTATTTGGACATATAATGTCCAGTCGGGTAATGCCACTTTATGGCCATTTCCTATTATTTCCCAATTTGAGTCATTTTGGTCCATGTAGTCCATATACAGTATATATACAATTCTGATACAATCTATATACAATACTAATACAATATTCAACTTGGGCAATTCGGCCCTTTTATAAATATTTCAATTTTTTTTTTGCTATAAATTTTTAACCTAATCAAATAGTCTGCTTTTTTTGATTGTTTAGAAATAATAATTAAATTATATAAAAATGATATAATTATTAAATAGAATACGTATCTATGTAAGATATATGTATAGAAATTGTATAGCTCTATCAAATATGTATATGTACAAAGTATATATAAAAAATATATAGAAAGTGTATGAAAATTATATAATTGTTCTATAAAACGTGTAAAAAAAATGTTCAGTTATTATATAAATTACGTATCAAAATTGTATAATTTTCGTATAGAATATTTATATGTATAAGGTTTGTATAAAAACTATATTGAAGGTGTGAAGAAACTTTATAGAACAAGCCAGTAAATTGAAATGGCTAGAAAGTGGAATTTAAATTTCATGATCATTTTCATGGAAATAATTTAATTTGAAGTGTCGTTTCTGTCCTTTCTCCTTTAAATTATATAATTTTAATTTAAATATTAATTCAATAATTTGACCCAACTGACACGTCATGACTTTAAGATTTTATCCAAATTTTCACTGTCTATAACATAGCTTTGCACTTGCACATTTTAGGGGGGGGGGGGGGGGGTGACCCCATGCATCTTAGAAGAAGAAGTTGAACATGTTTAATCACTTTTATTAGGAGTTTATTTGCTTTGCTGTGTGGTCTTTGTTTATTGGCTATTCTAGGTAATGTAATGTTGTTTAGTTAGATAGAATAGTCTACGGGTAGTTTTCAATGAGGAGGTAGATGGTTAGCTTCTATCTGATTTTATAATGACTCACTTTTTTGATTAATGAATAAAATCTGTTAATTAAAAAAAAAGACACATGAAGTGAAAAACTAACAAAGAAAGTTAAAATATTTCATGAGAATTATATTTTTATTGGATTCTTTTCAATTAGAAAGTTTATTTAAATACTAAAAGAGACTCTTTCTATAGTGTCGATCTATATCATGCCAATTTAACAAATAATTAATGATGGCAAGCAATGAAAAAATCTAATATTCACATACCGGCCAATTTTGCAGTACATGGAACTTCCATATCCTTCTAATAGAATTCCTATTTGGTTTAGTTTGATCAAAATACAAAGTTTGAGTGGTTGAACCCACAACATCCCCATAAAAGTTAGGACTAGCACAAGCTAAAAGAATAATAGTAACATAATTAATATTGCACAAAAAGACATAGAGGAAAGATTGCAATTTGACAAATCATATCACTGTAAAGATGCCAAATAGCATGTACTATAAATTAAAACAACAATTATTGAAATATTACTGTATATGTTTATTAGACCGGATTGATTCACCTGTTTAACTTCACTGCCGCAGTACATAGCTTGGGCCAACCTTGATTTCAACTACCTTAACATGTTGATTTCGGCTCAAATTTAGAAAATTCTTATTTATTATTTTATTCTTTTTGTACATCCTAGGTAAATCTTTAGAATATATTTCTAATATCTTATAACTTATTTAGAAGTGTATCACTTTATTATTTTGTACCTTATTTAGACTTTTACCTTATTTAGATGGTTAATTATTTGTATAAATAGGGCATTGAACCTCAATTTTATTTCAAATTGAATACATTCAATTCAAGTTCAATTATTCAAGCATTCGATTCACTTCAATCATTCATTCAAATTTAATTACTCATTCAATTCTCTTTTATTTTTTCTGCAATCTCCTTCAAACTTCTTTCAATTCTACATGGTATCAGAGAAAGGTTAATTTTCGATCTTGTATTAATTTTTCGTGTTTTCTTCAACATGAAGAAACACTTTTCGACTTTCTGATTCACTATGCTTGAAATATGTTAACTGATATGATCCGTTCATGGCGACTACATTCGTCTCTCTCTCTCTCTCATTATTATTATTATTATTATTATTATTATTATCATCATCGTCTTGGTTATCCAAGATGGAACAAATCTGCTACTAAATCATTCATCTTGGTAGTATTCATAATGTATGGAACAAGCACTACTAAAAAAAAATAGTTTTTTCAACCACAAAAAACCGACCACAACTTGTGGTCGCAATAAAAGCGAACACATGCGGTCGATTTTTTATTTTTCTTGTAAAAATAAATATTAAAAAAAAAGCAACCACGTGTGGTCAGTTTTATATTTTAAAATTCCAAAATAATCATTTCAAAATTTTTTATATTAATAATTATTTCTTTAATTCTTTTTTTTAAAAAGCGACCACTTGTGGTCGATTTTTATTTTAAAAAGTGCACCAGAAAATAATTTTAAAAAGAGACCACTTGTGGTCGCTTTTATTTTCAAAATTAAATTAAAAGTATTTTATAAAGCGACCACTTGTGGTCGCTTTTGGAATTAAAAAAATAAAAAAGAAAATTATTTAAGAAATCGACCGCTAGTGGTCGTTTTTTGATAAAAAATAAAAAAATAAATTGAGACCACTTGTGGTCGATTTTATTTAAAAATTAAACAAAAATATTTATATAAAAGCGACCACTTGTGGTCGCTTTTCTATTAAAAAAATAGAAAAAGAAAATATTTAAAAAAAGAGACCACTTGTGGTCGCTTTTTATTAAAAAATAATTGCAAAACAACCACTTGAGGTCACTTTTGATTAAAAAATATATTTTAATTATTATATGTAAAATCAAAAATGTTATTTTCTTAAAATTACACTGATCACACGTAGTCGATAACCAATATAATAATAATAAAAATTAATTAAACTTAAATTTTGTAAAAAAATTATACTAAAAAATATATCAAATAAAATAAATTAATTACGTTAAACATAATCTTTATCTTTTACTTATGTTTCAATATATAAAATAAATATTTTTCATTGTATATACGTTAAGTTACGTTAAACATAATCTTTGTGTAATGAATATATGTATATCTTATAGTTGAGGTAATGATATTATGCTACTATTGGAGTTATAATAATGCAACGTACATATATAACCGATAATTCATCAAAATATAATAAATGTGTTGTATTATGAGGTAATATACTTGTGGGTGTGATGATGTAGTGATCGATCGATGAACGATGTAGTAAAAAACTAGCAGAATCTATGCAAACATATTGAATACCTTGATTTGAAACGATTGAAGTAATAATATACCATATGTTGAAGTTATATTAATATAAACTAATCAAATTAATCGATAACCCATCAAAGTATGTATATGAAATACGTCGCATTATATTACGCGGGGTAATATACTCATGTACGTATGTGATGTATATAGTACGTATTTAGAATTCGATAGTTGATAGTGTGTATGTGTGTATAGGTATATATATATTATGTAGTGAAGGTATAATAACATAAGATAAACTAACTGATAATTCATCTGAGTATATGTGAAATACATTGTATATTATTATGGGGTGATAAAATCGTATATGTGATGTATATAGTACGTATTTGGAAACTGATAGCCAATCGAATATATGTATATATACGTATATCTCGTGTAGTGACGTATGCAGTAATCAAAAGTTAGATAACTGAATCTATATATCAAACTATTTTGAATAATACGTTGATATCATACTATTGAGGAAATACATATACTAATTGTGTCAATGTAGACATAGGTATATTGTGAAGTTGTAATAATGTAAGCTAATTAATCGATAATTTATCTGATTAACACACTGTATTACAAGGTATATATATAATATCGTATTTAAAAGCTAATTAACTAAAAATTCATCCTAATTTACAAAATGCATTGATATTATTATACGATTGAGGAAATATACTACTCGTGTTAATGTGATGATAAAATAACTAATTATCTGATTTATATATGCATTGCATTAAATTATTTGGATGTTATTATAAATATTATACAATTTATTAAAATTTTAATAAAAATCGACCACAAGTGGTCATTTTTTGAATGATAATTTTTTTAAAAATAAATCAAACGCTACCCGTTAGTGACCCGACCCAACCCAATCTTGATTGTCCCTTTCCCTTTGTAATTACCCGACCCAACTACCCAATCTTAATTTCCCTTTCTCTCTCAAAAATCGATCGACCGACCTCACTTCACTCGCCTAAACTAATTGATGACCCTACAACATCAACTCACCGATGACGACTTCATCTCATCAGCAACGATAGCTCACGGCCTCAGCTCATCTCATCTTACCGGCGACGATACCGATGGCAGCAACCTAGCAACGACAGCAATGATAGCAAAGACGCTGATGGCAACAACCGCAACTATGATAGTGATGACAAAAACGGTAGCAACGGTAGCGCCGACAACGACGACAACAACAGTTACAGGTCAATTTCATTTTTTTTGTTATTTGAATCTCGAAGTACAATATCCTTAATTAACATAATTAGTAGTTCTACAGTTGAATCCAAAAATGGAGAAATTAGTTTGTTATTAGCTGCAACATTATGTGATTTTTTAGAAATCTGAAGCCTGTTTTAGAGTTTGTCCATTAATTCTTGGTTAGTTACAGCACTTTGGCTTTCAACATTTGCACTAAGTATGATATATGAAAGACAATAACTAATTAGTATAGTGGGTTTGTTTTGTTTTGGGTGTTGAAGGGGGCTAATTTGATATTGATGTTTGACAGAATCTGAATTCGAAAAAAGAATTGCTTTGCTATTTTTCGGTGACCGCTTGTCTCTTTCTCTTTAATTTAGGCCAAGCAAAGGTAAGTTGATTTCTCTCTATTTTCTAATAATGAAGTCTTTAAAAGTAGTGTTAAGGTGGGATTGTTCGCTGTAGAAGGCTTTAACAGCCATAGGAAATTTGTGATAATTATATGGTGTGACAGAGACATGCGACGCCTCTACTTATTTGCTTTATTACACTTGTTCAATTGTTTTACTTATACTATAAATGAATCAGTTACTTGAAAGTGATTAAGTTTAGTTACTTAAATTATGAATTAGTGACTTGCGTTTGAATTTAGGTACTTGAAATGTGAACTTGTGTTTTGAATTTTGTTAAGTTTGGTAACTTGTGAAGTGACTTGAAATGTTTAGGTGTAGTTACTTGAATTATGAATTAGTGACTTGTATTTTATATTTAGGTACTTGAAAGGTGAACTTTTGTTTCAAATCTAGTAAAGTGTGGTCACTTGAGAAGTGAATTAGTGACTTCGATTTGTTTAAGTGTAGGTACTTGAAGTGTGAACTTGAATTTTGAATTTAGTAAAGTACATGGTCACTTGAGAAGTGAATTAGTGACCTGAAAACGTTTAAGTGTAGGTACTTGAAATGCGAATTTTTGTTTTGAATTTGGTAAAGCGTGGTCACTTGAGAGGTGAATTAGTGACTTGAAAATATATAAGTGTAGGTACTTGAAATGTGAACTTTTCATTTTGAATTTAGTAAAGTACGCGGTCACTTGACAAACAAATTGTGACTTGAAATCTTTAGGTGTAGTTACTTGAATTATGAATTAGTGACTTGTGTTTTGAATTTAGTTACTTGAAAGGTAAACTTTTGTTTTTAATTTAGTCAAGTTTGGTAACTTGTGAAGTGAATTAGTGACTTGAAATGTTTAGGTGTAGTTACTTGTAACACCCCATACTTAATTACGTGCATTAGCCATGGTTATATGTGTTGGAGTATATGTATTGATCATAAGTTAGGTATATATGAGTTTAAGTATGAGTATTGATTATTTTGAGATGATTTCAAGTGTATAGTTTGATTATATGTGTATAGGAATCGACTTTATTTATACCGGAATTTGCTCGCCGAAGTTTCTATGCGAAGTTTATCAAGTTAGCTTTCCAACGATATAAAGATTTCTGAAAACAGATGAGTATCGGATATAAGCGAGCATGTTCTAAACTTGAAAACGGTGGACGCAATGAACAGTAAATGTGCAGAAA
>NC_061121.1:214195020-214195985 GCF_002878395.1 Capsicum annuum
TATATATATATATATATATATTTGTGCGTGTTGTGCTGATACAGGTAATTAGACCCTTCTATATGCAACGAAGTGCTGTCCAAATTTTTGGTGACATGCAAGTGAAAGTACAGGTATCTAAACGGGTTCTCCCGGGCCTTCTCAGCTTCGGGTGCCAGTCCGGCCCGATGTGATTTTGGGGCGTGACATTACTTGAAAGGTGAACTTTATTTGGAATTTAGTTAAGTTTGGTAACTTGTGAAGTGAATTAGTAACTTGAAAATGTTTAAGTGTAGGTACTTGAAATGTCAACTTTTGTTTTGAATTTAGTAAAGTGTGGTCACTTGAGAAGTGACTTAGTGACTTGAAAATGTTTAAGTGTAGGTACTTGAAATATGAATTTTTGTTTTGAATTTAGTAATGTGTGGTCACTTGAGAAGTGACTTAGTGACTTGAAAATATTGAAATGTAGGTACTTGGAATGTGAATTTTCGTTTTGAATTTAGTAAAGTGTGGCCACTTGAGAGGTGAATTAGTGACTTGAAAATGTTCAAGTGTAGTTACTTGAAAGGTGAACTTTGGTTTTGAATTTAGTTAAGTTTGGTAACTTGTGAAGTGAATTAGTGACTTGAAATGTTTAGGTGTAGTTACTTGAAAGGTGAACTTTTGTTTTGAATTTAGTTAAGTTTGGTAACTTTTGAAGTGAATTAGTGACTTGAAATGTTTAGGTGTAGTTACTTGAAAGGTGAACTTTTGTTTTGAATTTAGTTAAGTTTGGTAACTTGTGAAGTGAATTAGTAACTTAAAAATGTTTAAGTGTAGGTACTTGAAATGTGAACTTTTCATTTTGAATTTAGTTTAGTTCGGTAACTTGGGAAGTGAATTAGTGACTTGAAAATGTTTAAGTGTAGGTACTTGAAATGTGAACTTTTCATATTAAATTTAGTTTAGTTTGGTAACTTGTGAAATGAATTAGTGACTTGAAA
>NC_061121.1:214196085-214222184 GCF_002878395.1 Capsicum annuum
TACTTGAAAGGTGAACTTTTGTTTTGAATTTAGTTAAGTTTGGTAACTTGTGAAGTGAATTAGTAACTTAAAAATGTTTAAGTGTAGGTACTTGAAATGTGAACTTTTCATTTTGAATTTAGTTTAGTTCGGTAACTTGGGAAGTGAATTAGTGACTTGAAAATGTTTAAGTGTAGGTACTTGAAATGTGAACTTTTCATTTTGAATTTAGTTTAGTTTGGTAACTTGTGAAGTGAATTAGTGACTTGAAAATATTTAAGTGTAGGTACTTGAAATGTGAACTTATGTTTTGAATTGGGTAAAGTGTGGTCACTTGAGAAGTGAATTAGTGACATAAAAATGTTTAAGTGTAGGTACTTTAAATGTGAACTTTTGTGACTTGAATTAATTACTTGAATTTGATTGATTGTGTAGATGAAACCTGATTATAGCTGGATATATCAATGAAATAATGATAATAGAGTGGGTTTTAGGGTGAATTTGTTGAAGCTGTCAATCGATTTATTGAACATGTCAAGACACTTGATGATTGGTCACTTTTCGGGTGATTCGTTGTCTTTCTGTTAAATGTGATGGTACAAGCATTCTAAAAGAAAAACTTGTGAAGGATCATCTTTATAGAAAAGGGTTTCATGAGGACTTTTTAAGATTGCGTACTAGTCATGGTGATGTTGAGAAAAATAACTTTGTTATTGGTAAAAGTAGTAGGTCTTCAGGGCATAATAACTATCAATATACTAGGATAACAGAAATGGTACATGATGTTTTTGGGATGCAACGCGGGGGTGAATTTAGGGGAAATGTCGAAGATGTTCCCAATAGAGAAACACACCATTTTTATGAACAATTGGATGCTTCTAGTCATTCTTTGTTTGACGGGTGTTCGCACTCTCGTTTGTCTATTGCTGTTAGATCATTAAGTATTAAATCTGATTAGAATATTGCTGAAGGAGGAATGAACTCAATGATAAACCTTATTAAAGAGTTAGTTGACCCCACTTTAGAGGTTCCTGATTCTTTCTATAGGGCAAAAAGAATGGTGTCAAAGTTAGGTCTCTCCTCGGTTAGAATTGATTATTGTGAAAATGGTTGCATGTTATACTTTAAGGAACATGCTAACCTAGAGTTCTGTAAGTTTTGTCAACAGCCTCGCTATAAGCATAGTTGTCATGGAAATAAAATTGCTATTAAGGCGATGCATTATTTACCTCTAATACCAAGATTGAAGAGGTTGTTGGCTTCAAACAACTTAGCTCCTCATATGAGATGACACAGTGAAAATAGAAGGCCCACTGGTATTATGTGTCATCCATCTGATAGAGAGGCTTGGAAGTCATTTGATGCAACTTATCCAGATTTTGTAGCTGAGCTACAAAATATTCAATTGGAATTGTGAGTGGATGGTTTCTCATCTTTTCTTGTTGGTGCTGCGCCATATTCATTTTGGCCTGTATTTATCACCCTGTATAATCTTCCTCCTGAAATGTTTATGACTAGTCCATATATATTTCTGAATTGTGTTGTTCCTGGCCCACATAATCCAAAGAGCAAAATAGATGTCTACTTACAACCTTTGAATAATGAACTACAAATTTTATGGCATGACGGGGTTGAAACTTGGGACATTTCACTTAAACAGAATTTCAATCTGTGTGCATATCTAATATGGACTATTAATGATTTCCCTGCTTATGGAATGTTGTATGGGTGGATGACAGCTTAAAAGTTAGCTTGTCTATACTGCATGAAAAATACAAAATCTTTCACATTGAGACATGGCAGAAAAAATATATGGTTTGATTGTCATCGTTGTTTCTTCCCACCTAATCATGAGTTTAGGAGACTCAAGAATGCATTCAGAAAGAATAGAACTGAACATGATGGTCCACCTCAAAGGTTATCTGGTCATGACATTTGGGAGATAGTTCTGGATTTTCCAAAAGTTAGCGAGGAACCAATGTATAGGTTTGATGGATATGACATTTAACATAATTAGACTAAGCAAGGTATATTTTGGGAGTTAGAATATTGGCTAGATAGTTTACTTAGACATAATATTAATGTCATGTATATTGAGAAGAACTATTTTGACAACTTGTTCAACATTGTTATGGATGTTACCAGCAAGACAAAGGATAATCCTAAGGCTAGACTTGATTTACCAGAATATTGCAAGCGTAATGAATTACACTTGCAGGAGGAGCCCAATGGCAATGTTTTTAAGCCTAAGGCTAGTTATACATTCAAGTTAGATCAAAAGCAAAAAATATGTGAGTGGGTCCAAAGTTTAAAAATGCCTGATGGATATGCCTCAAATTTGGGAAAGGGGGTTGATATGGCACAACGAATCTTACATGGAATGAAAATCCATGATTGTCATGTTTTCATGGAATAATTACTTCCAATTGCTTTTATTGGTTTTCCTGAAAACATATGAAAACCGATAGCAGAGATTATTTTGTTCTTCAAACACTTATATTCCACCACATTAAAAGAAGAAAATCTGGCTTGAATGGAAAGTAATATTGTTGTTATGACCAACAAGTTAGAGAAGATTTTTCCACCTGGGTTCTTCAATGTGATGGAACATCTTCCCATTCACCTTGTCCATGAAGCTCGGCTAGGCGGTTCAGTTCAAACTAGGTGGATATATCCAGACGAGCGGTAAACAATTGTAACATATTTAATTTATTAAATAGTTATTCAAATTCATATGTATCTATTTTTGTATAGTAAACACCTAATCTTAAGATTATGCAGGACAGTTGAAAGATTGAAAAGGGGTCCTAAAAATAAATATAAGGTGGAAGGCTCTATAGTTGAGGCATATCTTGCAAGAGAAACATCTCAATTTTATTCATACTACTTTGGTGATCAAGTTGCTTGTTTATGAAACAGACCGAATCGACATCAGGACGATGAGAATGAGCTTCATTTGCAACCAATATCAATTTTCAATCAATCTAGTAGTAAGGCAAAAAAGACCATATTTCATTAGCTCACTACCATGAAGCACAAATCAGCAACTTTTTATGTCTTGCTGAATTGCTCGGAAGTTGAGCCCTCTCTAAAGTAAGGATAATAAATATTAACATATCATATTATTTACTCATTTCCTTAAGGAACTAATTGTGTTTCACATATTGGATCTTCAGTTCATTTAAGACTCAATTTCACCAAAATCAAGTGTATGCATCCTTTGCAACATGGTTTACATATGAGGTAAGTGTACTAATATTTCAACAAATTTTAAACATTCTTCAACTAATATATATATATATATACACACACACACACACACATACCATTCACCAAATGCAGTCGCATATGAGTTCTTGAAAGATATTTCTTTGGGACCAGTTGAAGCTCGTACCTTTGAGATTCATTAATAACATCACACACATCCTCAAGTGGTGGGCAATTTTCACATAAAAGTTGACCAACATAAATTTCACAAGACGATGTACTTTCATTCAACACTAGGTGGACATAAATCAATCTTACAAGAAGAGTCTGTTCGATCATCAATAGGATCAACTAGTGTGTCCATACTCACAATAAGTACATCATCATCAAGTGGAAAAGAAACAATATACTCATAAATAGGCAAGCTACAACTCACACTCAATGGGCTACTAGCCACACAATTATCATTCACATGTATAAAAGTGTAAGAGTCAACTATTTTACCTTGAAGTTCTTGAGTAGATTCTTCTTTGACGTGGTGTAAAGGTTCTCTATATGCTTCAGTAGCAACTTCTATTTGGCCTTGTGCTTCCCCGCTTGTCATGTTGGTACCTACACAAATGTTCTTAGAAATAGAAGGACAAACATAGTTAGCTCGGTTTGGTGGCAATACCCTTACCTCACTCCTCACAACCTCTCATTTTTCCATTCTTAAATTTCCACCTTGGACACCCTTACTTCTCTCAATCTTTTGTCTCTCATAGTCATTTGGATTAGAGTAGGTGAACACTTCTCTTTGCTGCTTGGGCAGAATAGACATAATGAAATAATTTTCCTACCGGTCTCTTACAATTTAGGCCAATTTTGCATATTTAGAACTTTATATTGAGCAAACCAATCGACACCCAAGCTTACATGACTGTATGTCAAGGGAAAAATATTGCATCACACCTCCTCATGGTATTCAAATTGGGAGAAGACAACCTTTACCCTCTCGGTAACCTTAAACCCGTTCAAGGAATATGAAATAAGAAAAGGCTCTCGAAACAACCCCAAATAATCAACCATAGATGGAAGGATGTAGTTTCTATAGCACCTATCATCTAGAACAATGAGGCAGACCGGTAGCCCACAAATGATCACCTTTCTGGAGTGAACATTCCTTCTTGTATCAACATTGTAAGGCACACGATCACCCTTCATCTTTAGAGATACATACCCTCTTCTTCTCATGGGACAACCTCCAATATAACTAGTATAACTATTCACACCATGTCGACCTTGATAAGAATAAGAAGTACTACAAGTTGAAGGATATGAATTTTCACACTCCACACGTGCACTCTCACCATAGCTCTCATAAGCTTTGCAAATGAAAGGGTTAGACCTTACACCAATTCTAGTTTCAATTTGGGAAGTGTAAGAACCCCCATATGTCCCAACTTCATCATAAGGACCATCACAAGGTTCTTCATCATCTCCATGCTTACTATAAGCACTAGACATTTCATTTACCTCATTTTCCCCCTAAAAAACGTAACCCTCAAATCTGCCCATGCCTTGATCACGGCTATTTTCATAGCCCCCATAATCTCCAATAACTTCGTAGCCATGAAGTCCCTCACTACAATCATAGTCTCCTATATCGTAGTCACAATAATCCACGGCTATCGAAGACATGTTTCCCTTATAACACCTCACACCTACAAAATGAACAAACAAGATTAGTTGTAAAAGTTCCTCACCAACACTCGTATGCACTCAGCTTTGTGATCCTCACAATTAGAGTGGTGAATATTGAAAGTTTCTTATACTCCGGTAGTCAATAAGATGTCAATCCTACTTAGTGGCCGGAATATATTCTTGTTTGATCGTCTCAAGACACAAAAAAAAATATACGACAAATTAAAAATGAGAAAAACACACAAATAACGAAGACACGATGAAAACTGATTCAAAACTAATTCACAATCTAGTAGGTGATTACTAGTTGCTAATTAGTATTAGAATCAAGAAATGAAACTAACGAAACAAAGAAAAGAAACCTAGAATCTAAATTTGAGCTTCAAAGTATTTGGAAAGTTGATGATGTGGCAGTTTGGGTGACGTGGCAGATTTTTTTAATTTCTTGTTGGCAATTTGAATTGGTTAAATTTAATTTGGAAGGGTGGAAATTTGATTTTGGTAGGGAACAAACAAGACTTGGATCCTCTTTTAATTCCAAAAAGGTTTGACCTTCCTTGCAAACAAAAGACCACACCTTATTTTCTCTTTGTTCAAGATCAAACAACACATTTGGAGTGTTCTTGGTTCAACAATTTATGAAGATGGTGAATAACACCAAGAACACTCAAAGTGCATCTTAAGAAAATAACCTCCAAATTGATGAATTTTGAATTTTTCAAACGCACACGATCTCCCAAACAACAATACCACAATTTCAAGATCAATTCTCATCCACAACAACAACCTGCCCAAAATACAAACACAACTCGGAAATGGCTCAAATTTTAGATTTTGACTCTATTAGTGTTAGTAAAGAAGGGACTAACACTAGAAACAGCAAAATACACAAAAAAACACGAGAAAATTAGGCTTCAAATTTTGGCCTAAATACAAAAACTTGACAACTTTACTATTTTTGAGTTTTTCAGCTTTTTAACACTTTTTTTTGTTGATTTTTTTGAGTGAACAAGCCCAAGATTAATCTCGTGGGAACGAAATCAGTGATGACTCTGATACCAAATGATAATGATTGATCTACGAAAGCTAAAAATAGTCCACAACACGAGAACCACAAGACACAAAGCCGAGAGCAACATGAAACAATCTCATGGCAACAACACACAAACACAAAATAGGATAACGAAAATGCGATAATGTAAAGATAAGGCTAGTTAAGATGACATAAGATCTTACCAAACAAAGAGAATCGAAACGTATATTAAACGTAATGACCCTCAAAGTCGCAACATCAAACACCCATCTTCTTACGGTGACAGCTAAGGGAATCAACTTCGTTTACAACCATTGTTTCTAAGCAAATGTCAATAATGAATTTTTCAAGCCCTATACTAACTACTTGGCTTTTCCAAGTCCTACACTAAGAACTCTCTTAAAGAGAGATGATACTTTCAAGTCTTTCACATATTCATCATTCAAAAACTAAAGAGAAAATGACCTAATAGAAGACTATATATAGGCTAACTTATTACATAACAAAAATAACCACAATACCTTTAATGAAAAGGGTGGTGAAGTGTCTTTTCAACAAGTGTGATCTCCAAAATACCCTTAATGAAGGATACTTCTTCAATGCTCCACAACCGTGGGGTCATTATTCAACAGGTGTGGTCTCGGGTTGGCATCAAAGGCAAGCCCCCACGCAATCTTCCACACACGGGTTTGCCTGATGTCATGCTCAAAATGGGTCCTCTATACATGTTCTTGTATCCTCGAGGTGATCAAGTCTTGAGTCTTTATGCGTTGGCATCCAATAATGTCTTCAAAAGCATAGATGGCCATTTGGCTCGTATCACATGTGGTCGGTTTTTGTGGTCGTTTTTTTTGTTTTTTCTAGTAGTGAAGTCTACTGACTTGGTTCTTTCATTGCGATTGCACTCGCCAACTTCATCAATTATCAACCATCATCAATCCCTTTATTCCTTCATTTTTTTAATCTGAGAATTCATTCATTGTGGTTGTATTTTGTCCTTTTACCATCTCATCTTTCATAATCTTTTTTTGGGAATTTTCTTTTGTTAGATTGTGTTTTTAATCAATATGTTTTTGGCATCTGAAGTTTTCTTAAAGGTCCTGGTAAAAACCTTGATCCTATTCATCTTCGCTCACCAATTCATTTTTTTAATGGTCCAAGTAAAAATCCCTGGTCCTATTCATCTACTCATCAATTCATCCCAAAAATAACACAATCCTTCTTTCTCTTCTTTTCCTATTGTTTCTCAAAATATCCCATTTTTAATTGTTGGTGGTACTTCTTTTAAAGGATCAAAATCATCAACCACCATCACCACCACTATCAAAATCATCAACCACAATCAATATTTTTATTTTTTAAAAAAAGATTCTTATTTTGGTGTCACTCTCAAATCAACCATTTTTTACCTTTATGTGATTATGTCAACGACACAATCCTTCAATTTTACATATCCTTTGTGGTATTTTTTATTTTTTCAAGATCTTCATCATAAAAAACCAGTCATTTTGACACTATTTTTCAACTTTTTTTTATATACCAAATCATATCAGTAAACTTAACTGATCATTGGACCAACTGCTTCTCTCATATCACATGCATGGTTGATATCAAATTCAATTTTTATTTTTTTTCAGTTTGGTCATATTCATCACAAAGTTCAACTCTCTTCTAACAGATCCTCTTCATCATAATATATTGCGCAAGTTGGTGGTTCTTTCGTACCCTTCAACTTGAAGGGGATATTGGAATATTACTATATCTGTTCTTTGGACCGGGTTGATTCACCTGTTTCATCTCACTGCTGCAGTACATAGCTTGGGCCAGCCTTGGTTTCAGCCGCCTCAACATATTGATTTCGGCCTAAATTTAGAAAATCCTTATGTATTATTTTATTCCTTTTATATATCCTCGGTAAATATTTAGCTTATAGATAAATCTTTAGAATATATTTAATATCATGTACCTTATTTAGGAGTGTATCCTACCCTATTTAGGAGTGTATCACTTTATTATTTTGTACCTTATTTAGATGATTAATTATTTGTATAAATAAGACATTATACCTCAATTTTATTTCACATTGAATGCTTTCAATACAATCAATTCAAGTTCAATCATTCAAATATTCAATTCAATCATTCATTCAAATTATTCAAATACTCATTTAATTTTCTGCCAGCACTTTCAAACTTCTTTCAATTTCTAACAACAATATCATTCTGCAGCAAAATCCCATGAGTGATTTCAAATTATTCACTGGAAAGTATAAAAGAGGCAATTAGCCTATTTTTATGACTTTTGGTTAACTCAACTTATTACGATTAATGGCCTTTATTTTGGCCAGATGAATGACCAATTACTCATTACTACAACTTTTCAATTTCTACGCTAATGAAAGTTGTAATGCATAATTTAATAAGACTGATTAAATTGTCAATTAGTCTGGTTATGATGGGAGAAAATTTAGTAGCTTAAGGGCAAAAAGTTTGTCTTAACTTTTGAAGAGTATTTTCGCAATCTTAACTTTGAAATAAGAGGCTTCCTAATTTTAGAATAGTACAGATAAATTATACAACCCCCCCCCCCCCCCCCCCCCCCCCCCCCCCCAAAAAAAAAAATCATAATTGTTTAACAAATGTGCATTTTTTTTTAGTTTTTCATCCGGTGTGTAATACATGTATCGAAAGCCAACTAAATTCAAATTCACACGTTGCATTTGTAGATGCAGTTTTGTGGGCGACGCTACTAACAACTTTTTTTGCATTCCTTAGAGGCTCAAACTCAAGACCTCTTATTAAAGGTGGAGGGATCCCAACCATTCCATCATCACAGCCCATATTGATCAATATATCACTTGTCTGTGTGCCTAACGTTTTTTTATTGTAATAAGGGAATATCAAACTTGTCTTTTAGAACATGGAAAAATGGCAAGGTTGCGAAAATAATATTCTAAAACCTAATACTCCCTCTATTTCATTTTAGTTGACTCTTGTTGACTTACTTTAATTAGGGGTGTTTTATTTTTACTAGATTAACCATTAAATGATGCTTCAAAATTCTAAATTTGAATACTTTTACTTTATATAATTATTTAATATTAAGGATAAAATAGAAAAAATATATACAAAATACTCTTGATTTCAAAAATGAGACAACTAAATTAAAACAAATATTTTTAGTAAAAAGTCTAACTAAAGCGAAACGGAAGGAGTATTAATTTAGAGGTAATAATATGCTCTAAACCAATTGCAATAATATTAATTAGCAGTCAAGCTAACATATGCAATGCCGTAAATCTTGAATTTGACATATATATATACCATATGGGAGTTTTAATTTTTTGCAGGTGCCTAGTCCATCCTCCATATTTGGAAACATAGATGCAGACAATTATTTTGTAATAATCTAAACTTAAAGGTTATACGAAATGGTGTTCTAGCCTTTTATAACTATTATTTTTTTAGTTTGATGTCCTATTTACGTGAGATATTTATTTTTACATATAAAGTGATTTGAAAAGGCCACGTAGTGTTAAAATTACCACACATGCCCAAGGTTTGGTAAAAAAATTCCTCAAATCATTCCATAGATCTCTTTTAGCAACAGTGAACTTAGCATATAGTAACCACAGACAATTCAGAAGGGCTATTGAAAGAGCAATGGCAGTGGACGTCATGTTCAAGGTTTTCATAATTGATATCTGATTTCCATAAAGTTCAAATTTGGTTGTTAGAGTTAAAAATTCTGTATTTGTACAGATATTACTACCAGAGATAGAAATTTCTTGCACATTTTGAATCCAAGAAGAAATATCTCTTATGTATGTATGGGAATGATTAAGCTAGGGGTGATTGTGCTACGTCATTAGATAATATAAACTTGGATTGTAGTCCGGAGAAAGGTAATATGATATTGAAGGACTATCCAAGAAAAAGGATGAGCAAGATGTAGTGAGTGAAACTTCTCAAGTCAAGTCGAAAAGGAAATGTTTCTTTTGATGTGCAAGATGTGGTCGGTAATATATCAACAAAATTTGGAAAAGTGACAGAGACAATTAGTAAGATAGCTAATAGTCGCCTAGATTTGACAAGGTTGTACAGAGAAATTATAGCAGTGAAGGTTATGAGGAAGGGTTCTTAGGTGATGTTTTTGATTACTTGGTGCAAAGTTACACTTTAGCAAAGGCTTTCATGACAAAAAATCAAAATATTTGTAAGGTATGGTTGGAGCGTTTCAAGCACAATAATACAGTACACAAATAGGTTGGAAGATAGAACTTACGTAAATAGGTTTGAAAGCAATTATTATTCGCGCATTTTTATTTTGAAAATGTATCATGTGTTTGCTACTTTTTTGTTATCTTCTACTGCAAGAGGACTTGATATTCTTCTCTGTTAGAAGTTTATATGCCAGAGACGGTGCTATTTTACTAGTTGAAAATTTGCTAGTCTCTTGATTTCACGACTTTATTAGTTCAAGTTTCTGTATTAATGAAGTATTCAGAATTACATTTACTAGTCTTGGGCCATGTTTGGGAACTTACTGATGTTGTTTTTGCATTTTATTATTATTATTATTATTGTTGGTGGTGGTGTTGTTATTATTATTATTGTTATTATTATTATGGGATATTGTGCAGCAACCTTAATTGTTGGAGGCATTAACCTGTTACTATTTTATACGTTGCATGCATTTGTTCAATGCATTAATATGCACTTAATTTGCCATATTCTTGAGTGACATATAATGCATCTTAATATCTGGAGTTACTGTCTTTTAAGGCATAGGGACGCGGCTTCATTATGCTACATGTATTTCTTTTGGTACTAATAATACATGTTGAACGTACTCCCTCCGTTTCAAATTACCCATCCCAAATTGAGGTGACACATTGATTAAGAAAAATAATAAATAACATGGCTAGTTTACCATAGTACCCCTTTAAATGATGTTTACATTTTAATTTAAAGAAAAAGTAAGGTAAAACATGAATTTTTTTTTTGTCTCTTCTTGATTAATGAAAAAAGATAAGTAAAATGAGACATCAAATTAGAAAATTTGGGACGAGTAATTTGGAACGGAGGGAGTATTCCTTTAGGTAATAATGACACATAATGCCAATTACTACAACATTCCTTTTGGTACTAATGGCACATAATGCCCATTACTACAATTTGTCTTAATAACACTTTTAAGGCACAAAAGGAACGTTCATGTTGCAGCTTAAGTGTCTTTGATTCTTGAAAAACAATGGCTGAATTTGTCCACTATTTTTCTTGAAATTCATAAAATTTTTCATTCTTTATTCATTCATTATTTCTTATAATTCTTGTAACTTCTAGCTCTGAGCCATTCATCTACCATATTTATCTTCTCATTTATTCATCATTTTCATTGTATGAGATATTTTCTTGCCTATAATAGTGATGGTCTTATATATTTTTTAAAGTACAAGAAAATACAGAGTGCATAAACATTAGTAAAAATGAGAGTTTATTAGTTGAAGGACAGTGTTCTTTTTGGTGGAACTTTGGACTCAATTCTTGTCCAGAGTTTGTTGAATTGTACTTTATGAAGAGTGTTGTATTTTGGAGGGGACAAGTCAAGAAGATTATTGCTAGACCGGTAAAAATATTACTGCAACAGGCATGAATCTCCTTAAAGAGAGTGAGATTTTCGTACCTCAGTCAAGAAGAAGATATTTATTTTCTTCAATTGAATTTATTTTGTAATTTCACCAACAATTTTAAGGAGATTTAATTAACAACAATTGAAAATACGCGGCTGTCAAGATGGGAGATCTCAATAAGTCATTTCGGTTCAACGATACCCAATTCAAAAGGTGAAAGGGTAAAGTGTCACGACCCAATTTACGAGTCATGATGACACCTACTAAATCCCTCCAATAGGTAAGCCAAACCCTAATCTGGAGCTAATGCAATGGATTCAATTTGGGAGGAAATACCCAACATAGGCTAAATTCAATGAACGCAAGTTATAAATAAACAGTATTCTAATATATAAAAGAGTCAACACATGAATACCAATCCCATGTCTTGGTAGAGCCAGTACAAGACCATCTATATAGTAATATAACTCAAATATCTTAGAATAATCAGATATCTGTCTTAGTACAAAAACTGAATCATAAATATAGAAGGAAATAGTTGATTCCGGCTCCAAGTGCAATATTAAATCTGCACGAACAACAATCAACGACGACAGCTAGTACTCGCATCTACACCAAAAGGTACATAAGTATAATATGAGTACCAAAAGAACAGGTACTCAGTAGGCATCATCGGCCGACTGAGCTAAATCATGATATAAGAATGATAAAATACGAGATAACATAAACTAAGACAAGGTACAAAAATGAACCTGGATCACCTCCAATATCACTATACATAATAATTAATTAATCCAGAATAATAGTATAACATAAGGCATCAACACATGCCAATATCATCGTGCATAACAAATACACGATTCAAAATAGTAATAACGCATCACAGAACACAAGCAAACATAACTACAAAGTTGGCTCCCATACACCAACTGGTGCAGAAAAGTAAAAAACTCGTCACAGCCTTCCATACTACTGGATAGTACACCCAATAGAAGAATAAAGGAACTAACCGATATTATAACCAATTGTCATTATCATTTAATCATTATTCCACAATATCATCAATCGGTCATTACTGCCATTTCACAATTTACCAACTTTAGACAAGTGCCGACAATTCATAATATTACTATCATTAACCATTTTATTATCACCACTACTCATTAGTCACCACTTAATAGATAACCATCTTTCCTTAACTAATTCATTAGGTTACTGGCTATCATATAACCTTTAGTCATCACTTAGGCAAATATTAACCACATGTTCATTAAATTGACAACATTCATCAACTAGTCATTATTTATCAACTAACATCCTTTATTAGCTAAACATCATTATACAACTAATTTTTGTTTACCAACTAGTCATTACTATCCACTTAAACAATATCCACCGCTAATTCTCATTTAACATCAATCATCAACTATACCACTTTATATGCATTTATCACTACTTGGCTATAATCGACATCCCTATTATCAACAACAAACTAAAATTCATATAGTTATATATAAGCATATAATTGTCATACATAGGGCTACTCGGACTCGAACCGGTAGATATACACATAGGCACATCAACATGATCATCCTCCGGCCTTGCTAGGTATAGAATCATAACCATTCTCTGGTGTTACGGGTACCAATACCATCATCACAATATCCTCCGGCTTGACGGATGTCAATATATCATTATAGTATATTCCGGCCTTGCCGGGTATCAATATATCATCACAATATCCTCTAGGCTTGTCGGATATCAATATACATGTATATATATATATATATATATATATATATAGTAAAAAATACATAAATACCCCCTATTGTTGTTCGAGTTTTTTAAAAAGACACTTAAACTTTAGATACCACCCCCACGATTCTTATTTAATCCTTTGTAAATACACCATTTTGATCATATTCTGCAGCAACCCTTAGGCACGTGATTGACACTCTCTATTTAAATAATAATTTAATTATTAAAAAGTTGGTTTAACCTAATAACTCAATTTGATTGTAATAAAATATCCCCAATCATTTCCAACGATTCATTTCCTATTTCTCTCTCTCTTCTTTGATTTTTCTTTCCTTTCTTTTGCGACTTACACTCTAAGCTCACATTCGAAGGAGATTGAAGGTCTTTGGGAGATAAATTTGTTGGGGAAAATACG
The DNA here is from genome assembly GCF_002878395.1 of Capsicum annuum. Taxonomy (NCBI): domain Eukaryota; kingdom Viridiplantae; phylum Streptophyta; class Magnoliopsida; order Solanales; family Solanaceae; genus Capsicum; species Capsicum annuum. The sequence continues at coordinate 214,209,793 of NC_061121.1, forward strand.
TATTAACCTAGGAGATTTTACGGGTTAGAGTTTTGTGCATTGTAGTTTTAATGTCTCTAATCATGGCTTTTTCGAAGTTGTGTTTTTTTTGGGGTAAAATATTTTTTTAGGTCATAATTTAGTGAAATTGATGCAAATATGAACATATTGATTTATGCATGTATAACGTCTTTGTTTATTTTTATCGATTTGACAGATTCTTTGAAGTTGTGTTTTTTTTGGGGGGGGGGGGGGGAAACACAATTTACTGAAATTGATGCAAATATGAATATATTGACTTATGTATTTGTTGGATGTTTGTCGATTTTTTGCATATGTTGCTGTTACTGGTACGGTGTTATAGTAATATGTACAAGTCAAAAAATTTTTTAGGTGTGTGTCAAGTGGGGTTGGGTTTGGATTTTTTTTCTCTTTGTTTACTGATTTTAATGTGTTTGTGTGGTTGAATTATTGCTTTTGCAGGTATCGTTCAATGTCTTTTGTGATTTTAACTTTAAGATGGTATCATGGGGTGAAATAGACTTTAGTCCCCCACCTAAATATATTGGTGGGTCTGTAACTGAGTTTTTCGCTAAAGATGTTGATGTTGATATGATGTCTTACTTTGAGTTAAGAGACCACATTAAATATCTAGGATATTCAATCGAATATGATTTTTTTGTTAAATGGTATGATTTTTTGGTAGAAATTAAATGTGATAAGGTTATTTATCACATTGTCAGCAAGTTAAAAAATGGGGATGAACTTGAGGTGTGTGTTTCACAAGGGGTGAGTAAACCTGTTCAGGCACCACTTGAATTAGAGTATTTCCCCAATACAAGTAAAAATTGGGTAGGTGGGGAACATTTGAACCCTATTAATGAGGGTGATGCTTCTAGCCCTAATTTTCAGCCTTCTACTCCTAATTCTCCTTCCAACTCTCCTGATGAGTCTCCTCCTTCTAATATACCTTCCAAGTCTTTTGACCTTACAATAGATGAGGATCCAAGTGATGATGATTTAGAGGATGATTTAGATTTAGAAGGAAAAACTATTCTGGACAGTGATGTTGACAGAGATGTCCATCAATAGGTCACAAAGAAGAAGTAGAGGCACAATAGCTGAACAGGTTAATGTTGGTGAAAAGGGTCCAGATATAGGGTATGATAAGTTAAATAATTGCACTAGGGATAGCCTAGTTGGTAAAATAAGAGGTGATGAACCTTACTACCTAAGTGATGAAGCACCTAGCTTTGAATTAGATGATGAAGTAGGATAGGGAGATGGTGAAGATGGTGATGAAGTAGTGCAATAACCTGTAAGAAGAAAGAACAAAAAAAAATAGAGTTATTTTTTATGAAACTTGTGAAAAAATTATTTGGGAATTAGGGTTGATTTTTCCAAGTGTAAAGGAGTTTAGGCCGGTAGTAATCAGATATGTAATTCAAGAAAAAATTCAAATAAAAAAGTACGTGACTGAGCCTTCTAGAGTTAGAGTGAGGTACTGTAAAGATACTTGTCCTTGGTTGTTGTATGCTAGCAAGGATTAGAGTAGTGGGAATTTTATTGTTAAAAGATACAACCCCATTCATATTTGTTTGAGATCAACTTTTAACTATCTTTGCAACTCAAAGTTTCTGGCAAGTAAGTATAAAGATAGAATTGGTCAACAACTAAATATTAGAGTTGTTCAGCTACATGAGATTATTAGAAAGGAGTTGGATATCCATATTGGTGCAACAACTGTGAGAAGAGCTTTGTCTAGAGTGCTACAAGAGATTATGGGTGATCACATTGTGGAGTATGGTAGGATTTTTAATTACAGGAATGAGATTTTGAGGACTAATCCAGGTAGCACTTGTGTAGTCAAAGTTGGAGATGCTGATGAGACTGGAAAGTTAATCTTTCAAAGTTTTTATGTGTGCTTGCATGCTTTAAAGAAAGCATTATTTAGAGGTGTTAGAAGGTTGATTAGTTTGGATGGTTGTTTCCTCAAAGGTGTGTGCAAAGGTCAAATGCTGTTGGCTGTTTGCAGAGATGGAAACATCAAATGCTGTCTATTGCCTGGGAAGTTGTTGAGGTTAAGAATCAATTTACATGAGGTTGGTTTGTTGGATTGCTGAAGAATGACCTTGAGCTTGGAGAAGGTCATCAATTGAGCATCATATCTGATATGCAAAAGGTATGAATATTCTTAACAACTATTTAATTTTTTTTAACGACTCCTAGTAGATTAATATACTTTTTTTGTTTTGTTAGGAATTGAAAATAGCTGTAAAAGAGCTGCTACCACTGGTTGAACATAGAAAATGTGCAAGACATGTTCTTGCTAATTGGTCTAAACTTTGGAAAGGTATAGAAAGAAGAAAAGTGTTTTGGAAGATTGCAAAATCCATATTTGAAGTAGAATTGAAGGAGAATATAGAAGTAATGAAGATGTTGGGGAGGGCTTGTTTGGATAATTTTTTGTGGTATAATTTGGAGACATAGTGCAAAAGATAATTTGAAGAGCATTGCAAATGTGATGTTGTGGACAACAATATGGCAGAAAGTTTTAATGCATGGGTACTTCCTGCAAGGTTCAAAACAATCATCACAATGCTTGAGGAGATTAGGGTAAAAATGATGAAAAGAATTGGTGAGTTGAGACAGTTTTTAAATACTTGGATCACTGATATTTCTCCCATGGCTTTGAAGATTTTACAAGAAAATATTGATAAGTCAATGCAGTGCAATTTGTCATGGAATGGGGAAAGGGTTTTTGAGATTGTTGACAGGGGTTGTACTCATACTATTGACATTGTTAGTAGGAGCTGCAGTTGCAGAGCTTGGTAGCTTAGGGACATTCCTTATCCTCATGGTGTTGCTTCCCTTCACCACAAGGAATATGAGCCCATTAATTTTGTGGACACCTGCTATCACAAGGATACCTACCTCAACACATATGCTCATTTTATTCAGCCAATGAATAACATTAAAATGTAACCAACATCAAATAATCTTACTGTGAAGCCACCAAAGATCAAGAAGCTGACTGGAAGACCACATAAAATTAGAAGAAAGGAGGCTGATAAAAGTAGAAAAACTAAAAAACTTAGCAAATGTGGTACTGTAATTACTTGTAGCAAATGTGGTACTCAGGGACATAATAAAAGAACATGTCCTACAAGAGATCAACCTGGTACAATTCAATTAGCTGGAACATCTTCTCAGGCACAGGTATTTTTATAATCATTATCTAATATACATTCTATTAAGTACAAGGACTAATCTCTTAAAACACAGGCTGAAGCTTCTACTGGTAGAGGAAGAGGGAGAGCAAGGGGCAGTGGTCCAAGTCATGCAGCTGGAATATCTTACCAGCAAGAGGTATATTTATTTATTTATTAGTATCAATTTTTTTTAAGTATGTGTTCGAATATCTCAATAATCAGGCCACCACAATCATTGCAAGTGCTACTAGAGGAAGAGGTAGAGGAGAAGGTAGAGGAAAATGCAGTATTTCAGGTGGTTCAAGTGTTCCAAATATCTCAAGTGACCGAGAAAGTAGTAGGAAGAGAGAAAGAGGAATGACTCAAGAGAGCCAAACCAGTTCTTCCAGTGGAAGGAGCATAGGAAGAGGTGTGCCTCCTCAAAGGCAAGACCATGAGGACAACAGTGGAGGACATACAAGACCTTTTAAAAGGCCAAGGATAGTGGGGATTGGAATATACCAAGATAAAGATGGATTTACCACTCTTAATGTACGTAGTTTGTAGAAATTTTGTTTGTGCAGCCTGAAATTTCTGAAGTTTCCTTATAATTTCTGTAATTTATTTGTGAAGCCTGGAATACCAAGTAGAAGAGTCATTAGCACTAGTGCAAAGGTCACAAAGAGGTCTGATATTATGACTGGTTATATTGGCTACACACTAAGATAATGATTCAAATAGAAAGAGAAGTCGGCCATTACCAATAGCAAACTTAAAAAAATGAGGGCTGAAAAGGTTATTCAAACGAGGCCTGCAATTGCTGCCAAAACTCAAGGAAAAATCATTTCAACTAGGAAGACTCATGTGCCATAGAAGTAGGACATCTTGCTGATATGATGTGTATATTTTGGTGGAGATTGTTGATATTGTCACAAATAATTAGTTTTTGTACGTTTTGTTGATGGTGATAACATTTTGATCTTATTTTGTAGCAATCAAACAATGCTTTGGGCAGTTTGTTTTGTTAGGTACCTTTAGGTATTAAGGTATGTTTTGTTAGGTACCAAACAAAATAAGATTTGTTGTTCAAATTGAAACAATTAATGTGTTGAAATGAAGTCCTTATTTTCTCTCATTATGATTGCCTTGTTAGTCTATTCACTGCACATTATGTTTTGAATGCTCACAAATATCGTCAATATCATAATATATTGATACAAAATAAATTGCAAAGGCGTTACATAATATATTGATACAAAATAGATTACATCTTGTTAAGCAACTACTATTCTGACAAGAAAAAAGACGAACACTTAGTGTTACAGAACAATCAAAATTTCATCTTGTTAAGCAACTACTATTCCGACAAGAGAAAAGACGAACACTATTTTGTAGAACAAGAGAATAACTATGACAATTTCAAGTCCACACAACTACATTTATCATCCGTTTTCTTGGTAATGCTAGGACAAAATAGAAAAAATACTACGACAGTCATGACGATGAGCTTCCAATTACAACATTTGATCTTCTTCTCCTTCTTCACCACCCATTTGCCATTACTTTTATAAAATGCTAATGCTTCTTCCAACTCCTTGATTCTCTTTGCCAATCTTGAAATAACTGTCTTCGATCATAAATTAGTCTTTTCTGAGTCTCTCCATCTAAAGAAGTTGCATGATTCCTCCTAAAAGGGGCCATAAACAAATCAATTGAACGAAAACAAGAGGAAAAATAAGAAAATATGTATAGGACATACACGATAACATGGACAAGACCAAAATCTTCTAGCTGGGTTGTCCTCCAACCATGACGTTTACATTGATAGTAAGTCTCCATGATTGCATCGCATTTTTACACGCAACATGAGATCGTTCTCATTATTACAAATTCGATTCAAGATTGCATTTGACATTATAAAACTATTTTCGACAAATACCTAGTTAAAAAATTTAACACGATTTTAAAAAAATTAAAAAAATTAAGATGAAATTAAAGCTTTTAGGACTGATTTTCTTTAGAAATTACAACATAAATAGAAATATCTTACCTTTTAAGGTTGATTTTGTTAAGAAAAGATTAGAAAGAGAGACAAAAATTTTCTTCAAAATAGCCAACAACTATGCTAATGGCAAAGAGGTTCGTGCTTTTAAAGTGGAGAAGAAGAAGGGAATTTAATTTTTTTGAAAATTAATTGACACGTGATGGATTTTAATTGGTGAACTAAATTACATTTAATGGTTCACGCATCTGGCATGCGTGACTACACACAGAGCCAAAAATTAAGTCAAATGATGTATTTACAAGGGATTAAATAAGAATCATGGGGTAATAGGTGGTATCTAAAGTTTATGTGTCTTTTTGAAAAACTTGGACAACATTAGAAGGGTATTTATGTATTTTCTCTTTCTCTCTCTCTCTCTCTCTTTATATATATATAAAATTATAATCGGTGGCAAAATCAATAACATAAGCAATGTTATAATGAAGTGTCATGCTTTCAAGCATAATTAGTAACATAGCTTCTCATAAAATCAATAAGCATGACTTCTAACATAATTCATGACACCATTGCTAATATCATCATAAGGAATGTTTTCAAGCATGATTTCTAGCATAACCTCTTAGCATGATCATAATTATAAGCAATATCATGAGCAATGGTCCATCATTAATGAAAAGATAGTTTATCAATAACAATAACTTGAGCAATAGCTAATCCATGGTATAATCCATAGCTTATTCATAGCATAGTCAATAACATAATTTATGGCTTAGGCAATATCCTAGTCGAGAACTCATTGAATAATATATTCGGAAGCCCAATTTATAGCCAAAATAATAGCATAATCAATGACTCATCATGAGATTAACCAATAACTCATATATATGGCACAATCATTTAAGCATTACTTCTAACGTCATTCATCATAATTAAAAAGTACCAAGGTTCCTCAACAGTTGCCTAAAAAGGGCATTCTCTAAGCATTTGGCAACGTACAAGGATTTTAAGGGAACTATATCAAGTTTTGGCTTAAGGTGGGTCAAAGAGCCACCTTAAGCCCCGAAGTATATTCTAAGTCATACTCTATTCTGAACTAGGATAAGGTATCTAAATCAACCCTTACATGTAAAGCAAGACACATTTAGCCCTAGAGTAGAGATTCTACTCAAGAACTATAATTAAGTCCAATGGAACTAAAACAAACTTCACTAGTATAAACAGTTAAGGTCAAGCTCATCCTAAGAAAGAGTGACAAAGTCATTCTATCTAATTTGAGTAACCTAAAATATTCTCACGCTAAACATGATCCATTAAATCTTATTCACTAAGGTTCAAAGCAACAAGCTAAGCATTCTAATTCTGCAGTCTCAAATGACCTAAATGATACAACTAACTCCAAATCTTGCATTTCATCAATTCAACACCTAAAACAAATACCAATATAACATGATATCACAAATACACTATGACATAGCTCAATCTAACAATGGATAAATCTAGCCTACTTCGTCGCCTAAAAAAATCAACGAACCGCTAAACCTTCGCTTTTTCCTTTCAAGAAGCCTTCTAAAGATGTCAAGCTATCAAAATCACATTCTACACATAAATATGAGAAGAACAATACTCATATTGCACCATTGTGTTTCGAATCTAAAAACGACATCAAAAACTCCAAGTGGGTCTCATTTGCGGAAATCACATTTTTGAGGTCAACCTAACATCCAAACATGATCAAGGAATCATAATCCTCAATAATGGATGAAACCAAGATAATTTGGGGCTAAAATCAAGCCCTTGAGCTAATTGGGGTTTTGTTCAAGAATCAAGAAAATTCACCAAGAAAAGATTGAAATCTTACCTCACATGGGAAGATAATTGCAAAAATAGATGTTAATCAAGCTCCTAAGTCACCCAAAAGTCTCAATTTTAAGATATCTCACTCTTTAGGGTTTTTTTCTCCCAAGGGATGGGTGTAAAATGAGCTAATTCACGATCTAAGGGGTCTATTTATACCCCTTTCAGGTACTCAGATGTTGCAATCGCACATGCAGGTGTGCAATCACACAACCTGGAATCAGGAGCAGGTGTTGCAATCACAACAACCTTTAGAGTAATCATACTATCTTATCTGCACACTGAGGTGTCATTCAAGAGGTGGGATCATAGAGGCACCAACTATCAGTGAAACTTGGAATCCGATACACACAAATGAACTATTTAACCACACTAAATTAGATGTTATGAATACAATAACAAAGTCAAATTTTTCATCCGAGGTTGTTTCGACCAAATGTGGGTCTCACACCCATATTTCTAATTTCTCCAACTTCCAACCAATAGGTTAAAATGAGCTCGGATGCCTCGGGTCCTGAACTAAAGGTCCACCTAGCTTAAAATTGATATTTTGGAGTTGGTGGCGCAGTTGAAATTTGCATCCAAAATTTTTTTATTCAAGTGTTTTCCCCATGGTCTTTTGAAACTAATGAATACTTCAAAATAGGGAATTGGCTCTAAAACCAAATGAACTTCCTAGTAATTGAACTGTCAGTTCCAGTAAGTCATAAATAACTTGGGGCAGTTATGAAAAGTTTCTAATAGCAAAAATAAGCAAAAATATAAAAAATGACTAGAAGAGTCGTTACATAAAGTGCTTTTCTACTTAAATCTTTTCAATATTTCTCATGTGTTACCTGAGAAGAATCCAAATAAAGTAGATAACTCTTCTATGAATGATGATGAACTTATTTCTCTTCAATAGAAAATTGAAAAGTACAATAGTGACTCCTACAAGTGTCGCTATTTTTTACTTAATTATCTATCTGATAATTTTTATGATTATCATGATAGAACTTACTCTAGTGTAAAGAAAATTTGAAAAGCATCGCAGAGTAAGTATGATACCGAGGAGGGGGAGCAAAAAATATGCTAATAACATATTTTTTTTTTCAAATGATGGACAACAAATAAGTGATAGACCAAGCTTAGGACTTTATAATAATTATTCGCGAACTCAGATCCGAGGAAGTCAAAATTGTGGATAACGTTATTGTTTGTGCCATAATAGATAAACTTCTTCCTCCTTTGAAGGAATTTCAAAAATTATGTGCCACAAACAAAAAGAAATTTCTCTTGAGACTTTGATAATATGAGTCCTCATGAAAGAAGAGGCACGGGGTCAAGATGCACTTTTGCAAATAGAAGAGAATAACATTACACCGAAGATAAATTTAACTACTTCAAATAATGTTGTCCCTGATACTAACAAAAATATTTCTTTGAAAACTAAAAAGAAGAAAATCAAGAAAAATAATGGTAGACCTCCCAAGAAAAATAATGATGGAAATAATCAAGCCCAAAATCAACAAGTTCAAAAAAAGAGAACGTGCTTTGTCTGTGGCAAGAGTGGATATATTGCTCGATTTTACAAATTTTAAAAATGTGGGCCTACACCTCAGGCAAATGTTTTTGAGGAATCATTTGTGGTGGTGATAAAAAATATAAAAATTATGGAGAATTTTGATGTATGGTGGGTTAACTCTGGTGCAAACCGACATGTCTGTTATGACAAAGATTAGTTTTAAAAATATATTTCTTTTGAGGAGTCCAAAACCATCATGCTTGGTGGTTCTCATACCACCCAAGTGCTTGGAACGGGAGTTGTTTAGTTGAGTTTTACTTATGAAAGGGTTAACTTTAAAGATGTACTTTATACTCTTTCCATGAGAAAAAACTTGATATCTAGTTTTTTCTTGGTAGGCGTTTGGCAATGAAATTAATATTTTTGAAGTTGAAGTTGATGTTGGAGTTGGAGTTGTGTTTGACCATGTCTTTTTGAAAGATGTTTTTAGAATTTTGGAAAGTCTTTTCAAAATACAATTTTATGCTCCCAACTTTTAAAAACTATCAAAATCACTCTACTAGCTAATTTACCTACTAACATACAACCAAATGTGATTCTTAAAGTTAGGTTAAAGTCTTTAAAGTTATTATAGCAAGATATACGTGATATATGGCACTAGAACTATAATACTCAATTAAGAGATGAAAAGTCCATGTATAATAGTTATTCTCTATAAAAAGAACAACTAACCAAATTTCAATAATGTAATACCCCGCCATTTCGGGCTAAAGTTTGAACCGTCTTTTCTATACGTATACACCCGAACCCAATGATTCTTTGTTAATATATGTGTGATGATCAATCCTATAGTGTTTGAATTCCTTTGAATATGAATTGAGCTCACAAAATCCCCTAACTCAAAGACGAGTTGAAAACTTTTCTATCGATTAAGTTTTAGTGAACGTCTAAACTTGGGTCAACTTCCATCGACCATAACATTTTGTTTATAAAGAATTAGGGGGCCTACTATATATCAAATGAAAGGTCCTTGAGTCCTTTTTCCAACACAACTAATTTTGCCTTAATCCAATATCAGGGTAAAAAGTTATACTCGTTTTCTAGAGAGGTGTCAGTCAAGGCCGAATCGCGCAAAAAGTATGTTTTTAGCAGGGTATTTTGGTACTTTCCCTTCCCAGAAACCTCTCACACGAATTAAATAACATCCTAAACGTTATTTACTTAACTATTATCAGTTTTACAACATAAATACCCTCTTTTCACTCACAAAAATAAGATCAAACTAGGGTTTCCTCCAAGAACAAGAAATGAAGAATCAATCCTTAAGTTCAAGATTTCAACGGATCAAGATTTGGGTTCCATTTTTCAAATCTTATAATCTAAGGTGTGGGACTACTCTAAAAAAATCTTGGGCATAAGTTTAAATATTTTATCAAGAGTAAAGATCCCCAGTTATGATTTATAATGAAGTATATGATATGATTTTCGAAGATTATGCATCATAGAACTGTTTTGATGGAAATATATGTTGTCTTGAATTACTTTTCATGGAAATTGAATTACAACTATATATTTATGTGATTTCATGCGAATTGTAAGATTTATTAATAGAATGTGTATGAATTTCCTCTCTTGTTGCGAAGTAAAGTTTATATAATCATTATGAATAATTTGAAATGCATGTTTTTAGAGTTTGAAAGTGATCTTCTCAATATCATGGTGTTTGACATGGTTTATAGATGATGAGAGAGAGTTTCTTATTATAAATATATACTTGCTTTAATGAGAAAGAATTGCATATGATTAAACAAATTGACGTGACCACCACATGTTTTGAATCTTGCAAAGAGAGGTACGAATACCTAAGTGTTCTTGAGATTTCAAAGTGGTGATTTTATTGTGATGTTATGAACCTTGGGTGGTCATGTGTATGTTTTGAATGTGATGGGCTATGGAATGGATATGATATTGACTTGCAAGTCAGGGTATGATGATATCCGGTGATTATGTGCCCTTACCAAGATGAGTATTGAATGTTTTGAAAGTATGAAGCATGTTTGTTTTAAAGAACTAAAAATTGGACTTAAGAGAGCTAGTAGGTTACCCGAAGAAGGCGTTTGAGTGTAAGGGCTCATCGCTAAAATCCATAGTTGTCGATGCGGGTCTTATGATATTGTATCCTATATGGGAGGATAACAAAATAATTAGGACATCTCACATGGGTTGATTCCTACGGTGTGCTCACATAGGGGTTATCACCAGCTCCAAATCCTAGCGGCTACTAAGATTGGAGGCTTGGCTGTCGAGTCAAGGGCGGGTTTCACATAGCCCATGGAATTTCAAATTTGTAGGGTGTATCGACTAGCTCAGAAGAATAACAAAGAGTGAGTCATGGTTTCAAAGAAGTGCCTTGGAGTTCACTAAAGTATGCCCATGTATTTTTACTTACGTATTATGATCATTGTTTTTATGAAATGCTCTCATCTATTTTGTATTAAAAGATTGCTATTTTGAGTTGTTTCACATACCAGTACGTTTGTGTTGACCCCCTATATTTCAGGGTTTGAGGCTCAGTTTAGAGGCCCTGCTAAACCGTAGAGTTATTCAGACAAAAGTGACGTGTGCGGTTCAGTGAGCCTTCTTTATTTCGGAAGGCCTATTTCTTTTCGGTCACTTGTTATTTACTTTGGTTTAGGTCCACTGGGGGCCTTGTCCCAGATTTCAGACAAATGTTATTTCAGTTTTTAGAGATTTCGCAGACTGATGTTAGAGGTTTATGGTTTCCGTTCCAGATTGTTCAATTGAATTATGATATTGACCATGATTCCGTATTGTTTTATATTTTCGTATTTTCCTTCATAGTATATGAAAGTGTGTATGATTAAAAGTACACACCTTGACTAATTTCATAAGGTACCTGCTACCCCAACCAGTGAGAGAGGCCTTCATAGTGCTGTGAAATCTTTAATAGCAAGAGGTTCAAACCATTCTGCAAATTCTATGTAAAAGGATTAAAAGTAGTCAAAATTGCTGAAGCTCTGACATGTACTGCGCTGGCACAACACGGTTAGCAGTCAAAACACACGTATTTATTTGATTAGGAATCTCAACCATCTCATATTCAACATAACAACCTCCACCTCTTCAATAGAAAGATCATTTGAATCTCTTAATAACATAAAAAAACGACAAGGCATTAGCCTTTCAACTTTTAATAAAGATTTGGTAATGAAAAGAAAAGCATGAGCTTATACTTGACATAGTGTCCCAACACTCAGAGGTGTGTGGATCCAGGAACATGAGAAAACTACCAAATGCTATCCTAAGTAACCGCCTTAGAAAATATATTGTTATTGATCATCTATCTGACAAAATGATGAGCAAAAAGAGTTCGCCTTGTATTGTAATCTTACATCAAATCTCGATTGTTGTAGCTTCTCCAACAATTCGGCAATTTTGAGTTGCTTCACCACTGCAGCATGCAATTTCTGTTGAAAAATATAAAACAAGACAATTTAATAGTCCAAGTTCAAAGTTGCATGGCTTTCTCTACCCTCTCTAACGGCTCTCTCACTCTCTCCCTACCCTCTCTCTCTCGCCTCGCCCCGGTCCACGGCCTTCGGCGCTGTCGTCGACCGTCGGCGCCGACCCGACCCGACCCGACCTCCGGCCCCGACCACCGGTCCCCGGCGTCGACCGCCGTCGCCGGCCGAACGGCTTTCTCTCTCTCCCTATCCTCTCTCTCTTTCGCCCGGGTCCCCGGCCCCGTCGCCGTCGCCGACCCGATCCGACCTCCGGCCCCGACCGCCGGTCAACGGCGCCGACCCCCGTCGCCGACCGCCGGTTCCCCCCCCCCCGG
>NC_061121.1:214225184-214266811 GCF_002878395.1 Capsicum annuum
GGGGGTCTATCGGAAACAGCCTTTCTACTTCTTCAGAGGTAGAGGTATGGACTGCGTACATCTTACCCCCCCAAACCCCACTAGGTGGGAATACACTGGGTTTGTTGTTGTTGTTGTTGAGATCTATCTCCACAGACTTGATCCTTTCCATCGCTTACTGGATCATTTGGTCCTTCTCTGCATGGATCTCAGAAGGCTTTCTCTTTATTTCTTCCAACAACGTTTCCTAGACGGTCCACGCATGGAAGGGCCTCGTCGTCTTTATGACCAACTTCACCGTTAACAGGTGAACGAACTACTTTCTTTCCTTTCTTCTGATGCACTAGTACCGGAAACATTTTCTTTTTTCCTCCAATCTCAAAGAACAAACTACGAATCAATGCAGAGAGTTTGAGTAGGAAAGGAATCAATTTCCTTTCCAAGCACTGGATACATCTGCTCATAACCTTTTCCTGGATCGTTTCAAATGTTTGAATCACCAACATACCTAAAGAGCACATAAACAAATAGACATAAATACGGTGATAGTCGAATAATATTCCACTAGCGGTAACCTCATACAACTGGTTTACTTGCTTAAGGTATACATATTTAGCAATGCACATCAATCTAGTAAGCACGGAGAAATGAATTAAAAGAAAGAAAAGATGGATAGTAAATTGACTTATGAATGAATATGACCATTAATTATGGCAATTTTTCATGAAAATCGTCTGACAAAAGATCAGTATTCAGTCAAAATGTTATTTTGATAATCAATTTAGTCAAAATATTTCATATTTCACACATTGGATGACAGATTCAACAAACTTTCAAGTTATACTTGATTACAAATGTTAGATGACAAATTCAATGAAACTTAAGGGCTTCTATAAAGGTAAGTAAGATGAAGATATCATCTAAGAATCGTAGGTTATAAACAAAAAGTTAGTACGACAATCATTAGTGATGTCACCGAAAAGGAAGAAAAAGAGATGAAAATCAGTTGATAATCCATGAGAAATTTCAAACAATTCAAATGGAGCTCAAATCATAATGAAGTTACAGTTGAGTATGTCTTCAGCATTCCCTAAGTAATATCACATCATTAAAAACATGTTCAGGTGGTAATCATTGCAGAATACATTCTTCTGGTGATATGGATAAACAATAAAGACAAATACCTTCAGAATTTTGTCTTCCATTAGTGGACAAATTCATCGGATTATATTCTGCTGTCTCTAGGAAACACAATGAGACATGCTCATTGACATCAACGTGTTCACCTGGGCTGAATTGATCATCACAACTACAGTAGGGGGTAGAATTTGATGCGCTAACCTGTACGTGCAAGATCTAAGTCAAATAATTGTATCGTATATTTAGAAGAAGTGCATATAGGAAGAGGTATAAACACAAGAAAACAACTTTAAGAATGCCAAAGTAAAAATTCACCTTTAGTGGGCATATCTGTTTATACGAATAAATTCTCCTTAGATCTTTGCATATTCCAGTGGAGTTAATAACTCAAATGGTCACTCGCTTCGCAGATTTTGCCTCTAAGTTACGCAAAAGCTAAAAGTAGAGCAGAAAACTATTGGTCACCTCACATTAAGAAAAAGTTTCTTAAACTATAATGAGAAAGGACATGAAAGGAAGAAAATAGTGAATCATATTAAATTTGTGTCTCCTTTATTTTCTCAACTGATCGTTATTACCGTCATATATATTGTCTCAAATTAAGAGCAAAATGTGTACGGATAAGTTGTGCATAAGCTTAAAAAACCATAACACAAAAAAATAGAAATTGACGTATTTAATGTGGTAAGCGATGATACAAACCACACGGTCTACACCTACTATTCATTTGTTTGTATCGAATCGTCTCCATCATCTACTCTATCGCCCCCTCACGTTTGGTATGTTTGGCACGTTTCTTCACCACCTTCATTTTATCTTAATCATATTTGGTCCGTCTCAATTTTATGTGATATCATTGAACATAGTAATTTTAGATGTAATTATGATATAATTAGTGTAATTCTATAAGTGGGATTTTGAAAGAGAAGAGTGTGTGTCTTATCCTTATCTTATGTGATGAAGTAGATTATATGTGGATCTTATCTCTACTTCATCATATGTTGTTTAGTTGTAAATTAAAACAATCTTCATTAAGTCTAATAGTGAAAACTACAACAAATCTACCTTTATTATTTCAGAATCACTCCACGGACCTTTAATAGACCTGAGGTAGAGACCCTCGACAGAACAGGTACAAGAACCACCCAGAAAGTCAAGTAACTGTCTGGACACAAAAAATCAGATACAAAAATTAATGTTTTTCTTCAAACAGGTAGGTGTACATGAACAAAATAGAGATAAAAAAAACGTAAGATCAATTGCTTCTAGCAGTTTACTTAGAGATTTAGGTTCCAGAACCTGCAAAGTGCAGATGAGAACACAAATATTTAGTTAGTTAAAGTCGGACCAAATGAGAAAAGAAAGAAGCTCTTGCTTTTCTCCACTTGTATTTTGCCAATAGTTTTTGTTGAAGTTTGTTTTGAAGAAAGAAAATCCCACATCGAAAATTTACTTTGGTTGGGAGGAGGTTGGGAGTTATAAATAAACTTCACCTCCTTCATTGTTTAACACACACAAAAATATTCTTTTTCTTGCTTACTATTAAAGAGGTTTAGAGATAATTCTCTTGGAGATCTCTTTGAGAATGGTATTTTAGGAAGTGAGGGTGTGTGAGAAAAATATTGTGTATTGTATAGTGTAATAATTTTCATATAGTGAATATTTTTTCTGGGATGCTCATGGTTTTTCTCCAATTGGGGAGTTTTCCACGTTAAATCTTTGTGTTGTTATTCTCCACGTTAAATCTTTGTGTTGTTATTCCCTTTAATTTCTCTATTATTTTCTGCTTGAAAGCGGTCCAGAAGGGGCGGGAAAAATAGTTCATTTTTCCCGACAGTTTTTGCATCCAGATTTCTCTGTGGTATAGGCCAAAGTATCTTTTGGAAGCCAGAAAATATTGAAAACAGAAGCTAGCACGAATATCAACTAGAAATTTGGAAACTGTATCAACCAAAGCAGCATTGAGCATGTCAAACGGTTGTCCACTGAAAACATCTTCTAGCCTGTCTTCCCACCTATCTAAGGCTGTCGGAGACTCGGAGTAATGTGTGATGCATTTAGACCATCAACAAATTCATCTGTTCTCCTGCACCATACCGTGTAAACAGAACATAATGAAAAATTATTAAACTTCAAGCTAGTGAAACTCAGATTTTACCTATTACAGGTGACCCTTAAACTCAAATAGATTAAAGAAGCTAACCTAAGTAAAACGTCTTTGCATACTCTGCACATACTTCACTACACCTATCATATGCTTCACTCGACAAACCCAAAGTCCCCGGAATAGGTATGTCCTTCTTCACTTTTAACTTATTGGTAGATCTCAGCTGCCTAAAAGATACAACGGAAGTACAAGAATAAACTAAAAGAAAAATGTGTCTTATTATCTTTCCACAAGAAAAATATCTGATTCTTTCAATCACTTTTAGGAAAAGGATCAACAGCAGAGAAAGAAAGCATCAAAAGGCAATATTTATCTTTTTTCCAAATCCTATTGATGAATCCAACTTTAAAATAAGATCAACTCAAATAAGTATCACAAATTTCATTGGCAAATTCAATATTAAATTTTCACACGATCCACTACTTCAAATTTGCAAACGTTACAAAGTCAAAAACTACTGTATTATTCCTGTAAAATGGGAGTACGCAGGATTACAACTGCCTAAATGTCCTACTTGAATAGCATATCTTCAAGGTGATGCACAAGTCTTAGATAAACTAGAAAAAATAGTAGATAACACATTAGTAGATAACCGTTAAGGAACTTCATGCAAAAATTCATCCAACACCCTTTAAGTTACTCTTTAATATAATCCTCCCACATTGTGTCAATAATTTTTTTCGCTGGGAGTGCATTTATCGATAAGCTGCGTGAGAAGACGAAGAAACATTAGTTATCTCAGTCAGTTGTTCACTGGGTTCATCAACAACTATATCGTCATCTTCATAATCTGTAAATATTCCATCACCGCTTTTATGTTCCTGCAAAAAGTTATGCAAGACGGCACAAACAATTATAATCCTATCTTACTTTTCTATATCATAATTGTTCATTTCTTATCGTAATATTCTAAATCTACTTTTCCATGCTCCAAATGTTCTCTCAATCACATTGTGTAGAGATGAATCTCTATAACTGAACAACTCTTTGCCATTTTTAGGCTCTCTTTCACTCCCCCTGTAGCCCTGCAAATGATACCATATTCCTTTATATGGAGCTAAAAACCCTTTTATGTTTCGCAAACCAGCATCAATAATGTAATATTTATCTATCATAATAAATTAAATAAAATTAATGTACTTCAAGTTACGTTGAAGATAATATTTACCTATCATAACAAATCTATCATAATATATACAGTGTGGTGGAAAAGAAAATTTTGCCTCGGGGTCAACAATTACATTCTCAAGCACTCTACTATCATATGTAGTACCTTTCCAACCAGCTGCAATAAAGGTGAACTACCTATCAAAATCACATGCACATAAGACATTTTGTGAAGTGAACCCCTTACGGTTACAATATGCTTGTTGTTTATGCTTTTGCACCTCCACTTGTACCATCAATTGCACCAACACAATTCTACCAAATATGATTATAAAACTGTTAAAGCTAAACAAACATGATAACGCCTTAAAAGAAGAGCTTTAAATTTTACCTTAAAGTAAGGCCAAAAATGGCTATTATGTCAAATTTTTGGATATATGCTCGACATATTTTTTTGACATATAATTATTGGTGCCAGTTAGCTAATTGCTTTAGCGACTCTTCTAACGTTCAGGTTAATTGTCTCGAGGGAACATTGAAAACATTCACTTGACGATCGTTGGCTATTGTTACATGCAATAATAGTAAGAAAAATAGCTACAGACTCCTCAACTGAAACATGTGACATTCGTTGGTTGGTTGGTACCAAGTTGTTTTGTTTTATCATGTTGATTAGCCAACAAAACGTTTCAGGATAGAAACATGTAGTTTCATACATACACATGTGATGCCCATGAGGAAGATTAGCAACCCATGTCATACCGGACCTTGATATATGTTGCAGTGTGCGAGATAATAATCTATGTTCTTGAAAAATCTGTTCACACTGATCACAAATTGCAATGCATAAGATGTAATCTTCAAATCACTGTCAGATCAGTGATGTCATTGGATATTCTCATATCTTTCAATGAACACTTACAAACAAACTACAAATAGTGAAAGAACACAATATTAATGCAATAGTATTGGATCAGACAACCTAACAAATAGTTTATAGGCACATAATATCAAATAAAACTCAATATCAGATGGATACATTACTATAAATTGAACACTTAAGTGAATTTTATATAGAGAATCAATACACATAGATAAGCATTACACATATAAAAAAATTAGCATTTCATCGCAATAGACTACAACACAAATAATTACAGCCACTAGTTTTTCAAATTTTTCCCAAGCCCTTAATCCACTAAATTTGAGATTTTTCAGCCATATGGACAAACATCTTTCAAAATCTAGGGTCACACAAGTGAGACACAACTAAAGAAAATTTCTTTTCTCCGATGTCAAATTTATCTATGATATATTGCAATTGAGAAATGACAATTTGCTTTGAGTAGATATCTATCTCAAAAATTTTGCCGCTTGCGCCTGTTCCTTCTTTTTTTTCTTTTGCTTCAGCTCACTCTTTTTTTTCACTTCAAGTGTTCCTCAAGAAATTCATGTATATTGTCCATAGTTGTAGAATGACCCTTTTTACGACTTATAGATGTGCCACAATCAGTTGTCATAGATGGATCAGTCATAGTACGTTTTCCAGTCCCAGTACCACTACTTGTGACATGCATAGGCCCAATTCTGTCAGGATCGTCATCACAAGAAAAAAGCTCTTTATCCACTCTTGTAGGTTCATTTGATCGTTATGTGAAATCAGGCGCAATACTACAAACTACATGTTTTCCTATGACAACTGATTTTCCAAATATCTCTTGCCATAACTCAAAGTGTTCAATCCCCTTGTATCTGAACTTACTTAACTTAACATTTTTTTCTTTTTTTGTTGTAAAATATTGAAAAGAAAATATTAGTTCAATGTACATAAACAGAACATACATAATTTAACTCATCTAGCTAATTTACCGATACATGTGCCACCCAAATATCAGATGGACAAGTAACTGTGTTACTGACAAGATCGCAGCTATATCCAGAGCAATTTAGAAGTAACTCTTTAAAATTCTCCATGCATGTCCTTAATCTGTTGTGTTTGGACTTGATTTGTTGTTCGTCATAAACATATTTCTTACGGAATTTGCTCCAAAACTTATCTACAATTCCCTCCAATGTGGAGCATTAATGGTAGAACCATTAAATTCATAATTCCTTGCATCATCATGTAAGATATGAATCAAAATATATGTATCATTATTTGTTCATTTGTTGGTGTTTGAACCACGTGTTATGCTTATCCTTTTACATTTCTATTGTATAACAACAACAAAATAATAGGACGCATAAAAATATTCATTTTCGAACAACATATAAATGAAAACATGGCTTATATAAGTTGAAGATCATTGAACAAGTTAGGGTTATATGTTACCCTGTTAACCAACGGAGGTGCTACCACAGAGTTTTCGTCTGATATTTTAAAATCAGCTTCAAGTTTTATTTGCATTATATAACTTTTAAAAAATAATCCTAACATCATCAGTTGTAACAAGTAAATAGAAGTTGACCCAATATTTTTTTTAAAAAAAGGCATACAAGATAATTTCACAATTGAACAAAAAACTGAAAATTATCAATACATAGCCAAACATAGAAAAATCTCAATATAAAATTAGTAAATTTAAAACACGATGACAAATCAAGCAAAAAAGAGTACCGTCAAATAATGTTGCCGCAAGCTGTTGGTTTTGAGCCGCAAGAATGGCCGATTGAAAGTCCTGTCCAATTTTGAGGAAAGAAGAAAAAATTGAAGTTGAGGTTAGCCTTCAATTTTGGAGATTTGATAACCGAAAGTAGAAAGAAGTAGTTGAAGAACTAAATTGAAGATCAGGTCGTCTTAAATTTTGAAGACATTTACAGTGAAAGAAGTACGGATAATAGTAAATTGAAGTTCAGGTCGTCTTCAATTTGAAGACTTCTATGGGGAAAAAAGTACGAAGAGTAGTTATGCATTTGTTTGTAGTTGGCGGATGAAATAATTTAAGAAGAGTTTTGTGTATAATTTAAAAAATTGGAGTTATATGTGATAATAATAAAAGTTGGAATTGAAATTGGAGAAAAGTGAAAACAACAAAAACTTGTTTTCACTGTTCAATAAACAAATTTGGAATTGTTTTTGGAATTTTCATGGCCAAACGCCACAAATTTTATAGAGTGATTTTTTTTTTGAAAAAAAGTGAATATTTTTTATGGCCAAACTGCCTCTTAATAAAAGAGACTTCAAACAGATTATTGAGTCTGATTAATATGTGATTGTGAAAAATAGTACTTTAATGGGAAAGGGGTATGCTTGTGATCTTATGTTCAATTTTATGAAATGAATAAAACTTCTATTTCTATTTATATTCTTTTCTTCTAGTAATTTTTGGCATGCTCATTTGTGTCATATTAATGATTGTTATGTGAAAATCATGAGTGATTTAGGATTGATTTCAATGATCAAAAAGAATTTTGAAAAATGTGAGGCTTGTAGTAAAGTCAAAATCACTAAAATGATTCATTTTCAAGTTGAAAGAAAAATTATATTTTTACAATTAGTTCATACTGATATTTATGAACTTGGAGAAATTTTAACTCGTAGATGAAGTATATTTTATCACTTTCATTGATAATTTTTCTAAATTTACATATGTTTACTTGGCGAAAAATAAAAGTGATACTTTTAAGAATTTTAAAGTGTTTCTCCATAAAGATGAAAATCAGTTTGGTAGAAAAATAAAAAGAACTAGAAGTGGCAGAGGCCGTAAATATGAGTCAAATGAGTTCAATTCTTTTGTTAGATCATTAGGAATAGTTCATGAAGCTCCTCCTCCTTATTCTCTTACATCTACTGGTGTAGAGGAAAGGAAGAATAAAACTTTGATTGAGTTAACTAATGCTATGTTAATTGAGTCAAGTGCATCTCTAAATTTTTGTGGTAAAGCTCTTTTGACTTTGTTTTGTGTTGAATCACGTGTCTCACACACAAAAAAAATTAACACCTTTTGAGTTTTGAAAGAACATAAGTCAAATTTGAGTTATTTAAGAGTTTGAGGTTGCTTAGACTATGTAAGGTTAGTGGATTATAAAATCTCTAAGTTGGGTAAAAAATTTGCTACTTGTACTTTTCTTGTTTATACTTCAAATAGTACAACCTATATATTTTTAACCTTGAAGATAGTATTATAATAAAATCAGATGATGCAGTTTTTCATGAAAATAAATTTTTTCCTGATTCTAAAAATTGTGGGGGTCAAAGGACTGAAGAAAATATTTTGTCACTACCTAGTTCTTCTACTTCTATTTTGAAAAATAAACAAAATGATGATTTTGAGTTAAGAAGAAGTGAAAGAGCTAGAGTAGAAAAAATTTTGGTCATGATTATTATGTTTTTAATGTTGGAGATGTCCCTCTCAATTTAAAGAAAGCTTTATCTTCATATGATGCTATTTTTTGAAAAGACGCTGTAAATGATTAAATGAAATCACTAATTTCTAATAAAATTTAAAAATTAGTTGATTTACACTGGGTTGTAAAACTATTGGATGCAAATGGGTCTTACAAAAAAAGTTCAAATCGAATAGATCCATTGATAAATATAAGGCTAGACTAGTGGCAAAAGATTTTAGACAACTAAAAAGCCTAAAATTTTTTGATACTTTTTCTTCGATAACAAGAATTACATCCATTAGACTTTTAATTGCTATTGCTGCAATTTTTAATTTACAAATTTATCAAATAGATGTAAACACTATTTTTTTAAATGGAGACCTAAATTAGAAAATTTATATAGAATAACTCGAGTGTTTTGTTGAAGTTGCCAAGAAAGCAGTGTGTAAACTTACAGAATCCCTATATGGCTTGAAACATGCACCAAAGCAATGACATGAAAAGTTTGATTCCTGAATGATTTGTCTTTAAAGCAAATGAGTGTGATAAGTGCATATATGATAAGTCTTGAAATAATTCACATTTTATTATTTCCTATATGTTGATGATTTATTGATCTTTGGCTCTAAATGAATTTTATTGATGAGACTAAAAACATTCTCAAAAGTCATTTTGATATGAAAGATCTTGATGAGACAAATTTTATTGTAGAAATAAAAATTATTAGAACATGTGATGAAATCTTTCTTGACCAATCATATTACATTGAGCAAATTTTGAAAAAATATAATTTCCTTGATTGCAAGCATGTTGTAACCCCTTTGATTCTAGTATTAACTTATTTTCTATTGAAAGTGAAAATAATGTCATAAATCAAAAGGAATATGCTAGCATAACTGAAAGTTTGAGATATATGACTATTTGTAGGAGTATTTAGCAGGTTTAGTAGCAAGCCAGGTAATGAACATTGACATTTTGTAATGAAAGTTATGAGATATTTAATTGGGACAAAAACTTGTGGTTTATTCTATAAAAAATATCCTCCTGTACTTGAAGACTTTTGCGATGCGGATTGAAACACTTTATCAGGTAATTCTTTATCTACTACTGATTATGTATTTATTTTGAGTGATGATGCTATTTATTGAAAATCAAATAAGCAAATGATTATTACTAACTCTTCCATGGATATTGAACTAATTGTTTTAGCTTCAGCTAATGAGGAACTAAACTGGTTAAGTGATTTATTATTTCAAATATCTTATTTTGAAAAATTAATTACTTTTATTTTAATTTATTGTTATAGCATCGTTGCAATTGATAGAGTTCAAAATAGTTATTACAATGGTAAATCCAGACGAATAAGGAGAAACTACAGTAACGTGAGATCATATTTGATAAATGATACCATTAATGTTGATTATGTCAAATCTTGTGATAATCTTATAGATCCATTGACTAAGGCTTTAGCAAGAGAAAAACACTGGAGCACATCGAGAAGGATGAGATTGAAGTCTATAAATTCCCAAGTCATATATGATGAAATCCAAACTAGAGATCCTAGAACTAGGTTTAATAGAAAAAATAAATTACATGATGACTTGTTGTGAAATGCACTATTTCTTTTATCCCTCTCTATGATGTGCATGCATTTTTCTGTAATGATTTGTGAAGTTGATTTTAAAAAAATCTTAATAAAAATTTGTAGCTCGTGTAAGTGGAATAGTGCTAAAATCATAGGAGCACTCTTGGCAGATTTCACTTATGTTAGTGTGGAGGTAGGCTCATTTTCAAAAACACTCATGAAATCGGGATGGAACAAGGACGAAATGTGCAGACTATAACTCATGTCAACACCTTGATTGTTATGTGTAAGTAGTGAATTTTTATTTCCCTCAAGCATTCATAGTTCAAGTTTGAGACCACTATGACTCTAGAGTAAAAATTGTTGTTTTACTAAGTGGAGGTTCAATGCAGAGCACACCTTCATTATGCATAGTAGTTGAATTCAATTAGTAGACTCCCTTATTAATATTAAAATGAGTGGAGGATTAATGTTGTTTTTGAATTTTAATATTATTATTTTTATAATATTATTATTCATTGATTCTGGGACATTGTGCAACCACCTTAATTGTTGGAGACACTAGCCAATTACTTCCTCCGTTCCAAATTAAGATGACACATTGATTAACAAAAATAATTAATAACATGACTAGTTTACCATAGTACCCTTATTAAATGATGTTTACATTTTAATTTGAAAAAAAAGTAATTAATGCAAAGGGTAAAACATGAAAAAATTTTTTGTCTTTTCTTGATAAGTAAAAAAAGACAAGTAAAATGAGAAATCAAATTAGAAAATTTGGAATGGGTATGTAGACATTGAAATTTTGTGGACTCTACAAAAAGAGTTCAAATTTGGTTAGAGTTCTTGGGAGCTACTTTACCCTAAATCTAGCTTGATGGCTACTCAACCTAAACCCTAAATTATGCTTATATAAAGGGGGGAAATATCCTTTAAAGAGGCATCTCCAGTATCCCACAAATTCACAGGATATTCACAAAGAGATCAACGATCTTCAAAGTCCCAATAAATTCATGGGATATTTATAGATCAAAATCCTTTCTTCTTGATAATTAAATACATCAAGAAGATCCACAAGACCTCCTTTCATGGAGATCAAATCCAAATACTCCTACGTTCGAGAAATACAAAACTAACGGCCCTCGAATTATGGAGAAATTCATATCAAATTCTATGTTCGAGAAAAAGCCACTAACAGCCCTCGAATTGCGGAGAAAATCAAGAGAGAAGAATCAAGAGAGGAATAGATTTGTAACCACAATCTTTTATCATTAAAAAATTCTTGTTTCTTCATATTTTTGTTTGTGGTTAAAATTTATTTTCCATGAATAAAAATTTTTTGCGAACAAATTTCGTTTATCAATAAAAAATTCTTGTTTCTTCATATTTTTATTTGTGGTTAAAATTTATTTTTCATGAATTTAAATTATGTTGCAAACAAATTGTCACGCCCAGTGGGACAATCTCTACCTCTCATCTCAACTTTTCAGACTTTGAAGATTAAGAACGCCGAAATGACTTCCAAGAAGATCAACTCTCAATCAACTGCTTCCAAGGCTGCTGATTCAAGGTTCTCTGCTGAAGTGGAAAGCATCCTTGGTGTTACTTTCAAAAGTTTAGGAGTTGTCACGAGAAGCAGGGCAGGTTTGCTAGGATAACAAACACATCTAGTGTCGTCCGCCAACTCCAGTTTTTGGATCTTCAACCCCAAAGAGAACGAAGTCCAATACAAGTACTTCGAAAGGAGGAAGCAGTGTTGCAGAATTGCTTAAGAAGAATCTTGCTCTACTTAAGCATTCTGGTTCCAAATACTCTGGTACAAAGAGCGATGGTCATTCAATAAACGCGTTATTTCCACTTACACCGCATAAGTTAAGCACTTCAAAGATCAACCTACGTGATAATCCATATTACTCTCTAACAACTCCGGTGATCATGCAAGTAATGGTAACTGATGCCTCGTCTATGGAGGAGCATCTTGCGAATCTGACAAAGGCAATTGAAGGCCTGACCAACTACATTCAGAATCAAGAGGCTAGGATTGATAAGATAGTAGATAGGGTGGAAGGCTTGATAGATAAAGAATCTAGCCATGTACCAAGAAAATATCCAGAGGTTCATGAGATAGAAAATCCTATGAAACAAATACCACCAACTAAAGAGGTGCAAGTTTCTGCTGAAAGAATGATCACGATTGGGCAATTAAGGGAATTTATTGAAGTGACCCTCAAAGACAAGTATGATGTTGTCACTAAGTCTTCCCTTGAATATGCCAAGCCCTACACTGCGAGAATAGATAGCCTCAAAATGCCTGCTGGCTATCAACCCCCCAAATTTTAAAAATTTAAGGGAAAAGGTAATCCGAAACAATATGTCGCACACTTTGTCGAGATATGTAATAATGCTGGAACTTACGGTGACTATCTTTTCAAATAGTTTGTTCATTCCCTAAAATGAAACGCCTTTGATTGGTATACGGACCTCAAGCCTAACTCTATAGATAGTTAGGAACAATTGGAATATGAGTTCCTAAATCGGTTTTATAGCACAAGGCATACATCGAGCATGATAGAGCTCACAAATACTCGAAAAGAAAGGATGAATCAGTCATTGACTTCATCAATCGATGGAGAAACGCTAGCCTAAACTGCAAAGATAGGCTCAGCGAAGCTTCTGCAATAGAGATGTTCATCTAAGGAATGCACTGGGAGCTTCTTTACATCTTGCAAGGCATTAAGCCTAAATCCTTTGAAGAGTTAGCTACCCGTGCTCATGATATGAAGTTGAGCATGTCTTCTACTGGAAAGGGGGCAACGCCTATTCATGACCTTCGAAGAGGAAAGGATAAGCAGGAACCCAAAAGATGGGGCAAGTTTGTTCCCAAAAATAAAAATAAGGAGTCCATGAATGTTGATGTGTCTCCTGTGAAGGTCACCACAAAGGTAAGCAAGAAGCAAAGTGTGAAGACAACTTCTGGAGCACGTCCGAATCAGAAAATTTAAAGGAAATGGAAGAAAAGGAATATCCTTTCCTTGATTCTGATGTTGCTGAGATTTTTTATGAACTCCTTGAGCATAAGCTCATTGAAATCCCAAAGATGAAGCATCCCAATGAAGCTGGAAGGACCAATGACCCTAATTATTGCAAATATCATAGGCTCGTAAGTCATCCTCTGGAAAAGTGTTCTATCTTTAAAGATAAAGTCATGCAACTAGCAAAAGAAAAGAACATCTTCTTTGACGATGAGACGGCCAGTTCTCATCAAATCTCTATTACTTTTGGCTCGCTCGACCCAGTCCAAATATGTATTGAAGAGCATAATGAGAAAATATTAGAGCCTGACAGGTCTTCAGTAAGGTTGGACTCTGGTAACAAGGCGCAGATACAGGAGGATGAGTCTGCGAAAGGAGTCATCCAAGCAGCCAACCATAAGAAGAATGGTAAAGAAACCAAGGAAACAGAAGTTGGTTGAATTCCCAAAGAAGACGAGGGTGACGGAGCTTTACCACCAAAAACCTCAGCGTCCGGTGACTTTAGAGGAATTCTTACTGAGTTAGTTTCAGACTGCCCAAGTCAACCTTGAGTCATCTTGTTTTAATACCACCAAAGAGGGGGTAAAGGGTGAGAATCTACCCATGGAGGTTCCTTCACCTTCCGAAAAGCTTGCTGAAACTCTTGGCGAAGAGGCACATGTGTGTGATACAAAAATCACATTCACAAATAAAGATCTTCTGCTTGGTGAGGCCCTACATAACTGTCCCTTATACATGGTGGGTCAAATTCTAGGAAAGAAGATCAATAAAATCTTGATAGATGAGGCATCTGGAATATTCCATCAACTGATGGGTATTCGTTAAAGATCAGTAATATCCCACAAAATCATGGAATATTCATAAAGAGATCATCCTATGTTCGAGAAATATGCCACTAATGACCCTAGAATTACGGAGAAAATCGAGAGAAGAATCAAGGGATGAACAGATTTGTACCCACAATAGTTTATCAATAAAATTATTATTTCTTCATATTTTATTTGTAGTTGAAGTTTATTTTCCATGAATTTAAATTATGTTCGCAAAAAATTTTTGTTCATGGAAAATAAATTTTAGCCACAAACAAAAATATGAAGAAACAAGAATTTTTTATTGATAAACGATTGTGGTTCAAATCTGTTCCTCCCTTAATTCTTCTGTCTTGATTTTCTCTGTAATTCGAGGGCCGTTAGTGGCTTATTCTCAAACATAGAATTTGATATGAATTTATCCATAATTCGAGGGCCGTTAGTGGCATATTTCTCGAACATAGGAGTAATTGGATTTGATCTCCATGAAAGGAGGTTTTGTGGATCTTCTTGATGTATTTGATTATCAGGAAGAAAGGGTTTTGATCTATAAATATCCCATGAATTTATTGGGACTTTGAAGATAGTTGATCTCTTTGTGAATATCCAATGAAATTGTGGGATATATACTGGAGATGCCTCTTTAAAGGATATTTGCCCCCTTTATATAGGCATAATTTAGGGTTTAGGTTGAGTAGCCATCAAGCTAGATTTAGGGTAAAGTAGCCCCAAGAACTCTAACCAAATTTATACTCTTTTTGTAGAGTCCACAAAATTTTGATGTCTACATACCCGTTCCAAATTTTCTAATTTGATTTGTCATTTTACTTGTCTTTTTTTACTTATCAAGAAAAATAATTCTATTACTTATCAAGAGATAATTTTGCCAACGTCAATTTAGTTGCATACATGTTGAAAAATAAAGGAATTACATTACCCCCATTAGATCATTCAACCTCTATTACGAGTCATAGCTTAAGATAATTCTAACTCTTGCACTTGCTGAATATTTTGCCAAAATTTTCTTATTAAATAGGACTATCCAAAATCTATCAGCTAACCAGAAACAAACATATAGAAGTTGCTTAAGAGCTCATTCCTCTAATATTCTAGTTGAGGATCTTAATTATTGAGATTTTTTCTTGTAAACCTTTTGGGATCCAAAATGAGGATTATTTTTTGTTAGACTCGTATCCTCTAAGCTTTCTAAAAAGTAGGCGTCCTTGTTGGACAACTTTATCAGCAATGGCTCAGTTGATTTGTCGGAGCAAAAAAACTTAATATCTTCCTAATAAATGTGTTATTTATTCCCAATCCCTGATATCCGCTAACAAGCACACCTCTGTGTTAAGAACCATGCTAGAAATATATAGCTGCCAAAATATTAAACATCACAAAAAGGCAATATGACATGCAGGAAGATTTGGAGCAAAGAGAACAGTGGTGCGTACTTTACAATAGATAATTTTAAAACTAAGAATAAATACATGATAAAAGGATATCTACATGACTATAGATACCAATGATCTCAATTTTTTCTTCAAGCTCCATGACTTTAATTTCTGATCTCTAAACTCTTCTTCTTCAAATCATAAAAGAAGATTCAATTTGGCGAGAATGAGGAGTGAGCAGTCAATACTATCTCATCATCAGGAGTAGTACTTGTACTACTAACATATCATGATACTAAATATTGCACTTTTGACCTCTCTCAATGATTTACTCGAGCCTAGAGTAAAAATCTAATATCTCGTGGGTACAAGTGTAATCATCCCAAAGTATACCCCAGGTATAAATATAATCATCAAAATTATGTACTTTTTGTTGGATTTGTGATAAAAGTGAATGAAAAATGGAGGAAATAAAAATAGAGAAAAAGTGAAAATATGTATTCACTTTATGGAAGAAGTGTACTCCCACCAATGTGGGAGAAATGAACTTCTTTATGCTTAAATTAAGAAGCATTTCTTCATGTGGATAGTGAAGCAAGAAGAAAACAAGTCTTGCATTGTCGTCGTGGTTGCTCACTCGCTTGATTTGGATTTGACTTCAAATTTGGATTGAGAGATTATTTTTTTGGATAAAATTCATTTACAACTTAAGAATTAGTGATATTTTAATCCAAAAATCTGATAAGAAAATTTTCTCCATTTGTGAATGCACCCGAGCATATGCAGATGCATGTCACAACATACCTAGAAGGGACGATCCTTCCAGGCACTATTTAAAATTGGAAAATCCACCTGCGGATGCAGGTCCTCATCTGCATATGTGGATGAGGTTCGCATATGAGCCAGAAGTTTCTAGTTTGTGCCAAAAGGCAACCTGCGGGAGCTGGTGGGATATCTGCTTGCACAGATGAACCCAACGGTCTAAAAATTAGTGTGATTTTTCATGAACCATTATTTTCTTTATAAAGCACCACCTTTTGGCTATAAATACCTGATTTTTTTCTCAGGTAAAGACACAAAAATTTGAAGTAAAAACACTATTTTTTCTCAAAAAAACTCAAGTGTGATTTACAATCGTTAAGTGAATTCGTAGTTCAACAAATTTGATGTACCACTATTTGTTGAAGTGAGTTATTTCATCTTGAAATATTATATTCCATTAACCTCGGGTACTTGAGGGGAATAAATTCTATAAGGAAACATCATGTATTCGGTGGACTTTATTCTTTTTGTCTTCATCTCTTTCTTAATGTTGGTTTACTATTTTTCAAAAAATAGTTTGAACTGCTTTGTTGTTCTTGAAATTTTTCTTGAACTTGGTGTTGAATTTCATAGTTGTAAATATAGCTTTTGTATCCAAAAGACAACATTTTTAAGGAATTTAATAATCTGTATTTTTAATTTTTGGAGATTAAAAACTGTTGATTTTCTACTATATTTGAACTTAATAGTGACTTGAAGATATAAAAACGTCATCACAAGTCAAAGTCATTCGATTGACAATTTGAAGAATATAAAAATTTCTTCATTAAACTAGAAACAAGTTGTTTAAAGTTTAAAACTTTGTAGTTAATGTTTGTGATACTAAATTGGTTTTCCTTGTGATAGTAAAATGACTACTGAAAATCAAGTCAATGATGGAATGAAAAATGTTACAATAATAAATATTGCTACTTCGAGTCGTACAAATGTTGCTCCTTTCATGGAACCAGCGAAAAAACTAGGAAAATTTTTTGGTGTTGATTTCTTAAGATGGTAGAAGAAGATGTTCTTTTACTTGACTATCTTGAGTATGCAAAGGTTTATCATGAAAAATATTCAAGAGTTGTCGGAATAAACTCCAGAAAAAGAATGTTTCTTAGTAACTGAAGCTTGGAAGCACTCAAATTTCTTAGGTAAGAATTATATTTTGAGTAGCCTACAAAATAATTTGTACAATGTGTACAACAATATGAAGTCCTCAAAGAAACTTTAGGATGCTTTAGAAAAGAAGTACAACGCAGAGGATGTCAGAATGAAGAAATTCACTATTGTAAAATATTTGGACTTCAAGATGGTAGACAATAAAACTGTAGTTACCCAAGTCCAAGCGTTATAAGTCATAATCCACAATCTCCTTGCAAAAGTTTTGATTGTGAACAATGTTTTTCAAGTCGCTATAATAATCGAGAAGTTACCACCTCTGTGGAAGGACTTCAAGAACTACCTAAAGCATAAACACAAAGAGATGTATGTTGAAGATGTCATTGTGAGGTTAAAGATTAAAGAGAATAAAAAAGCAACAGAAAAGAGGTCTAGCAAAAATTCTACATAAAGGGAGCAAATATTATGGAATATGATCCCACTAAATTAAAAAAAGAGAAAGAAAGCATTAAGACAACAAGGCAATCCTCCTAAGAAAAAATTCAAAGAAAATCACTATGTGGCAAAGTTGGCCATAAGTCTGCAGATTGTCAGACTTCGGAGAAGGGCAAAAAAAGATCAAGCAAACATGGTTGAATCCAAAGAAGATATGGATGATCTTTTTTGCTATGATTTTGCAATGCAATCTAGTTGAAAATCCTAAAGAGTGGTGGACTGATTTAGGTGTCACCCACCACGTGTGTGCCAACAAAGAACTATTTGCAGCATATGCTCCAACTCAAGCTGATGAGAAGATATTCATGGCGAACTCTGCTATGGCAAAGTTTGGAGGAACAAGAAAGATTTTCTTAAAGAACATCGGGCAAGGTGATGACATAAAATAATGTCCTTCATCTTCTGGAGTTGCGAAAGAACTTCGTTTCTATTTCACTTCTGACCAAAAATAAATTCAAATATGTACTTATTTCTGACAAATTTGTCATAAGCAAGGGTGAAGTGTATGTAAGTAAAGGTTACCTTACCGAGGGCCTTTTTAAGATAAATATAATGACAATTGATATGAATAAAAGCTCTAGTTCTTCTTACTTACTTCAATTAAATGATTTATGTCATGAATTTTTAGGACATGTCAATTATAAAATCTTGCAAAAATTAATTAATTTTATAGTTTTGCGTAACTTTGAGTGCAGTAAATCAAAGTGTCAAATGTATGTTGAATATAAGTATGTTAAGCATCCATATACATATGTTGAAAGGAATTCCAATCCTTTAATATTAATTTACACATGCATTTGTGATATGAAGTCAATACCATCTCGTAGTTGAAAAAAATATATCATTACTTTTATTGACGATTGTACGAGATATTGTTATGTTTACTTTCTGTATAGTAAGGATGAAGCAATAGAAATATTTAGGCAATCTAAAAGTAAAGTTGAAAATTAGTTGAATAAAAAGATTAAAATAATGAAGTGATAGGGGTGGAGAGTATGAATCTTCTTTTGTGGAGATATGGTTGAAAAATGATATTGTCCATCAAACTACTGCCTCTTATTTACCTCAATCGAATGAAATTGTGGAAAGAATAAGCTGAACATTGAAGAAAATAATAAATGTCTTACTAATAAGTTCAGGTTTACCGCAAAACTTATGGGGGAAGCTAACCTTATAGCAAAACGAATACTTAATAGAGTTCCTTATAACAAGATAAAATCTATTCTATATTAGAAATAAAAAGGAAGAAAGTCCAACTTGAAATATTCCTAAGTGTAGTGGTGTCTATCTAAAGTCCAAGTTCCTATACCTAATAGGTTAAACTAGAACCAAAGACTGCGGAACATGTTTTCATTGGATATGCTACAAATAGTAAAACATGTTGATTTTTAGTTCATAAATCCAAACATACGGATATCCATGATAATACAATAATTGAATTAGATAATATCGAGGTTTTTAAACACATTATATGAAAAGTAGACATGAGTTGTCTAGTGAATTGTCTAAATAACCCAAGAATGAAGCAATAAAGAATGTACATAATGAAGGGAATTCAAGGTGTAGTAAGCGACAAATAATGTCGACTTCCTTTGGATAAGATTTTGTAACATTTCTTCTTGAAAATGAGCCTTAAACTTTCAAGGAAGCAATGTCTTTTACGGACTCATCCTTTTGGAAAGTAGCTGTCAATAGTGATACTGATTTAATTATGAGTAACCATACTTAGGAGTCAGTTGATTTTCCTCTAGAAAATATACCTTTAGATTCTAAATGGATCTTCAAAAGGAAAATAAAAGTGGAAAAATACAAGGCAAGACTTATTATGAAAGGCTTTAGATAAAAAGAAGGCTTTGATTATTTCGACACATACTCACCAGTAACATAATGTCCATTTGGATGTTGGTTGCATTAGCGGCGATCTATGGTCTTGAAATCCATTAAATGGATGTAAAAACATCTTTCTTAAATGGAGAATTGAAGGAAGAAATTTACATAGAATAACTCAAGGATTTTGTGATTCCTGGTGAATAATGTGAAGTGTGAAAATTTGTTAAGTCACTTTATAAACTAAAACAAGCACCCAAATAGTGGCATGTGATAAATGTGTTTACATTAAAGACACTTCAAATCACAAAGTCATTATTTGTTTGTATATGGATGACATGTTGATCATCAGTTGGAAAATTTCTGACATAAATGCTACTAAATGAATGCTTGAGAGAAAATTTGATATGAAAGACCTTAGAGTTGTTGATGTAATCTTACGGATAAGAATTCATAGAATTCCACAAGGGTTAGCATTGTCACAATCTCATTACATTGAAAAGGTACTTGACAATTTCAAGTATTTGAACTTCAATATTGTCAAGACTCTATTAGACGTGAGCTTTGCACTTCAAAAGAATGAAGATGAAAGTGACTCACAATTGGACTACGAAAGAGTGTTAGGAATTTTGATGTAAATCATGAATTGTACGAGACCAGATATTGCATGCACTATTAGTAAATTGAGTTGGTACATGGTTAATCCCAATCAAACTCCTTGGATGGCAATAAAAATGGTTTTGGAACTTCTAAAATATACTCAAGACTATGCTTTGTGTTATAACAAATATCCAACAGTAATTGAAGGATATAGTGATGCTAATTGGATCACTGATTTAAATAAAGTAAAATCCATGAGTGGATATGTATTTAATCTTTGTGGAGGAGAAGTCTATTAGAAATCATCCAAACAAACGTGTATTGCCCGTTTTACAATGAAATCTAAATTTATCGTGTTAGATAAAGCTGGTGAAGAAGCTGAATTACTCTGAAATTTCATGGGCGATATCCCTTATTGGCTGAAACCTTTGGCACCAGTATGTATACACTGTGATAGTCAAACAACAATAGGTAAGAGGGGGAGCATGATCTATAATGGTAAATCTCATCATAGAAAATGAACATATAATACCAAGAGAACTACTCTTTAGTGAAATTATCACGATTGACTATGTGAAGTCAAAGAACAATATGTTAGATCCACTTACAAAAGGACAATCTTGATAGGGTGTTGAGAGATCGTTGTGGGGAATAGGTTTATGGCCTAGGATAAGTCATTATGGTGGTAACTCTATCTAGTGATCTAGATATACCAAGATCTAATTTCAAGGAGATCAAACAAAGTTGTGACTGACTGTAATGCCACGAGACTACACCCTAGGCATCACATGATACTTACAATCCTAAAGGACCACAAGCCAACCCATGACTGGTACCTGTTGTGAGCACTAAACATAGTACTAAAATATATATGCAGAAGAAATCTAAAAATGCCACAAGGTTCTCAAAATACTAAAATAATAACTGAGTATAAATGAAAATAACATCTAAAAACTGAATAACTGGCTATACTAGTCTGAAAGCCTCTAACTATGTGAATATGGAGTTGATAGGACAGACCCCCAACTAACTCCGACTAAAATAACTACTGAACCGCTAAAATACTAAAATAGATAAACTCTATCCTCAAAATCTAAAGACTAACCACTATATCTGCTACTAATAGCCCAAGCTGCTAAGTACGGTCAGGAACCTGAGCGTTTAAACCTATGATATGAGATATCATAATGCAAAAAAGAGAGTATACATCAGCACGTGGAATATATTGGTATGCTAAGTGAGGTAAGACTGATATACATGGATTCATATGCATGAGATGATAACTGATTGAATGAACATCGTGAAGTAACTGGATGGGAGTACATGCAAAATTGTAACTACTAAACATATTGAACATGCAATACTGTGCATATAGGTATATATTATGTATCTGAGGTTATACTGAAATTGAGTACTGAATTCTTATAGCTGAGTAACTGATAACTAACAGCTATAGTTCTATAGAACTGACTGAGTTCTTTACTGAATACTGAGACTGAAACTATAACTGTGGGAGTGTTTATCTAACCGACATACCCTGGTATAGAATGAGTTAGGGTCCAACCTGTGACCCTAGTTGGAAGGGCGTTAGCACCTTGCCACGAGATACTAATAAGGTTGTGTCAACCCTAATGGCAGAAAAACTCATGAAATATATATATGATTGCATCAACCATAGTCTGGTAGGAGGACGACTTACCCTTCGTCGGATACATAGTTTTATAATGTAGGGACTGCTACTAAGGGTCAAACCCTCTGCTGGAAGGAATTCCCCCATCCCTGGGTTCTCTCGATGCTGAATCCTACTCCCAACTAAATAGACATTGAACTGATCACTAGATTGTACTAGGCTTGACTGAACTAACACTGATCATGTTGACTGACTAAACTGGACTGAGTTCACTAAGTTCTATTACTGACTGAGTACTATTGTTCTTGACCTTTACTGGGACTATTCTATACTACTTCAACTAAGTAAAATGCTATATTTTGGATAATAAATACCCCCAAGACTCGATATCATAATAGATAAACTCATATCACAACTTTAGCAACCCAACAATAGGTTCCCATGCATAATTTACTCATATGGACATTTTATCAAACACTTGAGGAGCATGATTAATGCACATGATAATGAACAACATATAAGCATCATGACTACAACTTAAACATGCAATTTCAAGGGTTTTAACGTAGGAATTACATCAATAAACATACATGCTATCTTATGTTTATGAAACTTATAATTAAATCTTGAATTGAAACCCATACAACAACGCAAACATGAATACAACCCAATTTGCACATGTAAATCATGAATCTGAAAACTTGTAGTTTTAAAAAGGGTTCTTGAACTCCAAGGGTGGAAGGAGACCTAAGGATGAACACCTAACACACCTTGATTATTGATTTTGTGGCAGTTGTTGGTGAGTTCTTGAAACTTGAACTTGAATTTGAAGAAACTAGGGCTTATTCTTGAGAGTATTTTCTAAAAAGATGAGTATATTTGCCCCTTTGGATCCTTAATTTCGTGATAAAGGTAGGTCGAGATGGGTGGAAAATGACCCATTTTCCCTCATAAACCTGTAACTTAACACACAAATTTTGCCCAGTGATGCGATTGGCGATGCACTGTGTCGATAGGATCACCAACGCATCGCGTTGATGGTGTCGACATGATAGTCAATGCAACGCATCAAGATTGCATTGGTTTGCTGTTTTAGCCATCCAAACGTGACTCAAACAATGTTTAAAAATTTTGAAACTCTCCCAAGATGACCTATTGACATCCCTGCTCATGAATCAACTTAAAAATTAACATTCTAAGGTCGTAAGGATCGGAAATAAGATCGTCCAATTATGAAGGCTAAAAATGAATCTAAGTCTCAACACTTAGCTAGATTTTTCAAAGTATGTGACCCCTTATTACAAGCTATATAGGATAGAATTGAACTAGAATTTTTTGTACGGGGTCTTACACTGACCGTTCAACATTGTCAATTAAATCAACCCATTTTCACGATGAAGAAAATGTTCAGGAAACAAGGATAAGGCTTATGGTTTAATGCTTTTTAATGGGTTTTATGTTTGGAAGATTTGACCAAATAGTTTGATCTATAAGATTAAATATTTTAAAATCACCTGTGTGAGGGTGAAGTGGAAGCTGCTTCAAGGAGGACGGTAGAAAAGGCCTATTCTCCAAGCTATCATGAACCAGGAAGTTTTCATGCCTAAAATGAATAAAATTGTGACAACCATAAATGGTAAAAGGCTGGTTATGTGACTTTTATTATTAGGCATACATTAAAGTTTTATAGTTCAAGGATATCAATCATATCTACCAATTGACCGAGTGCATCCGATGCAAGTTCACTATAGAAAGTTAAGGAAAAACCTACTTATCCAGATGCAATATGTCTTTACATGTAGATCACACACTT
Organism: Capsicum annuum; assembly: GCF_002878395.1. Lineage (NCBI taxonomy): Eukaryota > Viridiplantae > Streptophyta > Magnoliopsida > Solanales > Solanaceae > Capsicum > Capsicum annuum. Next base: position 214,249,015 of record NC_061121.1, read on the forward strand.
TTTTATATATATTTTTTTACACAATAGCCATTTTCCATTCATGTGGGGGATTGTTAGGTTTGTGATAAAAGTGAATGGAAAATGGAGGAAAAGAAAAAACGTGTATTCACTTTATGGAAGAAGTGTTCTCCCACATTGGTGGGAGAAAGGAACTTCTTTATGATCAACTTAAGAAATATTTCTTCATGTGGATAGTAAGGTTTAATGCCCCGAAAATGGGTCTCAAGATGTCACAAGGTGCTCAAGACTACGAGTAGCCTCAAGCTAACCCTGTAAGCCTTATACTAAATCTAAAACTCAAAATAGAGAAATATAAATGTAAAATCCATATGAAAGTCTATCTGATCTAATCTGAAATCATATGAACATAATATCTAAAAATATTTGACTCAAAAGTCTAGACAATCAATACCAAAAATTTGAATCATAACTAGCAGTCTGACAAGCCTCTACTACTAACAACTAGAGAGCCACTGGGACAAACCCCCAGCTAACTCAAACTGACTGAAAATACTAAATTAACTACTTTAATAAGCAGAAAAACTGAATAACTAGGTCCCCAAACTATGAGGACTCACCAACTGTCGGGATGTATATGGAGATGCTCGAAATCACTCACACTGCTGAAACTGAGCACCTGAACCTATATTATTAAACAATGTAGCACATAGACATATATATGGATCAGTACTTCTAAAATGTACTGAGCATGTGGGGGTGAGTGCATAAGTAAAACAGTACCTCAACGGTAATATACTTGTAAAGAATGCATGCTAAATATAGACGACTCACATTAGCTTGAATAACTGAAAACTGAGAATCATAATCATGAATAATAAGGCATGCTATATAAATCTTGTGAGTCATAACACTTAGTTTCTAAAAGTTATACTTGTATTATATCTTTAAATCATGCTTTCTAAGTGTGAGGACTCACTTTTATATCTGTAAACTGAAAGCTAAAATCTCATGACCAACATCTTATGTGAAATAATATTTGAAATGAATTGTGAGCCTTACACTTAGTTTCTAAAAACTGTTCTGTTATTCTTTACTTTTTTCTGTGGGGAGGTTCTTCTAACTAACACACACTATGTGAGCTATCATAGTGTCCAACATCTGGTTCCCTTATGGGAAAACCTCAGGTTGGGGAGAGGTGTCATAATCTTGCCACGGAGTATAACCTAAGCTAAGTGATCACAATCTATATCTGTCATCCATATAAATAGGAATAATCTGATAATCTGAAGCTACGATGGCTTGTAGTTCTAGGGAAAGTGAACATACCCAACTCGGTGCTAAATACCACTCCCTTTAATTTGTATGCTCATTCTGTAGGAAATCCACTTTTAAAACTAATATAAGGTTTTATAATGAAATCACTTGTGTATCTGTATACTGTAAACTGTAATTAAAACTGTAAAGTGGATTTCATATCTTAGTTGAGATCAAAAGATCAAATCTTGATAAAAATCTAAATATAAACTAATCGTAGGATGCTTAAAGCATAGTCATTCTTGAAATATCAATATTCAAACTAGGCTTACTAACTCATGCATCAAATTCATGTCAAAGCATCATAAAGTTCATGCTTGGTAATGAAAGTCTTGAAAATTCAATTCTAAATCTAGAAAATAATGCCACACGCATAAAATTACGAAAGTAGACATTCAATTCAACATCTAATTTCGGTATGAACCCTAATTTGAAACTCATGTAAATTCATGTGAAATTAACTTCAAAAACTAATTTTGGACACAAGGATGAAAGATTATCCTTGTTGAAAACTCCACATACCTTAATTAAGGAATAGACGAAGAATCTTGAACTTTGAGTTCCTATTTGTGCTCTTGAAGATTGTTTCTTGAAGATCTTGAATTTTTGGTTATCCTGAAATAAGAATGGAGGAATTTGGATTTCTTGAGGTTTGAAATTTGAAATTCTAGGATTTCTTTGAGAGAAAATTGATAAATAATGAGCATATTAGGCTTAGAATAGGTTTAATCTAGTATTTTTCATGAATTAGGGGTTTGGAAAAAGGCTAAATTTCCCTTTGAAAAATTAAGTTTGGAACTGAAATCCCGAGTTTGCACACTGGTACGACGCGACGCCATCACGGTGGCTTACTGAAAAAAGGACGAGTTCCATTTTGCACCATGGCACGACGCGGCATAATTGCGTTACATCACTGGAAAAGAACAAGTGTCATTTTACACTGTACTATGATGCGGTGCTATGCTCTACCGCGATTCCTGGTGCGACACTGGCCAATTGCGGTGAGCTACTGAAAAAGGACGAGTGGGATTTTGGGGTTTACCGCGATACAGTGTAATCGCGGTGTTTCACTGGAAAGAGGACGATTGCAAATCTTCCCTCCACTGTGATGCGGTGCTATCGCGTTGGCCTACTGCCTTACATGAAAAATGCCATAACTTCCCACCTGAGTATCGGATTAAGGCAAAATTGGTATGGTTGGAAAGCTGATTCAATTATCTATAATTTGGTGGGTGTAGAGCTGAAAAATTCTACACATATCAAGAGTTATTCACTTTTAATGTTGACCCTTGACATACTAGGAGCTAAATGGGACTAAGAAAAGTATGAGGTATTACATAAGGCAAGAATAAAATAAGCCTCGAGCCATCATCGTCGTCACTCACTTGGCTCGACTTTGGCTTCGACTTCGACTTTGACTTTTCATTTGAGTTTGGATTTGTCAAATGATCTATCGAAAGATTATTTTTTTTGGATAAAATTCATTTGAAACTTAAGAATTAGTAATATTTTAATCCAAAAACTCAATAAGAAAATTTTCTCTATTTGCGGACGCACACGAGCATATGCAGACACATGTTACAATGCATCTCTAAGGGATGTGATCCTTCAAGGAACTTTTTGAGATTAGAAAGGTGACTTACAGATGCAGGTCCCCATCTGTGTATACAAATGATGTCCGCGGGTGAGCCATAACTTTCTGATTTATGCCAAAAGGCATCTGCGGGCACAGGGATCCAATAGTCTGAAATAGTATAATTTTTCATGCACCATTGCTTCCTTTCTGAAGCACCACCTTCTGGCTATAAATATCTAATTTTTTTCTCAGGTAAAGACACAAAAAATTGAAATAAGAACACTCAATTCTTCTTGAAAAACTCAAGCGTGATTTACAATCATTAAGTGAGTTTGTCGTTCGACAAATTTAAGATTCCATTATTTCCTGAAGTGAATCATTTTATCCCAGAAGGATATATTTCATTAAACTCAAATACTTGAGTTAAATAAACTCCGTAAGGACACATTGTGAATTTGGTGTACTTGATTAATTCTGCCTTCATCTCTTTCTAAACTTTGGCTTTACTATTTTTCAAAATACAGTTTGAACTTCTTTGTTGTTGAAGTTTGTATTGAACTTGTATTGAAGTTTATTATTGTAAATACAGATTTTGTTCCCAAAAAATAATAATTTTATCTAGTTCAAAAATATATTGAATAACATCAACTAGTTCCTTTGTCAATGGAATCTAGGTAAGGTAAAAATCTCATTTTTTTTCTAATGGGACTATAAATAACGAGGTCTACAACAATGCATTCCAAAAGAAAAATAAGCATTTAGCTAAAGCAAATCCATCATAACCATCTAACTCTAGCTTTTGCCATACTAGGTCGGGTTATGGTTCTAGTAACAACAACATCGAATGTAAGAGGGGTACCTAACAGATTCAGAATTTTCTTGAAGTATTTCCATTTGTGTGCAAGTGCGTTAATTTGTTCAAATATAATAATTATAGCTACACAATCAATAAGTACAATTTCGATGGTTGGGCAAAAAATTACTTAACAAATTTATTTCATTCTAATCAATTTCAAAACTAGCAATAGATGAACATACGAGGCTATCTACATGACAATGCATACCGCTAATTATAACCTCAAATTTTTATTCGAGCTATATAATTTTCAATTTCTTTCTTACTCTTCTTCTTTAAATCATAAAAAAATTATTTGTATCAAACAGAGCTAGTAATGAACATGATCTCACCATCATCAGTACTACTAGAAAAGAAAAACATAAAATATGTCCTCATCAAGTTCATTTGGGGAACGTCAATTGAATGCTTCACCTATTGTTCAATCTCAAAACTTTGCAGAATCCACAAATCCATCTCTCCTATATATGCTTTCGAACAATCAACAACGACTAATTTTACCTTTAATTCTAGTAAGTTATAAAACCATGCATGAAGATCCATTGAAACCCACTCTAAGATAATTTTGAAATTCTCAGTTCTAACGTTAAATGTCACTATGTATGATTCATAATCATAAGAACCAAAGAAATAGATAGCTTCATCAGTGCAAACTTCTTCAACATATAATGTAAATAAGGGCTAGAGTACTGCACCATTAACCTCTCTCCAAGATTTACTTGTGCCTAAAGTGGAAACCCAACATCTCATGGACTTATAATGAGATTTAGAAATCATCAAAAATTGTACTTCTTTTTATCTGGTTCGAAACCTAATGAATAATAATAATAATGGGTATCACCGCTAAGGAAATTCAGGCAAGGAAGAAATCTTAGTTTTCATTTGGTGGGATATATATAATAGAAGGTTGCACAATTGTTGTTACGATCCAAGACTACACGATGCTTAAGGCCACATGTGACCCCAAGCTAACCCTTGAGCTGGCACAAGTTGTAAATAGTGAAGGAAGGTAACAAATACAGTGCAAAAGTCTTTTAAAAACAAAATATCTAAATAATAAAAAACAATGTTAAGTGTACTGAAAATCATCACTGAAAGGCCATACTAACAGTCTGACTGTCTGAAAGCCTCTAAACATGATGAGTTATTGGGACAGGTTCCCAACTAACTCTGACTAATGAAATAACCTAAAATAAAGTACCGAAAAGCATGATAAATAATATAACTAGTCCTCGACTAATGAGGACTCACCAATGTTGCTGCTGAGTAATACAGGAACAGATGTGCGATTTGAGAACTGAGCATCTGAACCTATATTATAAAATCAATATAGCGAAAAAGAGAGTATGCAGTCATTACTTTAAATATACTAATATGTGATATAGGAACTAAATAATTAACATATATGTACTGAGCATGAATGCATGAACATGTAAAACGTATACAAGACCAACCATAACATGTATTGAAATGATATAAATAACTGAATAACTGATATATGGACACTTGTTCATGCAAACCTGAACTGATATAATCTAAATATTAAATTGAAACTATGGGAGATAATTATGTCCCAATTTGAACTAATCAGGGTCCAACCTGTAACCCCAGTGGAAAGGGTGTCAGTACCTTGCCAAGGATAATAACACTGGCTGTGTGGATCCACTAAACTGTTGTCCTGAAGGACTAGGGTGTCACCCTATGCTAGCAGGTTCCCTTAAGAAAGTATCATCCCTATACTGGCAGGAAAACCTCTCATTTGCTATGCTAGCTATGTAGTTCTGGAACTTAGGGACTGCTACTAAAGGTCTCTCCTTAAGTTGGAAGGCAAGCCTTCATCCCTAGGTTCACTCGGTGCAAAGTTTTACCCCCAACTAAACTGACACTGATGTTAATAACATGATTCATATTGACAATTACCCAACATGATAATGTTATGAATTTCCTGGTACAAACATGCTATAAATAACTTGAAATCTTGAAAGTTGTAGCATGCATGATTATCTAGGTAGTGTTGTTCATAACCCACCAACACTGAAAAATATGATTGAATAGGATAATATCAAGACAATGAAATGATAGAAAATTTCATGACATAAACTCAAGAATTCAACAACTTCATCAATGTAACGAGTTATCATGATTAGAGTATTGGGGAGTGCTTGAACTTATGAGGAAACACTTGTTCATGGTTGAATTTAAGAATTAAATGGAATAATTGTGGAATTCATACTTTTTGTGGAACCCTAAAACCAAAGGGGAAATTATACTTAAAAATTCAAGAAACTTTAGGACTCAATGGGTGAAAGGGGCCAATTGATAAATATCCCACATACCTAAATGTAGAAGCTTGAAGAAATCTTCTTGAGAATTGGTCTTGCTTGATGAGCCTAGTTGCTTCTTGGTAGAAGAGAAAACTGCTTTTTTTGGTTTCTCTATATGAAATTATAATTAATCATACAATTAGGGATTTCGGGGCTTTTATACTACCCTTTAGGAAGCCTAAATAACGTGGGTTAGGCTTTTAAAAGAGTGGGAAAAGACTTAAAAGCCCTTGGAAAACTGTACAGAAAACCCGTATTCGATCATTACGACTCACCTCACGACTCGTTATGACTAGTCATGAGTCATGACCTGAGTCATAACCTAGAACCCTGAGGTTTGGATCCTTTATGGTCTGACCACGACTTTCTCCTTATGACCTATTACGTCTAACTACGAGTCATAAGATGGAGTCCTAATCTGATGCTTGAGTCTTGGGTCATTCACTGGTCAAGATACGGGTCCACATAACGACTCGTAAGGTCTGACTATGAGTCATATGTTAGACACATAACCAAGGGAATAGGTTCTTAGGTGAACACTGTTATGACTACGAGTCTCTCCTAATAACTCATAGTCACTGATTATGAGTTATAGGGTCGAGTCGTAGTTACTGGGATCATAACTCAGGGCCTTCACTAGAGTGAATACAACTCAGTCGTGACGACTCATCACGAGTGGTAATGACTCGTTACCTAAGTTGTCATCACGACAATGTGTCAGGCCCTTAGGGGAAATTTTCCACATCTTCTTGCCATGAAAACTGATTGAGGTGAGACTTGAAGTGTTGGAAAGTCGACTTGGTGGCCTATCTTTTGAGGGTCTAGAGTTTGACAACATGGGGTATTACAATATATCCCCCTTGGTATCATTCGTCCTCAAATGAAACTGTCTAAACTAGAATACTAGGAAGACTAAAATCATGCATCGAATACTTATGAGCTGAATTACGATTGAATATCTTAATTTGATACATGATGCATAAACTGGATTAAATTTCACGAATGCATGCTATGACATAAAAATAGTCGGATAGCTGTGATAGAAAATGAGAGATTTAATTTAAGGAAACCCTTACCTTAAGATAAATCTGAACTCATAAAGAAGAGATAGGGATACTTGGTTCGCATATCTGCTTCAGCTTCACAAGTAGCTCTCTCAACAAACTGATTTCTCCATAAAACCTTTACTAAGGCAACTTCATTATTCCTCAACCTACGAATCCAACGGTCAAGAATTTTAACTAGGACTTCTTCGTAGGAGAGGCTATCTTCCATGCCCACAAATTTTAAAGGAACGACAATATTGGATCACCAATGCATTTCTTTAGCAAAGAGATACGAAACACGGGATGCATTGATGCTAGCTCTGCAGAAAACCCTAATTCATAAGCTACCTTCCCAAAATGGCTCAAAATCATATATAGACCAACATAGCGGGGACTGAGCTTTCCTTTCTTACCAAATCTCTTCACCTGTTTCATTGGTGAAATTTTCAAATACACAAAATTACCAACATCAAATTCGAGATCTCTTCTCCTCACTCTGTATAGGATTTCTGCCTACTTTGGGTTGTCTTCAGTCTTTCTCAAATCAACTAAACTTTCTCCATCGCCTCATATACTAAATCTTACCCTCTCAAAGTAGCCTCACCAACATCAAACCAACTAATATGAGATCTACATCTCCTACCATTAAGAGCCTCAAACGGATCCATATGAATACTGGAGTGGTAGTTGTTATTGTAGGCAAACTCAATCAAAGGCAAGTGATCATACCAACTACCCTTGAAATTAATAACACAAGCCCTTAATATGTCCTCTAGGGTCTGAATGGTCCTTTTCTGAGGATGAAAGACTGTACCAAGACCCTTTAGAAAAAGCTTCCAAAAATGAGAGGTAAAATAGGTACCTCTGTCTGTTATGATGGTCAATGAGACTCTATGTAATTTTATCAGCTCCGTGAGATAGAGTCTAACATAATCCTCGACTGAATATAAAGTATGGACTAACAAGAAATGAGCTAACTTGGTCATTTTATCCACAATGGCCCAAATCGAATCATGTTGCCAATGCACACGAGGTAACCTTATAATAAAATTCATGTTCATCACTTCCCACTTCCAAGTGGGGATTGAACTCCTGAAGCACACCACTAGGTTTCTGATACTCAACCTTAACCTGCTAACAATTTGGACACTTAGCGACGAATTTTACAATATCCTTCTTCGTACCATTCCACCAATAGACTTCCCTCAAATCACGATACATCTTATAGATTCCTAGGTGAATAAAATACCACAAACTATGTGCTTCTGCTAACATTATATACCTTAGACCATCCACATTTGAAACACCTAACCTAGCCTGATAACGAATTACACCATCTCCCCCTTGGGAGAAAACCTCAACCTTCTGATCTTAAACTGACTCTTACAACTTAACTAGAATAAAATCTCTACCTTGTTTTTCCTTTACCTCAAAAATCAAAAAAAATTCTGAACCATTCTAAACCCATATACTGCCTTCGGTCGAATCAACCAACTGAACACCCAATCTGGAAAGCTGATGAACCTTACAAACCAACTCATTCTTTTCAACCTTAATATGGATAAAACTTCCCATAGACAACCTACTAAGGGCATCGGCCACAACATTATCCTTACTCGAGTGATACATCACACTCATATCATAGTCTTTCACCAATTCAAGACACCTTCTCTGACAAAGATTTAGGTCTTTCTGACTAAAACCGTATTGTAAACTCTTATGGTCAGTAAACATATAAACATAAACCCCATAAAGGTAATGCGTCCAAAACTTTAAGGCAAAAACAACTGCTGCCAACTTAAGGTTATGAGTCGGGTAGTTCTTTTCATGAGGTTTGAGGTGTCTAGCGAAATAGGCTATAACCTTGCCCCGCTACATCAACACACACCCAAGACCAACTCTAGAAGCATCACAATAAACTACGAAACCATCTGGACCCTCTAACAGAGCCAAAACTAAGGTGGAAGTGAGTTGAGCCTTGAACTCCTGAAAAATCTTCTCTCAAGAATCTGACCACTGAAACTTAACTTTTTTCTGAGTGAGTTTGGACATAGAAGAAGTAATAGAAGAAAATCCTTCAACAAACCATCTGTAGTAGTTGGACAAACCCAAGAAACTCTTGATATATAATGGAGAGATGGGTCTAGGCCAGTTCTTTACTACTTTAGTCTTTTAAGGATCAACTCAAATGCCATCACCGAAAATGATGTGACCAATGTAAGATATTGATTTCAATCAGAAGTCACACTGGCCGAACTTAGAAAATAACTGGTGATCCTTAAGGGTCTGCAAAACAATCCTCAAATGGTCTGCATATTCACCTTCACTACGATAATAGACAAGGATGTCATCTATGAAGACCATGACAAACATGTCCTGGTACTGCTTGAACACTTTGTTCATCAAGTCTATAAAAGTTGTAGGACCATTCTTTAGTCCAAAAGACTTATCTACAAATTCGAAGTAACCATACCGAGTTCTGAAGGTTGTCTTCAGAATGTTATATTCTCAAACTCTGAGCTGATGATTGTCGAATCTAAGGTCTATCTTAGAAAAATAGCTTGCACCCTAAATTTGGTCTAACAAGTCATCAATCCTGGGGAGAGAATATTTATTCTTGATTGTGACTTTATTTAATTAATGGTAGTTGATGCACATTCTGAGAGAAGCCTCTTTCTTGCACACAAAGAGAATAGTGCACCCCACGGAGAAATACTAGGCCTGATAAAGCTCTTATATAAAAGATCTTTCAATTGTTCTTTCAATTACTTAAGCTCGACTGGAGCCATTCTATAAGGTGAAATTGAATTAGGCTGGGTATCTGGGAATAGATCTATTCCGAAGTCGATTCCCCTCTTAGGAGGAACTCTGGTAGATTTTTAGGAAATACTTCTAGAAACTCATTTACTACGAGAACTGATTCAAGACTCAGGGTTTTGGAACTTGAGTCTTTGACTTAGACAATAAGATAAATACAACCCTTAGAGATCATCTTCCTTGCCTTAAGGTAAGAGACGAATCTAACTATAGGCACTAAGGTACTACCCCCCATTCTATGATTGGCTCATTAGGGAACTGAAACTTGACCATTTTGTTTTTATAATCAATTGAGGCATAGCAAGAGTATATCCAATCCACATCGAGAATGACATTAAAATTAGTCATCTCTAACTCTATAAGGTTTACTGAGGTATCTTTTTAGGACATTGTGACTGGGAAATTTTTGTATACCCGTCTGACTCTGATGGAACTACCTACTGGAGTAGACACTGAAAAGGATTCTGCTAAGACTTTGGTACTGAAGCCAAAGTCTACGTCTATATAAGGAGTCATGAAAGAAAGTGTAGCTCCGGGGTCTGATAATGGATAAACATGAAGGTAAGAGACTCGTAATATACACGTAACCATATTAGGAGAACCTTCCTGATCCTATCGAGTCTGAAGGACATATAGTCATTTTTTACCCTGCCTACTGGTTGCACTGGAAGTAGTGGCCTGCTGAGTCGGGCAACCTGTTGGAGCAAATGAGAAGTTAGACTAACCTACTTGACGAAAATCTTTTCCCTTCTAGCCTACTACTGGACACTCTCTGATTCAATGTCCTGACTTTCCATACCCAAAATATCCATTAATGCCTGTAATGCACACACCTTTGTGGTTTCTACCATATTTTCTGCAAACTGGGTTGGTGTAACCACTATTCACGCGACCCTAAGAATTAGAGACTGGTACTCTAACCCTATTATCCTGTCTGAACTTAGGCACTTAAGCACTGGTAGAGGATCGACATGGAGCTGAAGATCAATGGCAAAATCGAGAGTGTTTACCACCATCTGACCTCTGCTGAGAGAAGTTGAAACTACTATTTTGGCCATTTTATTCTCCCTTTTCTTTTCTTTGAGCTTCTCCTTCTTAATCTGTTGAGCATGAACTATTAGTCTAGAAAGGTCCATCTTCTTAATCAACATAGTTATCCTACACTCTTGACAATATCTTCAAAAACTCCAGACATAAACTTACTCATTCTAGCCCTAGCATCGGCCACCATAGTCAGAGCATACCTCACTAATAGGGTGAATTTAAGTGAATACTCCTTCACACTCATGTTACCTTACTTCAAATTAATGAATTCCTGTACCTTAGCCTCTCTCAACTCGAGTTGGAAGAACTTATCTAGAAAAGCAGTAGCAAACTCATCCCACTCTATAGGCCCTACATCGATGCCTCTATCCTCTTTTCATTTCTTAACACAGGTGTGAGCCACCCCTTGTAATTAGTAAGCAGCTAAGTCAGCACTCTTACTAGGGGTAAGACCTATGATATCTGTCACCTTCTGAACATAATCCAGAAACTCTTATAGATCTTACTTAGGCTTAGATCCAGAGAATGTTGGAGGATTCATCTGAGTGAAGTCCCGAATTTTGGTTGCGTTCGTATTAACTACAGGATTAGCTAGAGAAATATCCTGTTGATTATTCTGAGTAGACATAGATTAGTCTAGCACTGTAAAAGCAACCTTGAATTCGGCATGAGAGACCTACTCATTCAGAGGGTTTTCGGGAACATGTGGTGCGGGCTGGTCCCCATTTCTCCTTTCGTTTGCACTTTGAGGAGACATTTTCTGTAAATAGTAGAGAATGAGTTAGGAGGAGAAGTTTAACAAAGCTTATGCTCCATCGTACGACATGAACACTAAAATAAGGGAAACTTTCCTAAAATATTTTGTAGCCTCCCGCCCATAAGTATGGAGTGTTTCACACCCATGAACAAGACTCTACTTAACATAACTTTCAGACACCAGAGGACACATTAAACCTTGACTTATGATACCAAGTTTGACACAACCCAAGACTACTCCTGAGGCGTAATACGGTGCTTAAGGCCACATGTGACCCCAAGATAACCCACAAACTAGCACAAGTTGTAAATACTGATGGAAGGTAACAAAATACCGTGCTAAAGTCTTTTAAAAAGCAAATATTTGAATAATAAAAAAAATAATATTAAGTGTACTGAAAATCATCACTGAAAAACCATACTAACTGTTTGACTATTTGAAAACCTCTAAACATAAAGAGTTTTTGGGACAGGTCCCCAACTAACTCTGACTACTAAAATAACCTAAAATAAAGTATTGGAAAGCATAATAAATAATATGACTATTCCTTGACTAATGAGGACTCACCAATGTTGTTGTTGAGTGATACAGGAATGGACAACATGTGATTTGGGAATTGAGCTCCGAACCTATATTGTGAAATAAATATAGCACAAAAGAGAGTATAAGGTTATTACATCGAATTTACTAGTATGCGAGATAAGACCTAACTGATTTACATATATGTACTGAGCATGAATGAATGAACATGTAAAACGAATGCAAGACCAAGCATAAACATGTACTGAAATAATCTGAATAATTGATGTATGGATACTTGGTCATGCAAACCTGAACTGATATAATTTGAGTACTGAAATGAAATTGTGGGAGCTAACATTTAGTGAACATGCCCCAATCTGAGCTAATCAAGGTCCAACCTATAAACCCAGTTGGAAGGGTGTCAGTACCAGTCCAAGGGTACTAACACTGGCTATGTGGTCCACTAAACTAATGTCCCGAAGGAATAGGGAGTCACCATATGATGGCAGGTTCCCTAAGAGAGTATCAACCCTATATTGGAAAGAAGACCTCTCATATCCTACGCTGGCTACGTAGTTCTAGAACTTAGGGACTGCTACTAAAGGTATTACCCTAAGCTGCCAGGTAAGACTTCATCCCTACGTTTACTCAGTACTAAGTTCTACTCCCAACGAACTAACACTGATGTTGATAACATGATTAATATAATTCAAAATTAACAATTGCTTAACATGATAGTGTTATAAATTTTGTGGTACAAATATGGTATAAATAACTTACAATCTTGAAAGTTGTAGCATGTATGATTATCTAGATAGCGGGTGTTCATAACCCACCAACACTAAAAAATATAATTAATATATGATAATATCAAGATAATGACATGATAGAAAATTTCATGGCTTAAACTTAAGAATTCAAAAACTTCATCAATGTAACGAGTTATCATGATTAGAGTACTGAGGAGTGCTTGAATTACATGATTAGAGTACTGAGGATTGCTTGAGATATGAGGAAACAATTGCTCATGGTTGAATTCAAGAATTAAAGGGAAGAATTATGGAATTCATGTTTTTCATGGAACCTTAAAACAAAAGAGAAAATCAGACTTGAAAATTGGGGAAACTTTGGGACACAATGAGTGAAAGGAGCCCATTGATAAATATCCCACATACCTGAATATAAAAGCATAAAGGAATCTTCTTGAGAATTAGATTTGCTTGATGAACCCTAGTTGCTTCTTGGGAGAAGAGAAAACAACTTTTTTTGTTTCTCTAAGTGAAATTATAATTAATCATGCAATTGGGGATTTTGGGGCTTTATTCTACCCTTTAAGAAGCCTAAACGGCGTGGGTTAGGCTTTTAAAGGAGTGGGAAAAAACTTAAAAGCCCTTGAAAAACTATGCAGGAAACCCGTGTTCAGTCATTATGACTCACCTCATGACTTGTTACAATTGGTCACGAGTCATGAACTGAGTCGTAACATGGAACCCTGAGGTTTGGGTCCTTTCTGGTCTGACCACAACTTTCTCTTTATGAACCATTACGACTGACTATGAGTTATAAGGTGAAGTCGTAGTCTAAAGCTTGAGTCTTGGGTCATTCACTAGTCAAGCTATGCGTCCATATAACGACTCGTGAGTTCTGGCTACGAGTCATACACAGGACTTGTAACCAAGGGAATAGGTTCTTGGATGAACACTGTTATGACTACGAGTCCCTCCTAATGACTCGTAGTCACTGATTACGAGTCATAGGGTCGATTTGTATTTTGTAGTCACTGGGCTCATAAATTGGGGCCTTCACTGGAGTGACTACAACTCCCTCGTGTAATGACTAGTTACCTGAGTCATCGTCACGGCAATGAGTCAGGCCCTTAGGGGAATTTTTCCATTTCTTTTCACCACAACTTTGGATTGAGGTGAGACTTAAAGCGTTGGAAAGCTGACTTGGTGGCCTATTATTTGAGGGGTCTAGAGCTTGAAAACATGTGGTATTACACTTGTAATCCAAAAGCAGAACAAACCATTAACATAATCAAATCTAGGACTCTTAATGTCATCTAACTCCTCAATACGAACCACAGAGGCTTTTCTATGTCCCATCGTTTCTTGGTAGATGTAAAACCTTTCATGATTTTTTAAACTTGCAAGAAATGTTGACTTATAAGGACGAGATATAGAGCAGGTATGATGGATATCTACAAAAAAATGGGTCGGATAAAAGAGAATTATAAAATTTGGAAACACATTTAAAATGTGTTAAATATTTAATGAGAAGCCAAGAAAATATATCATATATAGGCTCCTTAGGTATTGATGATTTTGTTGAAGTACTCTCACTGGTTTTCTTATTCATAGGGAAAATCATTTATGAACTGTAGCAGTAGGTTAGCAGAAGTTGTTCCTTTGCCAATGCCCAATTTTTGTAACTTTATATAGCTTACTAAAATTGTAAAAGTTGAAAAAATCAAACAAGGGGAAATTAACTATCAGTGCTTGGTATTTTGAAATGTAAGGCATAGCTACCCTGCAATTTAATTTATTATACAAACCACCCATGCTTTAAACAAATTACAACAATGATAAAAAAGGGTTCACACTAACAAATATAATAAATCTAGAATTTACATATATACCATTCGAAAGAGATGCAGTAAGAAAATATAGGTATTTATAGGTTACAGGGACAGGCCTAAGCCAATCGAATTTCGACCTTAAGATCTAAAAGGAATAAAACCTATGATGTTTTTCCACACATCTGATCCATTTAGAGGTGACGCCAGCTAGTAGTCCTACGCCGCTCAGTCAGGTGCAGGCTCGTCTGTGTCCCTGATTATTCTGACAAAGTTTGTCCCCCCCATGCTATTTGTCATGTCAACTAGGGGAAGTTTTATTGGATATTCCTATACTCGAGAGGGCACTCTCGGTGCCTCAAGACTTTGCACCAAGCATCATCTATTCTGCGGGTGCATGTCCTCAAGTTTTTCCCCATATAAGATCTTCGTACATACACATAATTAATACATTGAAAGAGTAGAGAGTTGATAGCAATTCTCTTAGGTGTATTGGGAATCTCTCGCTTATCTTTGCTGACAATATAAATGTGATTGTTCACTGATAGATGTAGGATCATTTTGATCTGAACCATGTTAAATCTTATGTTCTTTCTTTTGTTATTTATTTTATGTTTTCACTAATAATTGGTATCAAAGCTAAGATTGTGTCCGAGTATGCTTGTGGTGTGAAGCACAGTTTAAACTTCCATATTAGAAAAGAATTATTTTGATTTTATACATTTCCAATTAATATCCATAGTAGCAAAGAAAGCGATGAGTTTTATGAAGTTTGAAATTGATATATTTATTGGGCACAATAACTTCAATATTTGAAAGGTCAAGATGATAGCTTACTACGGAGGGAAGGTTCAATCTATGCTATTGGAGGAAAGTACCTCGATGGTACATCAAATTACAACAAGGAGAAGATTAAATGTGATCCATTAAGTGTCATCCAGCTGTCTATTGCACCTAATGTGTTTTGTAAAGTGAGCACAGGTACTGACAAGACAGGCAAACATCTATGGAACAAGCTATAAGAGCTTTACCAGGACCGGTAAATGATAACAAAAATGTTGTTATAAAGGTATCTTCATACATTTAAGATGGAGTCAGTTTGTTGCAAGAGCATGTAGATGCTTTTAATAAACTTTTCAAAGACTTATAGACTGCCAGAATTTAACAGAATAAGGAGATGCTAGCATGTGCTTTGCTATTTTCATTGACTTAATTCAAAGTATTGTGATATTGAAAATTCAGTTTTGTATAGCAAGGAGCCTATCACTCTTAGGAAGTATGACAAGCACTTAACTCTTGTGATGCGTGGAGGCAATTTGAAGGATACAAAGATGATGAAGCTAGTGGGCTCCTTATGAGAGGTCGTACTATCTAACAAGGAAGGAGCAAATCAAAACATAGATCGAAGTCTCATATGAACAAGAAAAATGCAGAGTATTTGGGGTTCCATAAGAAGGGACACTTTAAATGAGATTTTCCAATGTCAAATACCAAAGAAAAGGTGAGTGCATCCATTGTTAAATAGGTGCATGATTCTGATGATGAATATTTACTTATAATATTAACAATAGTGGATTCTATGACAATAAATGATTGCTAGATTCTGGTTGTACTCTCAACTCTGCGTATAATATTTTGAAGAGATTGGTTCATCAACTATGAGAAAAATGGAGAAACTGTAGTAATAAGCAATAATGCAATTTGTAAAATAGTTGGCATTGGCTCAATCCGGGTTATTACCATAATGGAATTATAAGGACTATTAGGTAAGTCCATCATATTCCTTTTAGCTCAGTCCGAGTTCATTACCATGATGGAATTATGAGGACTATTACAGAAGTCCATCATGTTCCTGATCTAAAGAACAATTTTATCACCTTGGGTACTTTAGATAAACGAGGCTATAAGTACATGAGAAAAGGAGAAATTATAAAGGTGACTAAAGGTTCTTTAGTCTTGTTGAAGGACAAGTTAGAGGATGGCCTTTACACATTTGCAGAAAGAACCATTGCCGGTTCTGTTAATGCATCTACATTTAGTTATCTAATATGATGATGCAAGATTATGCTATATGAGACTAGATCATATAAGCGTATGAGGATTGAAGAAGTTGAGAAAACATAACCTTTTGAATGGTGAGAAGATTAATACACTTGAATTTTGTAAGCACTGCATCCTAGGAAAGTATAAGAAGGTCAACTTCAGCACCGACAATGTAACACCCCGTATTCAAGTACGTGTATTGGCATATTCAAGTACGTGTATTGGTCTTATTTATATGGAATTAATTTTATTTTATTTTATTTATACCGGAATTTGCCCGTCGATGGATCCATACGAAGGTTATTGAATAAGCTTTCCAAAGATGTAAAGATTTCCAAAAACGGATAGTTTTCGGATATAATCGAGCACGTTTGAAACTATAAAACGGTGGCCGAGATATTTGGGAATAGTAAATGTGCAGGAAAATTTCCTGCACACAAACTACTGAGGCCAGCCATTTTTTTGGGTCAACTTTGAACGAGCATAACTCCCTTAATATAATGAACTGGGAGAGCTGGGACCTATTAAAAGAAAGATCTTTGAATCTTCTTTCCAATTCAATTAGTTTCATCCAAATCTAACGTCTAAGTAAGGAGTTATACTCGTTTTACTGCAGCCTCTCAAAATAGATTTTTAGGGTCAACTTCAAATGACCATAAATCCTTGTACAGGACGAACTGGGTAACCTACTTTATATGAAATGAAATCCCTTTGAATTATCTTTCCAACGATACCAATTTCACCCAAATCCGATATCGGATCAAAGAGTTATGGTCGATCTACTTTAGCTTATCAAAACAGTCCACCAAAGGACAGATTTGACATTCTTTAAATTTCAAAGGCATTTTGGTCATTCCCTATGATATTATGGACGGTAATATGTGTATATGTACATGTATATGAGTTCAAAAACTCATTTTCATCATCAATCATTGAGAAAGAACAAACCCTAACCAAATTTG
>NC_061121.1:214269811-214298533 GCF_002878395.1 Capsicum annuum
ATAAGAGAGAACTTCCATCACTTAGTTCAATTAATCTTTGAGATTGAACTAAGTGATGGAAGTTCTCTCTTATCGGGTGGTATCCCAGGGGCATAAGCCTATCATGGGTCAATTCCTATTTATGTGTTTTTGGGTGGTATCCCAGGGGCATAAGCCTAGCATAGGTCGATCCCAGTTGATATGTACTGGAGGCAGCCTAATGGTCACAGTACAGTACAGTAATGGTTACAAAGATGATAAGAACGAAGGTAAAGTGATTGAATAAATGCAATGTACATGTTGTCACAAGTTCTAGTAAGTGTGGTCCACTCCTATTACGATTTATTCACTTGTTTCTGATTTCTATTAAGCTCCTATATCATATGTGATTGTCTACAGCTTTACATACTCAGTATATATTTTGTACTGACGTCCCCCACGGGGACCTGCATTTCATGCTGTAGGCACAGGTACCTCAGCTCATACACCGCACAAGTAGGAGCCAGGATACCCAATTTCTTTTGGTGAGCTCCAGTTTGCTTCGGGGCTTTTCGTGTCATATCCAGTCACTTTTGGTATTGTATAGAAGTTAGTTATATGGCGGGGTGTGTCCCGACCTTAGTTAAACTCTGTGTATTGTCTGGAGGCTTTGTAGACCTAATGTATAGTCAAGGTGGTATTTTTTTAATAGACGTGATGGCTCCAACGGCTAAGTATGGTATATACATATATCTGTGTGCCCGAGCTTATACAGCTGATTATTTCCTTTTATATGCGACATGATGCTGTCCGAATTTTGGGTTGTCATAGAGGTATGCATGGGAAGTATAAGGTTATGAGCTGGTTCTCCCGGGCCTCCTCGGTTACGGGTGCCAGTCCGCCCCAATAGGATTTGAGGTGTGACAGACAAGCACAAGATGGGATCAATGCTAGATTACATCTATTCAGATTTATGGGTCCCTCTAAAGTTCTATCCAATAGTGGAAAAATGTATCTTTTCACATTCATTGATAATTTTCATAAAAGGTTTGAGTGTGTTATTGAAGGCAAAAAGTGATGCTTTTGAAGTATTTAAAGAGTGGAAGATTTTGGTTGAAAATCAAATGGAGCGGAAAATGAAGTATCTTCGCACAGACAATGACTTGGAGTTTAGTAGTGAATAGTTTAATGAATTTTACAAGGTTCATGGGATCTCAAGACATAAGTCGATCAAGAACACACCACAACAGAATGGAGTTGCCGAGAATATGAACATAGCTCTTCTTGAAAAGGTTCATTGTATGCTCCTACAAGCCAAAATATCCAAAGTGTTTTAGGCTGAAGTAGTATTTACGCTACTTCACATATTGTCAATCAATCTCCAGCATCAATGATTGACTTTAAGACTCTGAATGAGGTATGGTCAGGTGAACTCTCTAACTATTCATACTTATGAGTATTTGGGTGTCCATCGTATTGTCATGTTAATGAAGGTAAGCTTGAACCAAGGGCTAAGAAGTCCATATTAATACGGTATATATGGAGTAAAAGGGTACAATCTTTGGTATTTGCCTTTACTCAAATTTATAGTTAGTAGAGATATTATCTTTGATGAATCCTCGTAAAATTTTTGTGGAGTTATACGGAAATAAGAACAACAAGATAGTGGAGCTTCTGCTAAAGCTTACCAAAGAGAAAGATCAAAAGATTCAAGTTGATGAGTCAAAAGATGAGGGTATTGAAGAACTTACCGTTAATGAACCATACACAACTGTGAAAGAAAGAGACAAAAGAAAAATCTTAAAAACCAAAATGCCTTATAGAGCAAGCAAATATGATAGCATATGCAAGGCGGTAACGCTCAACACACACATCAATTTAAGTGCAAGACGGTTGTTGTCAATATAATTATCCAACTTAGAGTTGGGGTCAAATCCACGAGGAACAATGTGAGTGGCGATTGAGTCGATTCAAAATGGAAGTTTATCGCTAAGTTCAAACCTAAGAAACAAATATTTAGGGGATTTTAAACATGTCAGGGATATGATTACTTTTTGAATTCTAATGTACTAACTTGGGGCAACAAATAATTAGAGTATAATCAGTTAGAAACGGATCTTGGGGGTATATTTTACTAGGGGAAACTAGTATGTAGGTGCAAGATGATCAACTTCAAATCTTAGTTAAAGCATGTGTGGGTAGGCTAGGTTAGGGGTTTTGATGCTAGCCTTTCGACAAAGTACCAAACTATCACCCACTAATTCTTTCAAATTCTAAGTAGTCGTGGTCAACTATTTGCAACCGAACCTCAATTAGGCATCCCTATTTCTAGGATGATGCCTAAGACATAGTAATTCCTCAATTTATCCTTATTTCTAAGACAATAAAAAGGGAATAACTATTATCTATCATATTGTTCACAAATGCTCATGTCACCTACATTCCTCTTTCGAGGATAATGTAGGATCTAGATTACCCACATCCCTCTTTCAAAGATGATGTGGGGATCTAGAAATTTTGAGGTTTTCACCAACAAATTCCATTTTACAATTGAGAATTTCTAAAATCCAACAACATAAACTAATAATTAAAGATAAAATTCATAACCCACACACCCTTGTACCCCATTCAAACATAACCCCAAGCGGGAAAATTAGCAACTCATAAGAATAACGAACAAAGATATACCAAAACCTCCTTCAATTAATTCATGAAAGATAAAGAGAATGCAAATTCAAGCTAAATCTCAACAAATCTTCAATGAAGTTTGCTAATCCTCCACTTGGGGGTTACTCTAATGTATTCTTCACCCCAAAATTACTACAATGAGGTTCCCTTCAAAATGGAAACAAGATGGTGGAAGAAAGTCCCAAAAATTAGCGATATCCTCTAATGAGATAGGGTTTGAACTTCTTAAGGGAAATGGGGACAACTGTATGAATTTACGAATCTGCCCCTGGGCATAATCCCGCTTTGTCACGATCGCCGACACTTGTTCGCGATCGCGGCTACTGCGACCGCAGTCAAAACTCATGATCATGGTATATTGACCTTTCTTGACTGGCCGTGATCACGGTCCTTAGGCCGCGATCGCGATAACTGAGGCTTGTTTCTGCTACAGGTTTTTCAGCTGCACTTCTTTTCCTTTTCTGGTCCATTTTAGATCAAATCCACATCTTTCATTCTCCCAACCTCTATGCCTACAAAATATGGATATTAGTACATTTAATCACCAATTTATCTCACTGATATCTTCAAATCATAGTAGTGTGCACAATAGTTGAGTGCAATTGAGTCGTAAAATCACAACTCATTAGTATGTTGAAACAACTTCTTACAAGGATGCTGCAGAATGGTGGTTACCCATAACAGAAAATAAAGAGTCTCTTCACAAGAATCAGACATGGGTCTTTGTTGAAAGGCCAAAGGGGAAGAGGATAATTTGATGCAAATGGGTCTACATAAAGAAAAAATGAAATTCCAAAAGTGGAAGATGCTAGGTTTAAGGCAAGATTGGTTGCAAAAGATTTCAGTCAGAAGAAGGGAGTTGACTATAATAAGATCTTCTCTCTAATAGTGAAACATAGCTTAATTCACGTGTGAACTTGCATTGGTTGAAAAATTTGATGTGAAGCTTCAATAACCTGATGTCAAAACTGCTTTCTCACATGGTGATCTAGAAGAGACAACCTATATGCATCAGCCAAAATGTTTCCTAGCTGAGGGAAAAGAAGAACATGTATGCCAACTGAGAAAGTCTTTGTATAGTTTGAAGCAGTCCTCTAGACAGTGGTACAAATTTTAATGTATTAATGACTACATATGGATTCTCAAGAAGTGAATTTGGTAGTTGTGTGTATCACAAAAAGATGTATGGCAACTCTGTGATTTATTTACTATTGTATGTTGATGATATGCTTATTGTTGCTAAGAATATCACAGAGATAAATACTTTGAGGAAACTATTAAGCAAGGAATTTGACATGAAGGATTTGGGAGATACAAAGAAAGTCCTTGGAATGGAGATTTCAAGAGAAGACGATATTGTATATCTCTCTTAGAAGAGGTACATAAAAAATGTTCTTGGCAGATTCAATATGCATATGAGCAAGCCTGTAAGTACACTGTTAGCTAATCATTTCAGACTTTCAAAGTTACAAATGCCTCATCTGAGGATAAGGTAGAGCATATGTCAAAGGTTTCTTATGCTAACATATTTGGTAGCATTATGTATGCTACGGTATGCACACGTACATGTATTGCTCAATCCATAAGTATGGTAAGCAGGTGCATGGCCAACACAGGAAAGAAGCATTAGGAAGATGTCAAGTGGATATTGAGTATCTCAAAGGAGCTTCTAATATTGGGCTAATATTTCAAAAGGAGAAGGAATTTCAGTTCTCAGTTATGTGGATTCTGACTATACAAGGGATCTTGATAGAATAAGCTCCACAACTAGATACATCTTTACTCTCATTAGCAGTGTCGTTAGTGGGAAATTGATTTTACAGTCGATTGTCACTTTGTCCGCGACGAGGCAGAATATATGACAACAATGAAGGTAGTGAAAAAAGCTACCTAGTTGAAAGCTTTTGTGGCATAATTGAGTTTGGTCCAACTGGAATCAACTTAAAGATGTAATAGTCAAAGTGTTATTCATTTGGTTAAAAATCAATGAATTCATGAGTGCACCAAACACATTAATGTCATATTTTATTTCATTTGTGATGTTGTTGAATAGGGAACTATCAAGGTATTAAAGGTTATCATAGATGATAACGCTGCAGACATGTTATCAAAATAGTCCCGCACTCTAAGTTTGCACATTACAAGGACTTGATAGTAGTTTGCATCAACTAATGCAACTATGAGAGAAAAACTGCTAGGTGGAGCTACTATTTTCAACAAAGGTTTGATTCTTCTTGTTTCTTACAACGGGATTGCCGAGTAAGCTTAGAAGTCTTAATCGGAGTTGTTCATGTGCATGCTCAAAATGAAAACCAAGGTGGATATTGAAAGAGATAGTTTGGTTTATTTTGTGGGGTTAAACCCATGCGGAAGAAAATTTCATGTGCCAATTACTTGGCTAAATTTGGAGAGCAAGCAAAAATTTGTGGAGGATAAATTTTATATTTATTTTTTCTTTTTCTATTTTGTGCTTGGAGTCCAAGTTTCTCCATCTATAAAAGGATAACCATTCTTCATTATTGAAATCATCCTAAAAATTCGTAGTCAATACGTTGTAAGAGTCGAGAGTTGAGAGATCAATTCATTTATGTGTATTTGAGATCTCTCCTTTTTCTTTGTTAATAATATAAAGGCAATTGTTCTATGGTGGATGTAGGATCATTCTAATTCAAACCACATTAAATCTTGTGTTCTTTATTTCATATTTCTACCAACACCAACTTATTTAGAGAGCCACTTTTGTTGTTTTGGAGTTTGAACCACCAAGCTAGTGAGGTTTTTCAGGGCTTGATGATCAATGTAAATGGTGAATCGTCGTCCCAACAAATATTGCCTCCATTTACCAACCACTTGTGTGATTGCAAACATTTCATGATGATTAGCAGAACCTTGTTGCATTCGGGGACATAACTTTTGACTAAAATAAGCTATCGAATGACCTTTCAAGAAAGTACAACACCAATTCTAACCCCTGATGCATCCTTCTCAATCTGAAATGGTTCAGCAAATTAGTTAGGCAGTGCTAAGACAAGAGTAGAACCCAACTGTTGTTTAAGGGAATAAAAGGCCAATTGAGTTTGATCATTCCAAATAAAGGTATCCGTTTGCAGAAGATCAGTTAGAGGAGCAACCACCATGGCATATTTATGAATAA
Source organism: Capsicum annuum (assembly GCF_002878395.1). Lineage (NCBI taxonomy): Eukaryota > Viridiplantae > Streptophyta > Magnoliopsida > Solanales > Solanaceae > Capsicum > Capsicum annuum. Next base: position 214,275,612 of record NC_061121.1, read on the forward strand.
ATTTACTATAATAACCAGCTAACCCAAGGAAACTTCGAACATCCTTAATATTCTTAGGCGTTGATTAATTCAAGATTGCGAATATCTTGGTCGGACCAACCTTAAGGCCCTCTTGTGAAATAACATGTCCCAGATAGGCTAATTACTTGTCTAAATAAGCATTTTACTCATTTTGCTACCAAAAATTGTTGCCTTAACAATTCAAGAACCTGCTGAAGATGTTGTAAATGCAAGTCCCATATTGGACTGTATATCAATATATCATCAAAGAATACCAGCACGAACTACCGTAAATATGCCCGAAAAACATCATTCATTATATCCTGAAAGATTGATGGTGCATATGTCAATACGAAAGGCATAACGAGAAATTCATAATGCCCCTTTTATGTCCAGAATGCTATCTTATTCACATCTTTGGTCCAACACAAATTTGATGGTAGCCCAAAAGAAGACCAAGATTGGAAAAATTATACGCGCCATACAACTCGTCAAACAACTCATCAATAGTAGGGATGGAAAAATGATCTCGGACAGTGATCTCATTTGATGCTCGATGATCCATACAAAATTGCCACGTCCCATCTTTCTTACGAACCAATAAAATAGGAGACGAGAATGGGATGCAACTGGGATGAATCAGTCCATCACGAAGCATATCAATGACTAATTTATCCAGCACCTGTTTTTGGAAAATGTATAGCGGTATGGTTTAATATTGACCAGACCCGGGTAGGGGTGTAAATGTATGGCATGGTCCTGACATTGGGATGGAGGAAGACCAGTAGGTTTCTGAAAAACATTATCAAATGATGATAAAACTATAGCCAATTCATTTGGAGCATCCGTAGACATGGGTGGATCATCATTGACTAACATCAAATAATAGCAAGAAGATATTGCATTAGTACACAAGTAACGTCGCAAGCTCTGCAATTGGACTGGTTGAGCATCCAAAGGTCGTTTGCGCACCCAATTATAACAATGATCGCCAATAGAAAACATCATTTTACATTGAGGATAATCCGTGACAATAGGATCCAAAGTAGATAACCATGAAACTCTGATCGAGGACCACGTTCAAAACATGTAGAAAGAGCACATACAAGTCTAGAAGCAGCTCACATCCTTGAATAGTTAGAGGAATATTTGAAACCACTCCTTTTCATCGCAATCGTTGGCTACTGCCCAGAGAAAGAAATTTAGGGTCTGCTGAATTGGAAGATTAAGGAAGCTCGCAACACGAGACTGTAGAATTATGGGTACTTGCTCCATCAACAAGAAGATGCACACGAGGTCCATTGATGTGCCCTTTGAAGTGCAAGGTCGATGTAGAATGCCCACCCACCAAACCTAATAAGAAATAGCAGAATGTTCTTGCACTTCCAATACTTGAAGTTTCTCTGCCAAAACATCATCTGGAACAAATGAGTCTGGAAGAGTTGGCTTGGAAATAGATTCATCAAAAATTAGGAGTAGATGTGGGTTAGTTTTGCACTTATGGGTAGAAGAGTGTTTTTCAACACAATTGAAGCAAAGACCTTTCTCATGGCGTTGCTGGATCTCAATGGAAGAAAGACGTTTAATGGGTGGACGATAGGATTTATTTAAAGGCCCTGCACAGAAGGAGGTGTACTGGTGAGTTTGGAATTTGGGTTATGTGACGGAGAATAAGTAGTTAGTGTAGGTAATAGGGGTTGGGTACGTGAAAAGCTGGCTGAAAAGGCTTTGCCTCAGCTGCTATCTATTTTTCATGTAATAGGGATACTTTAATAGCGTCATCCAGTGTTTTAAGCTCATAAATTAAAACAGATGAGTTTATGTCCTCCTGTAGCCTAGCAGTAAAACAATGAACCAAAAAAATGCTTAGGGAAATCCATAGACTCCTTTGACACTTCTTCAAATCGGCGTTGAAACTCTGCAACAGTTGACGTTTGAATCATCTTTGACAAGCGACCCTCTGGTGTCTCCAAATGACCATATGATGAAATTGCAACAAGAGTTTATCCTTGAAGGAAGTCCAATCACTGAGTTGTTTGTTGCGAAATAACTATGGATACCTCATTAATGCAACACCATCCAGATAAAAGAAGCCAAAGATACGTGCTCCTCATCGACAATGTTATCAAATTCAAAGTAACTTTCAGCCTAAAAAATCCAGCTTTGTGGTCATCTCCATAAAAACGATCAAACTCCACACGAACCAGCTTATGATGCGCAAGATGCATCATCATTGAAGCAGTATGGTGGGTTATCAAGGGCTCACTGAAATGACGGGGACGAGACTCGTCAGTGGAGGCAAGAGAGCATTGATAGAAGCAACTTGTGTAGCCAAATCAGCCATAGTAGAACGTATGGCATGTAACTCGGAATTAGAATAACTCAAGTCTGACACTGTAGCATTACTAGAAACCATTTCGGAAATAGTTGGAGTATTGTTTGTCGAATCCGACATAAAGCACAATGAAAGCACCAATGTAGCAGTTGCGATGATTCTAATACAAGATATCAAAGTGCAAACTAACTTATTATATGTATATTAAACGGTCAAGACAAACTACAACTTAAAATTGTTCAGTGAAACAACAGAATGCAATTACCACAAAGTTAACAAAGACAAACAAGAAGAAGAGATGAGAGAGACCGAGGAATGCAGTAAGGAGATGAGAATAATCTGAGAATCCAAAAGTTCCATAATCTTCAACTGCATACCTGAGTGCCTTTATTATAACTGTCAGTTGTAACACCCCGTATCATTCTTGACTTGATTTCACTCTTAGTTGCATGCATAGGGAATCTAAAACATGAAAAATTTTCTAAGTGTTGAGAGACTTAGGCTTATGTTGAGCCTCCTAACTTCGAAGGTTTTAAATTTGATTTTCCCAACCTCGAGATCAGAGGCGGAGCCAGAATTTCAACTAAGGGGGTTCAATATTCAAAGAAAACTTAATCGAAGGGGGTTCAACACCTACTATAAATACATAAAAAATAATTTTAATCATGTATAAATAGTATATTTTTCCATCGAAGGGGGTTCGTCCGAACCCTCGAAAGAAGGCTTCGCTCCGCCCCTACTCGAGACGTAGAATTTTGAGTCAATTTATGTTCAGGGGAGTAAAGGGCATGTCTCGGGGGATTTTCGAATTTTTCGGACGAGGATTGGGCCGAGTTTGGATCACGAAAATAGTGGGTCACCGCGATTGCACCACGTCGCGGTACCTATGGCGATGAGCCCCTTGACGAGTCATGGTGGGCCTCTAAAACGGGATTTAGTTACGAGTTTAAATCCCTGAGGGGTAATTATGTCCTTTTCTATCAATTCTAATTCATCTAACCTCGATTAATAATGTAATTACGGCACGAAAATCCTTATTTCCTTCCAAATTACTCTCAAACAAACCCTACCCTCTTCCCTAAAGATTAAGCATCTAATCCTTCCAAGTTCAAGATTCTCAAGAAAAGTGTCAAGATTAGGATTTCACTCTTCAAACTAAGCACTTAAGGTATGTGGGACTACCCTAAACTCCATGGGCATAGGTTTAATTATTTTATCAAGTTTAAAGATCCCAAATCACGTTTACAAAGAAGTGTTTTGATGTTGTTTCGAAAAGTATGTGTCATGGAATTGTTTTGATGATAATATATGTCTTCTTGAACCACTTTCCATGGAATTGAATATATATATATATATATATATATATATATATGTGTGTGTGTGTGTGTGTGTGTGTGTGTGTGTGTGTCTTTGTTGGTGTTGTAAAGTTGATTGAGAGCATAAATTACTAAAGTCCCTAGCTCTCTTATTAAGATATCTTTGATTTCAAGTGTTACGGATTGTTTAATGCATGAATTTTCTTAAGGAATCTAGAGGGTGAATTCTTTTCTAATGATCATGGAGTGATACGGCTTATGACATGTTGAGAGGGTATTTTCATATGGTAAACATTTATTTTGTCAAATTAACAATTTCCATCAGTTTTAAGTAATGCAAACATAATGTGGCCACCTTATGATTGTACTATTGAGAGGAGAATATTTTGGTGTAAATTCAGATGAAAACATATAGCATGACTCTTTCTCTCCCTTGATGTTTAAAACTTTAGGTGGTCATTAACATGATGATAAGTGAAAAAGGGCTACAGATATTTTATGGATTGATATGAATGACTTGCAAGTTAGGGTATAACGATACCCGGTGATAATATGCCCTTAACGGAATAAGTGTTGTATGTTTTGAATGCATGAAAAATGGTTTTAAAGAACTAAAAGTTGGGCTTAATAGAGCTAGTCGGTCACCTGAAGAAGGCTTGAGTAGATAACTTTTATCCCGAAATCGTGTTTTGCCGATGCGGGGCTTATGATATGCAATCCTACATGGGAGGATAAGTAGGACATCTTACATGGGGGGATTCCTATGGTATATTCACATGGGGGAGGTGGGTTATTACCAGTTATTTATGAACTCCAATCCTTATAGCAAACTTGGATTGGGGACTTGGCCGCTGATTTAAGGGTGAATTCCATATAGCCCGTGGAATTACAAATTTGTAGGGTGTACTGTCTAGATCAGAAGAATAATAAAGAGTGAGTCAAATTTGTCAGGATTGTTTTGAAGTTTACTAAAATATGCCCATGTATTTTTACCAATATTATGTTTACTGTTATTGTGAAATTCTCTCACTTACATTGAATAAATACATGTTATTTTGGGTTGTTTCCCATACCAGTACATTTGTATTAACCCCCTATATTTCATGATTTGAGGCTCAGTCCCGGGAACCCGCTAAGCATTAGACTATTATCAGACGTTGAAGTAGGTGAGCCTTTCTTATTTCAGAAGACCTTGTTTAATGAGATATTTATATTTGGTTTTGGTTCATGGTCCAACCGGGGACCTTGTCCCGATTTCAGACAGATGTTGTTTTAGTTCTAGTAGAGATTTTGCAGACGTGTATTGGATGGTTTTGAGTTTTATTGAACTTATGTCCGCATTGCTTAGTTGAAGTATTAGAATGACCATGTTTTCATTTGTTTTCTGCATCTTTATAATATATGATTATGCACATGATTGCCATTTAGAAAGGGCTCTCGAGCCTTCACGGCTCGGGATGCTAGTCGCGGGCAAGGCCTCAATTTGGTTCATGACAAACTTGGTATCAAAGCACGGTTCATGGTCCCAGGATATATGTGAAATTACGTCGGGTAGAGTCCTGTTTATGTGTGTGTAGCATGCCACACTTATAAGGAGGAAACTACTAGGCATTTAGGAATGTCTCTTTTTCTTTATGATCTAGTTTGTGCTATAAAGTCTGAATGTCCTCTAATCAATGGTTTTCTATATTTTAGAGATTGATCATGCCTCTCCATAAATCCAATGAACAAAATACCCAAGTTGAGGATGTCCACCCTACTCATGGAATGTGGACCCGTAATAGAGCTCATACTCTAGAGTTTGTTGCTACTCAAGGAGTTTCTCCAGCCCCGACTAGCCCACCTCGGGCTCCACAAAATGGTGTTAACCATCCCCAGCCTCCTTAGAGAGAAGTTTCAAATACTGAGTTTCGATAGTCCATCCATATAATTGCTCAGCTGGTAGCCTCTCAGACCCTTCGGTCTGAAGATGTGGGTTCTGTGTCTGGTTCGTCTGAACTTACTCGGGTTGGCCAATTTATGAGGCTAAACCCACCCACCATTACTGGCACAAAGGTTAAGGAAAACCCCCAAGATTTCATTGATGAAATGGAGAAAAATTTTAAAGTTATGCATGCTAATAAAGTTGAAGGAGTTGAGTTGGCAGCCTATCAGTTAAAGGGCATTGCTAACCAGTGGTATAATGAGTGAGAGGATTTGAAGGGTGGTGATGGTGAACCTTCTATGTGGAGTGAGTTTGTAGAAGCTATCCTGGACCATTTCTTCCTCAGGAACTAAGAGAGGCAAAGGATGAAGAATTTATGAATCTGAAACAAGTCATGATGAGTGTTAAGGAGTATGCATTGAAGTTCACTCAGTTGTCTCGTTATGCTATAGAGTTAGTGGGCAACATGAGGAGTTTGCATCTGGTCTCTCGGATGATTTGGTGTTGGAATGTAAGGGAGGAATGCTGAACAGGGACATAGATTTCTATAGGTTATCAGTGCATATGCAGTAGGTAGAAGAGGAGAAGAAAAGACTGGCTAAGGTGACGGAGAAAGAAAGGCAGGCTAAGAGATCTAGATTCGTATATTAGAACGCCAGTCAGTAGCAGGGTGGCTGGTCGGACCAGAGGTGGTTGAAGAAGAAATTTTGGAGTAATGTTCCATCTTCAGCAAGAGCACCTGCGTTCAGGCCTTTGGGTGAGCAGCGGTTCCAGTTAGGAGAGAGGCTTAGAGCTTAGGGTACTCATTCCCTGGGGAGTGTGACTCAGCCTTTTAGGTCATACTCTTCCTACGGTAATTATGGAAAGAATCACCCAATGAGGTGTTTTTTTAGTGATAAGGTGTGTTATGCATGCTGTCGGCCTGGTCATTTTCAGAGAAACTGCCCCTCATCCCAAGGGGATGTTGAGACTGTGAAGTCCCAAGCAAATTTCATAGCCTCTTCTCCTAAGGGTACTAATTTAGTTTCCAGTGGTGGTCGCAACTGGTATATTCCTTGTCTAATCGTAAGGAGGCTGAGACTTCGCCAAATGCTGTTACGGCTATGTTACAAATTTTCTCCCATGATGTATATAGGCTAATTTACCCGGGGTTTACCTTGTCTTACGTAACCCCTTACATGGTAGTTAGTTTTGATTTTGAGCTTGAAAATATTTTGGAACCCTTCTCTATTTCTACTCTTGTTGGTGATTCTATTGTGGCTAGAAGAGTTTATAGAGATTGTGCGGTGTCTATTATTCATCGTGATACTGTGGCTGATCTTGTTGAACTAGAAATGATTGATTTTGATGCTCTACTAAGAATGTACTAGCTCTATTCATGTTATGCTGCATTAGAATGTAGGACCAGAAGAGTCACTTTCTCTTTTCGCAATGAGCCAGCGATTGAGTGAGAGGGATATTCTCTAGCACCTATGGGGAAATTCATATCTTATATTGGGGCCCATAAGCTTATATCAAAGGGTTGTCTATACCATCTTGTTCGGGTCAAAGATTCCAGTACAGAAAGTCCTTCCCTTCAGTTTGTTCTTGTAGTTAATGAATTTTTAAAAGTTTTTCCTGATGACCTTCCATACCAGCAGATAGGGAGATAGATTTTGTCATTGATTTGTTATCAAACACCCGTCTTATTTGCATTCTATCATATAGAATTGCTCCCACAGAATTGAAAGAACAGTTAAGAGACCTACTTAACAAGGGTTTTATTCATCCTAGTGTCTCTCTCTGGGGTGCTCTGGTACTCTTCGTGCTTAAGAAAGATGGCTCCCTCCATATGTGTATAGATTACCGTCAGCTGAACAAAGTTATAGTAAAAAATAAATACCCTCTTCCCAGTATGGATGACATTTTTAACCAACTTTAGGGTGCCAAATTTTTCTCTAAGATAGATCTTCATTCAGGGTATCACCAGTTGAAGGTTAGGGAGGATAATATTCCCAAAATGGCTTTTTGAACCCGATATGGTCACTATGAATTCCTGGTTATATCCTTTAGACTGACTAATGCCCCCAGGGCTTTTATGGAGCTAATGAATAGGGTGTTTCATTAGTTTCTAGATCTGTTCATCTTAGTCTTTATTGACGACATATTGGTTTACTCTAAGAATGAGGAGGATCATGAAAATCACCTCCAAACTGTCCTTCAGACCGTCAAGGACCATGAGTTGTATGCAAACTTTTCCAAGTGTGAATTCTGGCTTAGTGCCATTGCTTTTCTGGGGCACATTAGTTCTAGTGAAGGGATTAGAGTTGACCCCCAAAAGGTTGAGGCAGTGATAAGATGGCCCAAACCCATGACTCCAACCGATATTCAGAGCTTCTTGGGTTTGGTAGGGTATTACAGGAGATTCATAGAGAGTTTTTCCACCATAGCTGCTCCACTTACTAGATTGACTCAGAAAAAGGTAAAATTATTGTGGTTGTCCTCTTGTGAGAATAGTTTTGAGAAACTGAAAGACAAGTTGACTACCACACCTGTATTGACCTTTCCAGAGGGTACAGAGGGCTTTGTTGTGTATTGTGATGCGTCCCGAGTAGGACTTGGGTGTGTAATTATGCAGCATGGTAAGGTGGTGGCCTATGCATCTAGACAGTTAAAGTTGCATGAAAAGAACTACCTCACCCACGACTTGGAGTTGGCAGTGGTGGTATTTACACTAAATATTTGGCATCATTATCTTTATGGGGTGAATGTTGATATATTTACTGATCAAAAAAATTTTTAGTATGTTTTCACACAGAAAGAACTAAATATCAGGCAGAGGCGATAGTTGGAATTGTTGAAGGATTATGATATGAGCCTGCATTATCATCCGAGTAAGGCTAATGTGGTGGCCGAAGCCCTTAGCAGACTGTCAATGGGTAGTCTTTCTCATGTAAAGGGAAAAAAGAAGAATATGGTGAAAGATATTCATCAAATTGCAAATTTGAGAGTTCGACTCCTGGATTCTGAAGATAGAAGGGTATTTATTTATTGAGGTAGCTAAATCATCCTTATGTGCGGAGGTTAAGGAAAACAAATCAGAGATCCATCTTGATGCAGATCAAGAAAGAGGTTGAGTAACAAAAAGTGATGGCATTTGAAAGTAGAGGTGATGGGATTTTGAGGTATTAAGGTAGGCTATGTGTGTTAGATGTAGATGGGCTGCAAGACATAATTCTCAATGAAGCTCACACTTCCAGGTATGTTGTTCACCCCGGCTCTACTAAAATGTACCTGATCTTAAGGCGATTTACTGGTGGAATAATATGAAAAGAGATGTTACTAACTTTGTGTCTAAGTGTTTGAATTGTCAACAAGTTAAAACGGAACATTTGAGGACAGATGGCACTTCCTAAGAGATAGCTTTGCCTATGTGTAAATGGGAGATGATCAATATAAACTTCATTACAGGGTTTCTAAGATCCCGAAACCAATATGACTCCATTTGGGTGATTGTAGACACGATGACTAAGTCTGCCCATTTTTATCTAGTGCAGATAAATTATTCGGGAGATGACTATGCTAAGTTGTACATTCAAGAAATAGTCCGGTTGCATGAGGCTCCTGTTTCTATTATATCCGACCGAGGTACACATTTTTCTACTCAGTTTTTGCGGTCTTTTCAGAAGGCTTTAGGTACACAAGTAAACCTTAGTACTACCTTTCACCCTCAAACAGATGGGCAGGCAGAACGTACCAGACCTTAGAAGATATGTTGAGGGCTTGCGTGATTGACTTTAAGGCATTTGGGTGGATCATTTGCCGTTGATAGAATTTTCCTACAATAATAGCTACCATTCCAGTATTCAGATAGATCCTTTTGAAGCTTTTATGGATGGAGATATAGATACCCAATTGGGTGGTATGAAGTAGGGGAAACCCGATTGTTTGAGACTGACCTTGTTCATCAGGCAATGGAGAAAGTAAAAGTCATTAGGGAGTGACTTAACACAGCACAGAGTCACCAAAAGTCTTAAATTGATGTTAGAAAAAGGGAGTTGGAGTTTGAGGTTGGTGATTGGGTTTTACTAAAAGTTTCCCCTATGAAGGGAATCATGCAATTCAGAAAGAAAGGGAAGCTTAGTCCTTGTAATATAGGACCATATCAGATTATAAAAGGGATCGGTGGAGTTTTTTATGAGTTGGATTTGACAGTAAGTTTAGCTTCCGTCCATTCTATATTTTATGTATCAATGTTGAAAAAGTGTATTAGAGATCATTCTACTATGTTACCTGTGGAAGAGATTAATGTAAAGGACTCATTGTCATATAAAGAAGAACCCATAGCTATTTTAGATCACCAAGTGTGGAAGTTGAGGAGTAAGGAGATTGTTTCGATTAAGGTGTTGTGGAGGAATCAAAAAACTGAGGAAGCTACTTGAGAATCAGAGGATGATATGCATACGAAATACTCAAATCTCTTTGAAACCATAGATGATGATATGGAAGGTACAAATCTTATACTACCTTTTTCTTTCATTGTAGTGCTTGAAATAGTGCTTGTTGTGTCCGAGTCATTATTCGGGCACGAATGATCCCAATGGGAGGATAATGTAACACCCCGTATCATTCTTGACTTGATGTCACTCTTAGTTACATGCATAGGGAATCTAAAACATGAAAAATTTTCTAAGTGTTGAGAGACTTAGGCTTTTATTGAGCCTCCTAACTTTGCAGGTTTTAAATTTGATTTTTTCGACCTCGAGACGAAGAATTTTGAGTCAATTCATGTTCAGGGGTGTAAAGGGCATGTCTCAGGGGAGTTTCAGATTTTTCGGATGAGGATTGGGTTGAGTTCAGATCACAAAAAATAGTGGGTCACCACGATTGCACCGCGTCGCAGTGCCTATGGAGATAAGCCCCTTGGCGCGTCGCAGTGGGCCTCTAAAATAGGATTCAGTTATGAGTTTAAATGCCTAAGGGGCAATTATATCCTTTCCTATCAAATCTAATTCGTCTAACCTCGATTAGTAACGTAATTAGGGCACGAAAATCCTCATTCCCTTCCAAATTACTCTCAAACAAACTCTACCCTCTTCCCCAAAGATCAAGAATCTAATCCTTCTATGTTCAAGATTCTCAAAATGTCAAGATTAGGGTTTCACGCTTCAAACTAAGCACTTAAGGTATGTGGGCTTACCCTAAACTCCATGGGCATAGGTTTGATTATTTTATCAAGTTTATAGATCCCAAATCACGTTTATAAAGAAGTGTTTTGATGTTGTTTCGAAAAGTATATGTCATGGAATTGTTTTGATGAAAATATATGTCTTCTTGAACCACTTTCCATGTAACTATAACTATAACTATAACTATATATATATATATATGTGTGTGTGTGTGTGTGTGTGTCTTTGTTGGTGTTGTAAAGTTGATTGAGAGCATAAATGACTAAACTCCCTCTCTTATTAAGATATCTTTGATTTCAAGTGTTGCAAATTGTTTAAATGCATGAATTTTCTTAAAGAATCTAGAGGGTGAATTCTATACCAATGATCCTGGAGTGATACGGTTTATGACATGTTGAGAGGGTATTTTCATATGGTAAACATTTATTTTGTCAAATTAAAAATTTTCAATAGTTTTAAGTAATGCAAACATGATGTGGCCACCTTATGATTGCACTATTGAGAGGAGAATATTTTGGTGTAAATTCAGATGAAAACATATAGCATGACTCTTTCTCTCCCTTGATGTTTAAAATTTTGGATGGTCATTAACATGATGCTAAGTGAAAAAGGGTTACAGATATGTTATGGATTGAAATGAATGACTTTCAAGTCGGGGTATGACGATGCCTGGTGATAATATGCCTTTAACGGAATAAGGATCATATGTTTTGAATGCATGAAGAATAGTTTTAAAGAACTAAAAGTTGGGCTTAAGAGAGATAGTTGATCACCTGAAGAAGGCTTGAGTTAGATAACTCTTAGCCTGAAACCGTGTTTTGCCGATGCGGGGCTTATGCTATACTATCCTACATGGGAGGATAATTAGGACATCTTACATGGAGGGATTCCTACTGTATACTCACATGGGGGGGGGGGGGGGGTATTACCAGTTATTTATGAACTCCAATCCTTGTGGTAAACTTGGATTGGGGGCTTGGCTGCCGAGTTAAGGGTGGATTCCATATAGCCCATGGAATTACAGATCTGTAGGGTGTACTGTCTAGCTCAGAAGAACAATAAAGAGTGAGTCAAAGTTGTCAGGATTGTTTTGAAGTTTACTAAAATATGCCCAAGTATTTTTACCAATATTATGTTACTGTTATTGTGAAATACTCTCGCTTACATTGAATAAAAACATGCTATTTTGGTTTGTTTCACATACCAATACAAAACATGAGATATTAAAATTTGGTTTTAGTTCATGGTCTAACTGGGGGCCTTGTCCTGGTTTCTGACAGATGTTGTTTCAGTTCTAGTAGAGATTTTGCAGACGTGTATTAGACGGTTTTGAGTTTTATTGAACTTATGTCCGCATTGCTTAGTTGAAGTGGTAGAATGACCATTTTTTCGTTTGTTTTCCGCATCTTTATAATATATGAATTATGCACATGATTGCCAGTTAGAAAGGGTTCTCGAGCCTTCACGGCTCGGGATGCTAGTCGCGGCTAGGACCTCGGTTTGAGTCATGACACTAGTGTTCACTTCTCACGTGTGACTCCCAAAACTGCTATTAGCCTTTATCCGCAATGTAGTCACCCTAAGTCTTGAGGAATCTTAGTAGCTTAATTGGTTAGTTACCTGAACTCCCACCTTGTTGGTGGGTAATCCCCGCCCCCCTTCCCCCTCCCCCCCTTCTACCCCCCCCCCCCCCCCCCCCCCCCCCAATTTTTTTTTTTAAAAAAAAAAAAAGTCACCCTAAGTCTTTTATTATTCAGTCTCACCCTGGAACTTCTCCTAATTATATTTGTTGCATCAGAAGTAACACTTGCACCTCCAGGATCTTTAGCATTCACGACAGTTCCTCAAATCATTCCACTGAAGATCTCTTTTAGCAACAACTGACTAAGCATAAATTAACCACATACAATTTAAAGGTCTATTGAAAGAGCAATGACAGTGGACTACTTGTTCAAGGTTTTCAAGTTTAACTTCTGTGCCAACAGTTGACTTTTTTTTACACAATAAGTTAAGACGGCTTATAGGAACCAGTAGCTCTCTATAGTAAGCCTAAATTGGTTATATAGAAATTAAGTAAATAACTTGTTATAACAAGTTAAACTGCAAATGATAATGCAAAAATCAATTACACCTATATAAGTTAAATCCTATTTGTAAGTATACTATATCATTTTAATATAAGGAAGAATTCACGTCAACCGTGACAAGTATTAAAATTGGATAATAATATGAAATACTATTGTTTCACAATTTCTCACTGGTTATAAAAAATTTAGCATAATGTTGGAATAGATATTATACTGACAAATTTTACAAGATGATATAGATGTCTATTACTCCTCTGTGCATTACATGAATTATATGGATTGAAAGAAATAGGAGATGTTTTGAAGGTAAAGGGGAGATGCTTTTTATTGTTACACATATATGGATGTATGCAGAATTTCTACTATTGGATGAAAGGGAAGTTAGTTTTGAATTTGAATGGACATGTTAAAATCCCTGAATATGTAACGTAAAACAAGTCCTGCATTTTGTATTTGCTGCAGTACAGTCTTGGTACTGTTACGTAAATAAAACTTTTAACTTATAAAAGAAAAGCATCTAAGTTTTGACTTTTTTTTTTTTCTAAAGGGCTGTTTAAGCTTGTGCATGCATTTAAGTCATAACCTTTAAGGGGTAGCTCGTGCAGTAAAGCTCTCGCGATGCACGGATTCTGGGAAAGGTTGAACCACAAGAGTCTATTGTAATATAAGCAGCCTTACCAAGCAATTCTGCAAGAGCTTGTTTCCACGGTTTGAACCCGTGACCTCTTAGTGATAATGACAACAAATTTACCAGTTATGTCAAGAAACTTATGACCTCTCTCCCAAGAAGCATGATTGAATGGGTACAACTGCATGGCTACAAATCACTTCTCTTTCAGGAGTGGATCCTCCGACATGTTTGGTCAAGCAGCAGGCACCACATCATTTGCTCCTATGCAGATGGGTGAAACATTTATCTATGTAGGTGTTAGGTTAGATTGACGATACAAATCAAAAACATAACCTTGCATTAAAATTAGCACGAAGTTTGATAGATTAAGAAGATTGGAGCTACTATGCACAGTATAACACATCCGTCAATACAAACAACAAAACTTGGCATCGATGAGTTAGTTGTGGAAATTATACAAAAGTACCCTCAAAGCTGTAGAAACCTTAGATGAAGATGGAATGAATATATTACATATAGCAGTAGAGAGGAAAAACAGGCTCCTATTTGATTACTTTCTGAAAAGAGTTGCAGCAAGTGTTGGATTCCCATATAGAGTTTGTGTAGGGGAACCAACAGAAACTGATGGGGGTATAAAAGATGTAATGCTTATAATGTAAGATGCAGGGGTGTCATTGGTTTAAGGTTATTCTCCTACTCCTATTACCTTTTGTAACAATTACATTTGAGTCGAGGGTCAAAAACACACCTAATGTATCTTTTGAGTTTCATACATAAACCACCAGGTGTGAGATTTTACCACCTGAACTATCATCATTTATTTATTAAACACACACCTCAACTATCAATTGTTCACTTTTTATACGTGAACAACGGTGACATTTTAGGTCGGAAAAGTGAACAATTGATAGTTGAGGTGTGTTTGATAATAGTTAGTGATAGTTCAGGTAGGAAATTGACACACCTTACAATTCATGAATGAAACTCGAAACATCGGGATATTATAGGTGTGTTTTTGACCCATCACTCATTGCATGCCCTCTCTGAAACAAGAATGAGTGTGTATCAAGAGATTCAAGCCAACACAAGAGCAACAAGATGAACAACAAGGTGCTAGTGAATCGAAATAGGCCACTCACGGCTTCACTAGACTTTAGATTTAGTTTTGAGCAAGAAAAGAGATGAACACAAGAACAACAATGCTAGTGAATCGAAAGATCCCCACACAGGTTCACTAGACTTCAAAGACCATCAACAATACAATGATAACAAAAGAGATGGATAGATAGTTTGACATACAATATTAAGAATCTAAGAACCCTAATCACATGTAAGGACCCAAACTCTTACGTTGACAAACGAGGAACTTTAAGCCCCTAATCACCAACGTCTCAAGCCAAGAGTGTAAACACAAGTGAGACTCACTTGCCTAGCCCTAGTTTCGGTTTTGAAGTTCCTCTCCCAAGTCTAGAGAGAACTTTGGATGTTCAAAATATTACAAGTCTCAAAAATCACCAACTAAGAGAATAAAACCCTAAGTTGTTCTATTTATATTACATTCCCAAAAGACTTAGAATGACAAAGGTGCCCTTTTAATAAATAAAGCTTCAAGGCCGCCCCTTGAGTGCACACATAGAGGTGGTTTTTGGCTTCTTCCACATTTAAGATCGGGTCTTCTCTCGGTTGCCTTTGACATACAAAGTGTCCATCTACGAGATCACACTTGTATCATCCTCTCCATCTTGAGAAGATTTTGACCTCAAACTCAAGCAATCTTCACCCACAAGCTCTCCTCTTTGAATCATCTTTTCTCGGCTCCTCCTAAGGTTAGGATATTTAACCAAGGGTGTCATGAGATCATCAAGATTGGTCCTTGGGATTGGATGTCCTTCACCTACACATAAGAAGAATGGATGCTAGGCAAATTGGTAGCATCTCGGTTAGTAAGCATCAAAGGGTCTTTATGGGCAAATCCCACTTCTTGAACTCTCGGATCCTCCTCTCCTTCATCATCCTCACCCTCAATTTCCTCTTCTAAACCATCATTAAGCATGACTCTCCTTGCGATAAACAAAGGTACTACACACTCTTCATCAACCAACCAAATATCTTCTACACCTTCATCTATTTCTACCTCGGCTTCTTGCTCTCCATCTTGAGCGTTTTCATCAACCTTATTCGATTCAAGCCCCACCTCCTCACCAAGGAAATACAATTTTCCTTTCATAAGGATTACATTTCTTCAGTTTGGGAACTCATTAGCCTTGTGCCCCCACCCTTGACATTCAAAATATTGAAATCCTTTAGGACGAGAAGTAGAATTCAGTTTACCTTTATTTCTCGGAAGATACCTTTGGGCATCCTTAGTCTTGGCTTGGATCAGCTTGGCCTCGGGTTTCTCCTCATTGGATGAGCTAATATTGTCCTTATGCCAACTCGTGGGTGATTGCACCTTGAACTTGTTGCTAGCCCTTTCTTGTATCTCTTTCTTAATCTCCAAGGCAGCTTGGAAGATGGCGTCAATTATGTCGAACTTGTGTAAGGTCAACTGTGACGTAATATCTCAATTCAATCCCACTTTAAAGAGAATGATGTCGTGACTTACTTGCTCCCCTCGGTGATCAAGTTTCAAAATGAGTTGTTGGAACTCATCATAGTAAGCCGCGACGATTTTGTTCCCTTGCCTTAAGTTATATAACTTGGCAAGGAGCTCTTGTTGGTACCTTTTGGGGAGGTACCTTTGCCTCATGAGATATTTTAGTCGAAACCAAGGAGGGAGCTGCCCCTCAACCAAAACATTGCCGAAACGCTTAACATACTCCCACCAAGTAGTAGCATACCCCTAAAAATGAGCAATCGTATAGAAACTCTTTTTCTCCTCGGTGAGATCATTGACTTGGAAGACCATCTCATATACGGATTCCCATGCAAGAAACTCCTCGGGGTCACTCTCACCCTTGAAGATTGGAAGCCCCATTTTGATGGTATTTAGTCCAACTTCTCGATTTTGGTTGCCTTGTTGGTTCCAAGGACCAACTCTTTCTTCCCGGCCATGAACTTCTCTTGGATCGACACGCCTACCCCTTATCTCTTCCCCTCCCATGTAAGCATCACCATATAGACCATACCCCTCATGTTGTTCCCTCCTCCCGTATCCCTCTACATGGACCAGTCTATTTAGATTAAATAGAGTTTGTAGTGGCGGGACTGAGTTTGGGGGATAGTAAGGTCTTTGGTCAAGTGGAGTTTGGATTGGAGAGCTCGGATTTTGGGGTAGAATTTGGGTTCCAAGTCCTTCTTGTTGGACTTGGTATAGTGGAGGGTGAATTGGTCTCTCATGGTCTCGACTTTGGGAATAAGGTATGGGTTGGTTTGTGATATTGGATAGTTACCTCGGAGGATAGAATATTTGGTGCAAGGCCTCGGGGTTAGTGGTTGGTGAAATATTTTGAGGGGTAGAAGGTCGGCTTCTTTGGCTTTCCACACGTTCTAATCTCCCACCCATAGTCGACATCTCACCCTTCACCGAAGCCATGTTCGAGTTTAAATTTTCAATACCCGTATTCACTCTAGCAATGTCACGGGACATGGCCTCAAGATGAGCTAATATTGTATTAATGGCATTATTGTCCATTGTTTGAGCATTTGATGCCTCGGGTTCCATTGAATCTATACCTAAACAACCCCTTCAAGTTAAGGTTCAACAAGTCACCAAATCTATCCACAATGCCACACACATAACAATACAACACAAACCAACAAAACAAACACATGTTATTTCAAACAATCCTCACTAGTCTCTCACACACTTTGTGATCTCACACTTGTCATCACAAATGTTTGCAAGTCGGCTTGTAACTTGTGGATAGTTGAAAAGTAAGTGTACTCCTTAGTCAGAATGTATTTTTGTTTGACGGCTCAAGGAAGTAATGTTCGAACTTGAACTAAGAAGTATTACGAATTAAAACGACAAAAGCACTCAAGCAAACGATGACACGAAGCAAACGATGTCAAAGGACTAATTAACAACCTAGTAAGATTATACTAGTTTGTCAATTAGTTCTCGGATCAATTAAAGGAAACTAAGAATCAACAATTAGAGACAATTAGACCAAATTTGAGCTTAATAACGACATGAACAGTAAACTAGGGTGAAGTAGCAGCATGTTATTGGTCACGACCCTCACAACTTTTCAACAACTTGAAGCTTTTAGTCCTTATATACTTTTTGGAATGGATGACTTAATATTGGAGGAAAAATAAAGTCTAGTACCCTTTTCAACTTTTCAAACTCAAAAGGGTGAGATTTGAATTTACCAGTCCCACAAAACAAGGCCCCTTGATTTAAGAAAAAGTGATTGTCAAGTCTAGGAAGTGATGTGTGCAAATCTTCTTATAACAACTTTACAACATTTGTCTTACAACTTTTGGATCTATTTTAGTCTTTTGGTTGTCTTAAGTTGCAAGAATAGATGAAGAACAATATGAACACCACAACAACTTTCAAGAACTCAACAACAACACAATAACAAGGTTCATCCCAACGTCAACAACACACTATACGGCCAAGAACAAAGTCTTCAAGGCTCAGCCAACTCCAAGTTCACTTCAATATTGTCAATATATTAAGCTCAACTTTAGATCTTGACACTCTTTGTGCTAGTGAAAGAGATACCAACACAAGAAACACACCAGACAAACAAAAGAACACCTAGATTTAAACACACAACATAAATCTCGTCCACGACAATAACACAACACAATTTTCTCGGCCAAGAACAAGATGGACAGATTCTCTTTTTTTTTTGGAATTTTCAGATTTCAACAATGTTTTTATTTTGTTTGTATTTTTCAACTCTCAAACCCAAGATTGATCTTGTTATAATAAAATCAAAGATGGCTTTGATACCAAATGATACAAAAATGAGTGTGTATCAAGAGATTAAAGCCAACACAAGAGCAACAAGATGAACAACAAGGTGCTAGTGAATTGAAATAGGCCACTCACGGCTTCGCTAGACTTTAGATTTAGTTTTGACCAAGAAAAGAGATGAATACAAGAACAACAATGCTAGTGAATCGAAAGAGCCCCACACGGGTTCACTAGAAATCAAAGACCAACAACAATACAATGATAACAAAAGAGATGGATAGATAGTTTGACATACAATATTCAAGAATCTAAGAACCCTAACCATATGTAAGGACCCTAAGATTAATGAATGTTAACACCAAACTTTTACGTTGGCAAACGAGGGACTTTACCCCCCTAATCACCAACGTATGTCTCAAGCCAAGAGTGCAAACACAAGTGAGACTCACTTGCCTAGCCCTAGTTTCGGTTTTGGAGTTCCTCTCCCAAGTCTAGAGAGAACTTTGGATGTTCAAAATATTACAAGTCTCAACAATCATCAAAACTAAGAGAATAAAACCCTAAGTTGTTCTATTTATATTACATTTCCAAAAGACTTAGAATGACAAAGGTGCCCTTTTAATGAATAAAACTTCAAGGCCGCCCCTTGAGTGCACACATAGAGGTGGTTTTTGGTTTCTTTCACATTTAAGCTCGGGTCTTCTCTCGGTTGCCTTTGACATACACAAAAAGTGTCCATCGACGAGATCACACTTATATCACTCTCCAAATGTTTTCATTAGAAAAGAGAACTTTCTTAATATTACAAATTATTGCTTCACCACTTATCATGAATTCGGATGAATTTACTTTTGAATCGCGTAAAATGTTGTGTCCATTCACGCTTATGGAGCCTGAAGAATTCTGAAGGCCTGGCTGAGAAGGAATTAATTGATAGAAACCATTCAGGCGTGCGTAAAGAAGCAGAGAAAAAAATCAGAGACTTAGGAAATTCAGTTCTCATAATGGTTACTCTTCTCTTTATAGTAAACCCTTCTGCAGTTTTCTTAGGTGCAGTTCTTTTCGATACAGTATTCACAACGAGCAGGGTACTTCAACTTTTACAATAATAATACTCATACGAACATCTTACATGAATGTAGGAACACTATAATATAAGGCATGTATCGCTATAGAATGGCTCGTAGCTAAATATGAAAATTTTTGTGGCTAAGTACTTTAGCCATAATTTTTTCTTCCGTAGCAAGAAGCGGGTAACTAAAAGTTAGCTACAGACTTTACATGGTCGGTAGCTAAGGACTAATACTTACAGCTACAAAAGATATTGTATTGTAGCTGTGATAGTAAAACGTTCTTGCTACGAATTATATACTTGTAGCAAAAGTTTTACCTTATTGCCACGATAAATAAAATCTATAGCATTTTTTATATATAGCCACAATATATTCTATTGTGGTAAAAGACGAAATTTATTTGCTATGAAAATTAAAAAATTGTGGCTATTTTACATTTTAATTTTCTGATAACAATAGTTTTATTTAGTTATGAATTAGAATATCAATAGATATAAATGAAATTATTTGCAGCAAATATTTGTATAAATGGCTAAAAATTCATTCTTATTGCTACGGAATATATAAATTATAGCTAATTATTTTTTTTATTAAAAGTGAAAATGCATAGCCATATTTTTTAAATAATATATAGGTTGTGGCTAAACTACAATATTCATTGCTATAAATTGAAGAATTCAACCTTAAGAATTATTAATCAAAGAATTTCTTAATATGACTAAAAAAAAATCAACAATTACATATTGCAAATTAGAGAATTCACTAGCTTTGTTCATCATAGAAGTTACATAAAGTAGTTATGAATTCATTTTTGAGATTCAAAAACAATTATCAAGTTACATATGATTGTGCTTTACAATTTTAAGAATAGTCACAATATACAATTCTTTTTAGAGACAGTTTTACTTGAGTTCAAAATAGGATAGTCTTCCTCTATCTTTCCTTCCAAGATCTTCAAGTGCATCTTAACTTGATCAACATTTGTCCTAATTTATCTGCTTCTCTTTTGTTAATATGCCTATCAATAATGATAAAAATATATTAGCATCAAGAAAATCAAGACCAATTAATTATATAAGTAAGTGTGTGTATATATATAGAATTTTAAGGATAAAGAATATATATGTATTATATAATTCTATTACTAAAATTTTAACAAATAAAAATAAGAAAAAAGTGCAAAGCAACTTAAAATCTGTAGATATAGATCTCAAATGTCAATACAACAATAATAACTTAATCAATATAATCTCACAAGTAAAAAATATCAAATTTCAATATCAATTTTTAGAACCCACGCATATAAAAAAGTTATCTTTATATTAACAAAAATCTCTCTCTCTCTCTCTCTCTCTATATATATATATAAACAAAACTAAAAGCTAGACAAGAGGCCACATGACAAGCTATTGAGAAGCCACGTGATAATTTTTAGGACAAAGGTTAATATTATTGTAATAAAATTTTTGAATTAAAGGATATTAAATATTTGAATTTGAAAATGTATTATCCTTTTAAAAAGAAAAAATAATATTTGAGTATGAAAATACATTTTTCTTTTAAAAGAAAAAATGAATCATTTGCTTAAAAATAGAATCTCTTTATAAAAATGCTTAAGTTAATAACTTATCAATTTATCACTTAGTTAAAAATAATAATTAAAAACTTACGTTTAACTATTCTACTTTGCATTCATTTTGGGTGAAAAAGTTATTTATAGAATAAAAATACATCTAAAAAAAAAAGAGCATAAAAGAAAAGGATAAAATAAAAAAATGGCCAAATTAAAGAAAAATTATTAATTAACCTAAACCAACTTAAATCCCTTACTCACATAAACTCTTCATTCCCTATTTCCCCATTTTCCTCGAGCAATTATCATGCTCTATTTTTGTAAAAGAAAAATAGCCTTTTTATATTTTAAATTTAAATTTAATAATTTTAATGCATTTTGACAGCAAATAATTCAATAAAAGTTTTCAATAATTGTATTGTATTATTTTGGGCAAAGTTCATGTTCTTATTATTATTGTATGTTATATTATTTATTTTAATAAAATTTAATTTTAAAGATAATTTTTTTTTAACAAAATACTTTTAGATAAAGATAGACTGTGTTGAAAATTAGTTAGTTGAAATTGTGATAAATTTTTGGATTTTGAATTTGAATTGGAAGTAACAGATTTTTCTAAAATTTGAATAAAAAACAAACTCTATACTAGATAAGGCATAATTTCAATTAACTTTTCCTATATAAACTCATTTTTCAATCAAATTTGCTTCTTAGTTCATTCTCTACTTTTTTTTTTCTTTGAGCTTATTCTTTGATTCTCCAATCAAATTCATTTATTGATATATAATATTCATGACCGTCATATGCTTTTATTATTATATTTGTGCCCAATTTGCTTACTATTCAAAACTTAAGTTTAGATTATTTGATTATAATTTACTAACAATTTGTATTGTTTGGACGTGAAGAATTGGATCAATGATTGTCATGAAATATTTTTATATATTGGACGTCGACCTCTTTTTGTTTTAATTGTGCTAGGTTTTTTGGGTTAATAAATATTTTTTATTATTAAATAAAAAGGTTGGTTTCATATATACCTATTTCTGAATAATCAATAAAATTTAAAAATGACAGGCTAGAGTAAAAAATCTGGAAAGAAATAACAGAAGAAGCATAAGGTAATTACTTATGGAGATCGCATGGATGCTTTGTTGTTTTTCTTTCAACAATCAACCGTTTGAATCTATTAGTTTGTCACGCTAAATTTTTTCCTTTATAGTGTATTTCTTTAAAAAAATATTTTTAACAAACACATATGTCATTAAGTTTTAAATTTTAATTAAACTTGAATTGAAACTAATGTAATATGTTTCCATTTTTTTAAAAAGAAAAATAATTCGTTCGTTAAGATAAAAGAAAGAAAAGACAAAGTATGCTAGAATTTTATATTTTTAAATATATAAATTTTCTTTCTTTTATCAAAATATTTTCTATAGATATGTTATCGAATTTGAATTCAAAATTAAACTTAAATTAGGATAAATCCTTTTTTTTTTTAAATTCGCTTTGTTAATGTAAAAGAAAGAAAAAGAACATCATATATAGAGAGAGAGAGTGTATTTCTAACAAATATGTTATTGAATTTGAATTTAAATTTGTAGGCATTAAGATATTTATAAAGATTCGTGAAAGTATGACGTTTAGTGGAACGTTGCAATTGAAATTTTCTAATAAGATTTATTTTAATTTTTAAAAAAGTGTTTCAATAATTAAAATAAATTATGTAGGGGATCGGGGTTAGGGGTAGGTGGGGTAAGAAAACAATCTCTAGGGGTTTTGGGTTGGGATGGGGGGCGGGGATCGGGGTTAGGGGTAGGTGGAGTAAAATAATATTTTTTTCTTTAGGGGTTTTGGGTAGGGATGAGTGGGTGATGAAAAAGTTTTAACAAAAATTTAAATAAGTTAAAAAAGTATAAAATTTGGCTTGGGGGGGGGGGGG
>NC_061121.1:214298633-214313360 GCF_002878395.1 Capsicum annuum
GGGGGGGGGGGGGGGGGGGGGGGGGGGGGGGGGGGGGTAATGGTGGTAGATAAAATGTGGGAGATGGGTGTGGGATTTGATTGAGAGATGGGAGTGGGGATGGGGGTATTTTGATAGTAGAATGAGACCTTTTATTTGAATTAATTTAATAGATATAATAATAAATATAATTAAAATATTAATGATGAAACTAAATAATAGAACAAAGAATAAAATTTAAAATAAAATAATAAATATGTACTTACTTTTTGAATTGAGAGTTGTAAAATTTAAAATTTGGAATAAGAAATTTTGTAATTGATACAATTAAGTACTTTAAGTGTTCGAAAATGAATTGAAAGATATTTTCTTTAAAATAAAGTGTAATTAACTGTTAAAGTTGAATTGATAGACCTAAAAAATATGAAATTCTAAATGAAAAATAAGAATATTATTATACGTCCTAATTGATTAAAAATATAAAAGTAAAAGACTAGCAAAAAAAATAATAACAATTATTTAATATTTTATATTTTATAAATTTTAAAAATCAGTCAATGGGATATGATTCAAAAATTTATTCATATTGTTCTTTTCATATCAAAATATCTAAAATAATTAAAATTGTGATTAATTATTATATATTAGTTGTAATTTTAATATTAATAATTATTTTAATATTTCAATGATTTCTGAAATAGTTAATGTGATATAACAAAAATTGATTAATTTTATAATTTCAAAATAAACGAGCTAATATTTTCTTAATGAATATTTTTTATAAAAATATCGCGCACCGCGCAGGTACCTATACTAGTATATATAATTCAATGCAATACTTATATTATAAAAACTTACTTCATCTATGTGAAAAATTTTATATTGTAAAACATACAAAAAAATAAAAAATTGATAAGCAAAATATTACACATAAAAATTCAAATGACACAAAAAACTAAGACAAGCAAGGATGGAGGGCGGAAAGGGAGAGGGAGGGGCGAAGAAGAAAAAGAAAAGGGGAGAGGAGAAAGGGATCTAGGTATTTAAAGTGGTAGAAGGAATAGATTATTTGATTAGGTTTTAAAATTTTAGAGGAAAATTTGGACTTTTCTAATTTTTAATTTTTTGGATGGGAAGATTTTGGGGTTTGGTTTAAAATGAAAAGAGAGGGGGCCACGGCCGGAGAGTGAAGAAAGATGTAAGTTTGAGATTTTTTTATTATTTATTTTGTTTGGTAGATGTTTAAGAATTTCGTTGTTTAGCCTTTTTCGTTTTATTTACCTTCGTACTAAATTATGATATTTGCTTTCTTTTTACAAGTTGTATTATTAATACTAAAAAAAAAATCTGATGAAATAATAATAAATATATTCTTTATATTAAATTAATGAAAAAATTTAACTATTTTATTTGAAATAAATATTATTTTAAAATGTATATTTCTTTTCAACTTTTTTAGTCTTTCGTAATATCGTTAATTTTGTTATCTTAAAAAAATTTAACTATTTTATTTGAAATAAATATTATTTCAAAATATATATCTCTTTTCAACTTTTTTGGTCCTTCATGATATCGTTAATTTTGTTAACTTTTCTCTTATTTTAATAATTTTTTAACTTATAGTGTTTAGTTAAATTTATGATTATTCTTAATTTAATTTTATGCTTTCAAATTACACTAAAACATAATAACTCAAAAAAATAATTATATGAATTTGAATTTAAATGATTTTCTCTATTTATAATATAGGGATAAAGTCTCTACTCTTCTTAAACTATACTAGGTATGTTGTTGTATTATATGAGTTTAGAATGATTTATGTGAAATAAAGTATCGAGTTTAAAATAGAAAACTATATAATAAAATAAAATTATCAATATCATAAAATCTATCTATATAGAATCTGAGAAGAAAAATAATATTGTGATTAGTGTTATTTACTATAAATTCAAGTTTGAAATTATTTTAAGATAGAAAATTCAAATAAAATATATCAATTCAATTTTTCTTATATTAATAACGTGAATTCAAATTCGTATTAAAGTGTCCTATTATGGCGGAGTCATACTTCCACAACATTCGATTATTTCAATTTGATTTTAAATAAAAATACAAATTTGAATTAATAATTTTAGTTTAAAGACGTATGAAAAAATTATAGTAGTTAATCGTAAAGGTGTCACGTAACTTTAGACTGAGGAAGTAAAAAAAGAATGTGTATAATTTCTCGGAAATTGTGGGATCTATGTAAATTACTCACTTTAGTTAAAAATACATGCCCTTAAAAAAGTTGACAGTTGGTGGAAGAAAAATTTTCAATTAGGGATACTTAAATAACTTATTTTAAATATAAAATTAAAACTTACTTAATCAACATCGCTGAATAATATTAATATCAAGTATTTATTTGACACTTAATTAGACCACTTAATATCAAGTAATTTACTAGAGAAAAGACATTTTTTCCCCTCTGAACTTGTCCTCCCAACTCACTTTAGCACTTAAACTTAACTTCCATTTATTTACTCCCCTTAACATCTTTAAAGTGAATTATTTCAACCCCTTAACAGCCCCCGTGTAAACAAGCGATGCTGAGCGCGTAAAAACTCATTTTTGTCTTTTTAAATTCTTTTCTCTTTCTTTTAAATACCCGTTTGAACCCCCTAACGGTTATATCTATTTTTCTATAAAAGAAACCCTAATTTATCCTCCCCTTCTTCATCTTCAGTTCAAAATTTCTTCAAATCATGAAAGTGATGCAAAGAATAAAATTGCTTTCTCTTGATTTGTATTAAGCCGCACAAATTTGGGATTTAAAAACATAAAATCGAATTGATTTTAGCTTCGTCTCTTTCTGTATTAAGGTATAATCTCATTCATTACTTTGTCTATGTTTTATTAGGAGTTACTGTCAAAATGAATTTCTGAATTACTTTGTGTCCTTTAATTTTTTTTCCTTCTAAATTACTCTTTATCTTATTTGTTGAAATGAATTTCTTGTAGCACACAATAATGAAGTCAGTTAACTTGAGTAAACTATGTATGGAGGAAAATGATTCTGCTTTGAAGCAAGTTATTCATTGTAATCACGAAATTTTGTTGCATTTGAAGACATCTTGAACTTCAAGTAATCCCGGTAGAAGATATTGGGCATGTCCTTATTATGGGGTAAGTATCAAATTTTGCAATTTCTCTTGTTATTTTGATAGAATTGATTAAGAGAAATGAGGTTAATATATTCTTTATTTGTCACCATTGAAGGATCCAAGATCTTGCGATTTTTGGCGTTGGAGGGATTCAGAAGACATTGATCCGAGGTCCAAATATGTGATTCCTAAACTAATTGAAAAACTAGGTGAGCTCGAGAATGTAGTTGAATCTTGTCGTTTCAATGAAGTTGAGAAATTGATTGAATTGAGCAAATCAATCAAGGAAGATTCAGAAGAAGTTGACAAGCCTAAAGAATCAAAACACGATGATAATGGGATTAATATGAAATTGGAGAAGATAGAAGAAGAGATTCGAAAAATCAAGGAAAAAGAAAAGAATTGGAGACGAATAGCTGAAGGAAGGACTAGAAACAATACTCACTTCTTTGTTGTGTTTTATTGTTGTATATTAGTAATAGCTTTAATCTATTTGGTTGGGATGCTCTATATGAAAAATGGTTCAATGAGGTTACCTTAGCACTAGGTTGTTGTTATATGACGTGTTACAAATTATTGTGTTAGAGTAGTGCAACTTCTTTTGTATTTGGATTCTCTTATATATATGAAGAAGAGAAAGGTTGGTAGATGAAGTGAATCATGTTTGTTTATCTTTTATAATGGTGCAGCTTACTTCTTTTGCGTTTGTTTGAGTATTTATAGTTAAATTGATTGCATTTGAATCATTTAGTACTCAAAAATAAGTCCAGGAAACAAATTGCAATTTGAAGTTGCAAAATGTCCAAATACTGTAGGCATAACACATTATAAATGCAGTAACAACTGCTGATATTTCAACAGAAACATTGGCCAAAAAATGCAGTCACGACTGCTGATATTTCAACAGAAACAGTAGCTAAAAAAATGCAATTACAGCTGCTGATATTTCAACAGAAACATTAGCCAAAAATATAGTCACTACTGCATCATTGTTTTCAAAATATGTCAAATTAGTGCAGTCACAGCTGCATAGTTGAAGTCACCACAATTGACTACTAGCTAAGTTAAAATCACTACTGTTTCATTACACTCCATCAATACAGAAAGAGAAAAACATAATCAGGCTTCTACTGAAAGGTTGTTGAACTTGTTTGGCTTAGATTATTCAGTTCAGCAACATTTGACCTTGTCCTCATCCTTTTCTGTGCTCTTATGTCTTCAAGTCCTTGTTGGGTCAAAACTTTCTTTTCTTTCTATTTCACACTTGAGGTTGGTTTGTGATGTCCAAGATTTCCAGTCACTGTGGTGGAGTTCATAGGCATTCCAGGCTGATAAAAATAAAAGAGAACAAATTTAACTAAAGACTTGAAAAAGGTTTTCTTTAAATTAGACAAACATAATCAAGAAATTTTAACTTACAATAAGGACTTTAAAACCACTCTCTGTATGAAGCACCCCCATTCCAATCATCCTAGGTCTTTTATAAGCTATCCCTCTACCTTTGCTAGCACTAGTGACACCATCTCCTCTTGATGCACCAGTACAATCAACAACACCAGCTCTTCTACCTCTACTAGTTTCACCCACAACTACAGCACCAGCTGCTCTACCTCTACCTGCTCCACCAACAACTGCAGCACCAATTTCTCTACCTTTATCAACTCCACCAACAACTGCAGCACCAACTCCTCTACCTCTACCAGTTCCACCAACAACTGCAGCACTAGCTCCTCTACCTCTACCAGCTCCACAAAAAATTATAGCACCAGCTCATCTACTTCTACCAGCTTCACCAACAATTGCAACATCATTTTCTCTACCTCTACCAATAGCTCTATCAACAGCACAAGTTGCAGTTCCTTTTCCTCTATTAACACCCATAGTGGCAGCAGTTGCTGCATGTGATCATTTTTCTCTACCAGTAGCTGATGCTGATGCAGTAGCCTATAATACATAAGAAAAAATATATTGAGAGAAAAAAATTAAAGCAAATAAAATAAAATTAAAATACTAGTAAATTACAAGTCAAATGTTACCTTTGTAGATCTTTTTGGTCTTCCTCTTCTTTTACTTGTGCTTGGTACTGCTAAAGAAGAAGCCACACTAGTTCTAGTGGAACTTGAATTCAATGGACAACTCCTTTTATTATGACCCTTGTTGTGACATGTGATGCAGGTCATCTCAACACCCCTCTTTGATAACTTTTCAGTCCTGTTTTTATTATGCTCTTTTTTCTAGATTTACTGGGTCTGCCTGGAAGCTTTTTTATTGTAGGTGGTATAATAGAAAGATTGGTTGACTTGGGCCACATTTTCATACCAGTAACATGCTGAATGAAGTAACTATAAGTCTTGAGGTAAGTTTCCTTAGTATACCAATGTGCAACATAGTTAATAGGTTCTAGCCTTTTAAAGTGTAGTGCAGCTATGGCATGACAACAAGGTATACCTTTTAACATCCAAGACCTATATGTACAAGTATTATCCTTCAAATTCACTATAAAAGTATTTCTCCATCTATCCTTAACTTCAAAACCAAATTCACCATTCCACTCAAAAGTACACGTCATTACTTTTGATGTGTTCTCTTGTAACACTTTTAGTGCCATAGGAGAAATATTAGTAATCCATGTTTCAGAAAACTATCTCAACTGTCCTATTCTTCTCATTACCTTAACCCTTATTTCCTCAAGTATTGATATGATAGTCTTGTATCTTTCCCCTAGTATCCATAAGTTGAAGCTTTCAGCCATGTTATTGTCAACACTATCACAATAACTGTGATATTTGAAGTAAACCTTAGACATCGTTCTATGTTGTACCACAGAAGATCTCCATAAATTTTATCTCCTAACATCTCTATACGATCCAAATTTCTTCTCAATTTTTGCTCATATATAGATTTGGCACACTTCCAAAAATAGTTTCTTCTTTCGATACCTCTCCAATCCTTAGACTAATTGGCTAGAGCATGTCTAGCACACATTTTTTGCTCTATATTTGGCAGTAAATCTGAAATTGCACTGTCAAGACCCTTAAACAAAATAAAATGTATCAGTTGACATAAGTATAAAACAGGTCCCAACAAAAAATTCAGAAAATGAATAAGAGAAAATAAATGAGGTTACCTTTTGCATATCAGTAATAGTATTCACTTCAAACCCATCTCCCAGCTCAAGATCATTTTCAGAAGTCTAACAAACCATCTCCAAGTAAATTTGTCTTCAACTTCAACCACTGCCCAAGCTAGTGGTAGCATCTGGTTATTCCCATCCTTACAAACAGCCACAAGTAATTGACCCTTACAAACACTTTTCAAAAAATAACTATCAAACCCAATACATCTCCTGGCACCAATTTTGAATGCTCTCTTCAAAGCATCAAAACATATGTAAAAAGATTGAAACTGTTTTCTTCCACCTTCAAAAATTTCTTCACTAAGCCTCACTACACATGTACTACCTGGATTGGTCTTTAAAAGCTCATCCCTATAATCTAAAATTTTTTTGAACTCCTCCACATGATCACCCATAATTTGCTACAATACAATGTTTCTAGCTTTTCTTACTATAGTCCTCCCTATATATACCTCCAAATCATTTTTTACTAACTTTTGAATCTGAAAAACCCTAATTCCAGGTTCTGATGTTATTCTGTCCCTGTACCTTTCTACCAAGTACTTAGAATTCATCAATTTATTCTTTGTTGTGGCATTACACTTGTTGACTGGAATGTACTTCTTAACTAGAAAATCTGTAGTCCTAGAATCAATGCTTGCAAACAACAATCATGGACAACCATCTACACACTTTACTCTAACCCTTTTTGATTCATTCACAAACTTATTTAGCTCTACATGTTCTTGAACAACATATCTAGTAAGAGCTTTTCTAAACTCTCCAACATTTGCAAAATAAAGTCCAAACTCCCAAACTATTAATTTACAAGTAGGATCAAACATAATCCTCTTATAATTTCTTTTTGCTGTCCTTGTTTTTCCTTTTCTTCTAGCAGGTTGTTCAACCTCAGCATCTCCATAAATATCTTGATCAGAATCTATTTCAAAACTTACCTCATCATCTGAATCTATATATGGCTTATCTTCAGCTATCTTTCCCTCTAGACTATTTTTATTCTTGGATAAAATCGCATCATATCCCACATCCACTCCCTTTTTACCTAAGCTAACACCTCTTGCTCTAGGCTCTTGTTTTTTTCTCTTTTTGGTTTCATCAGATCTCTTTTTTTGGCAGCCCTCTTTTGTTCCCTCTGAATCCTTACCTCCTCATGAACATCACTACCATACTCATCATCTTCACCTTCATCAAAGAAATCACAATAATCTGATCTTTCACTAACATTACTTTCACTTTCCCAAACTGATAGAATGACTAGGACATCTGCTTCAGTAACCAAAGAAGTGTCACCTAAATTCTGATTAATAACAGCAGAAACACCACCCAAATTCTCACCAGTAGCAGAAACATCATTTACACTACCCAAATAATCACTCCTACCACTACCACTACTACCACCTAAGTCCTCACCCCTAGCAGCAACACCAACATCACCAAAGTCCCCACTACTAGAAAAAAAATCACTACCACCCCTACCTAAGTTCTCACCACTAGCAACAACATCACCATTACCCAAGCCCCCACTAATAGAAAAAAATACCACCACCACAACCACCTAAGTCCTTACCAATAGAAGAAACATAATCACTACCACCTAGGTCTTCACCCCTATCTGCAACACCACAACCACTTAAATTTTTAATAAAAGTAGGTTCATGAGGTATTGCAGCTTCTACAAAGTCCTCTTCAAACCCTAAATCATCACAGTCCCCTAAGTCTTCACTTAACTCTTTATCAAAATCAGGACAAGATTCTCCTCCCACATAGGAGTCATATTTAATAGATGAGACCACATCTGCCACATCAACTAAATGTGTCAAATATAACTCAATAACATCTCCATTTCTAAGTAGAGGTAAAATACCTAAAATATCCCTATCACATGTTACTATTACTAATTTTTTTCTTTTGAGAGGTCTGAGATAAACAATACACGAGGAACAATTATACCCAATTTTCTTCATGATATCAATAAATTCAAAGTAAGAAAGTCTGTCTATATCCACATTGAAACAGTCAGTAACAGTACCTCCATGATACTTAATACTCGGTTTTTGTTGTAATTTGCCTCCATGGTGAAACCTCAATGTAACATAAATAAAATTCATGGTTAATCTGAAGAAAAATAAAAAAAAATAGCAGCTTAGAATTATTCACGGCAAAAACTCAAATATCAAAGTAAAAAAACCCTAATAATTACCTGAGTAGTCAAATTTGTCACGGAGAAACCATGGATATCATAATAAGCCATAAAAATAACTTAATTTGAAGTGAAATAGAGTGAAACCGACTGAAATCGAGTGAAATCTACTAAAATTAAGTGAAATCGGCTGAAATAGAAAGGTTTTAGAGAGAGAAAAAAACTGAAATAGGTTATTTTTTAGGTTTTCGGGTATTTGATTAGAGTGGGTCGGGTTATAAACGAGAAAGGGTCGGGTTATAACATCAACCAATCAAAGAGCGCGTGCTTAACAACACCCAGCCTTGACTTGGGTTAGGCTGTTAAGAGGTTGAAATAATTCACTTTAAAGATGTTAAGGCGGGCAAATAAATGGAAGTTAAGTTGAAGTGCTAAAGTGAGTTGGGAGGACAAGTTCAGGGGGAAAATAATATACATACATACATACATACATATATAACTTACTTTAAATAAATTTTTTTAAAATACTTAGCTTACACTACTCAAAATAAATAAATTTATGAATCAATATTGAGATCATACTAATTTAAAACTTGCAAGTAAGATTCTATAAAATTGGATCAATGTGAAAATAAAATCTTTAATTACATTAAGTTTTTGAAAATATTATCTTAATAAATCATGTTCAAGTTAAATAACAATTTTGAAAACACTTAGGCAAGGTAAAACATGAGAATAATTGAAAGATTTTCTAAATTTGACATGATCACATATGTATTTAAGTTGTATTTAATGACTTACGAGTTGTAACATTGAATTAACTTAAAGGGTCAATACATTAGATCGACAAATATACTGTTCTGATGGAACATGTTTAGTTTTAATCATCATAACATTTTGGAAGCTCTTGATTAGGATGAAGCTGCAGTGAGACTTAGTGAAGTTATAATTAAGTTTGATATAATTAATTAATTAACATTAATTAGAAACGATCACCTATATAATTAAATTATATTTAAAATCGATAAGTAATTATTTAAAATTGATTCGAATCAAACTATTCATACCTCTAAATATACTAGATAATTATTGTTGCAACAAATTTCAGTTCGGTATAAAAAATAATTATTAGCTACAAAATTTACTACAATAATAATTCTAAAATATTTTTTCATGAACCTTATTATTATTATTATTATTATTATTATTATTATATATATTACTATATTGTTATTATTGATTCAGTTATTGCCATAAATTTTTTAATATCCAAACCAAAATATTTATTTCATTGCAATTTTTTGTTTTAAATAACATTTTTCATTATTAAAAGGTCCTTGTTGCTACAACAAGTTTCAACATATGGCAAAAGTTAATAGGAAAAGGCTCAAATATGCCACTGAACTATCAGAAATGACTCATTTATGTCATCCGTTAAAAGTTGGGCCCATTCATGTCATCGCCGTTATAAAACCGGTTCATTCATGCCATTATTTTTTAATGGTGGTTTTCTAAAAAACAACTTTGCCACGTGACCTCTTATTAGAGGTCCATGTCATTTTTTAATTTTTAATTTTTTTTCTTTTTTAGTTTTGATCCATTAAAAAGAACCCATCCGCACCCAACCTATCACCTTAATTCACTTTAATATTACTCTTAATTTTGACCCTAGATTTGAACATATATATAATCATTTAGTCTTCGAACATAAAAATTTACATACTTGAATACTACGTTTAAAATAATATAGGTTAGAATAATTAATAATTTTAAATGGCAAATGAATAAATTGTGATTAAAAAATAATTTATTTTGACTCTCGAAATCCGAACATCATCACATAATTTAGGACGAAGAGAATACCACATACATGAAGGACCACAACTTTTAATTAGGAAGAATACCTAAAAATCCCTTCTAAATTTGGATTTTAAGTTGTATAATTGAATTATTGGTAGTCTTAATTATTTCATGGATTTAGTTATTTGGTAGCTTTTATACTCTTTAACGTGGACGAGACATAGGATGTAACTTTTTTCATCGTTGGTGGATTCTTTAATATACACATTAAAGATCCATTAATATACACATAAATAGTGTCTACGTGAGTAGGTACCAAACAACACTCAAAAATATGTGGACTGAAACACTCTACGTACCTGGATGGTGGTCTTTTATTTATTTTATATTTTTTAGAACTCTAGCACGCCTAAAAATAAATTATGCTTTACGTATTGTCCACGTTAAAGAGTATAAAGGCTTTCAAATAGCCAAGTCCACGAAATAATTAAGACTACCAATAATTCAATTATACAACTTATAATCCAAATTTAGAAGGAATTTTTAGGTATTCTTCCTAATTAAAAGTTGTGGTTTTTCATGTATGTGGTATTCTCTTCGTCCTAAATTATGTGATGATATTCGGATTTCAAGAGTCAAAACAAATTATTTTTTAATCACAATTTATTCATTTGTCATTTTAAATTATTAATTATTCTAACCTGTATTATTTTAAACGTAGTATTCAAGTATGTAAATTTCATGTTCGAAGACTAAATGATTATATAAATGTTCAAATCTAGGATCAAAATTAAGAGTAATATTAAAGTGCGTTAAGGTGATAGGTTGGGTATGGGTGGATTCTTTTTAATGGATCAAAACTAAAAAAAATATAATTAAAAAAATAAAAAATGACGTGGACCTCTAATAAGAGGCCACGTGGCAAAGCTATTTTTAGAAAACCACCGTTAAAAAGTAGTGACATGGATGAATCGGTTTTATAACGGCGATGACATAAATGAGCCCAACTTTTAACGGATGACATAAATGAGTCATTTCTGATAGTTCAGTGGCATATTTGAACCTTTTCCCAAGTTAATAATTTTAGTCGTGAACTTCATCAAATCAAAGATATATAACTTTATCATTTAAGACATGTTTGGAAAGTCTCCCTGAAAGTTGAATTTGGTGTGATTGAGTGTAATTACACTGCTTGACATGATTAGTTGACCAAGTAATTACTTGATTAGCAGGTAATTAGCTGTAATTGACAAGGTAAATTATACTCTGCAGTTCTTACAGAGGAGTTGTGAATTGTTGATAATTACATGGTGTAGTTACAAGGTTACTTTTTAATTTTATTCTTTTATTTTTATTTTTATTTACTTTTTATTTCTACTATTTTAAATTTTTTATTTTTATTATTTTTTTAAAAGACCCCATTTGGTGGGAATATACTAGGTATGTTGTTGTTATTGTAATATTTTTTAAAAAGTATACGTTTTATTTTACAGTATTTATACTTCATTTTCTTATTTCTCATTTTTCAACATTTACTTCTTGTGAGTTTATGCAAGTGTTCGTATTATTTATTTTTTGTTTATTTGTTATTTGTTTTTGTTTATTTAATTTTTTCATTTAGTATAATTGTGTTACTATTCTAATTTTTAGATTAAAGTAAAATTCATTGTATATAAGGTTATACACTTATATTTCTCTATTTTCTTGAATTATATTTATGTACATTATGTTGGAATTTTACGTAAGTTTTATGTTAACATTTTTTGTTTGAAAATTGAACTTATGTTATATTTTTGGTTTCAATTTATTTGCTTAGTATTATTAACTTGATACTTCACATTGTTTTAGTAGTTAAAATTATATAGATTATCTTTTCGTCAAATGTTTAATAATTTATTACATTATATTTATAATATTATTTTTTTGTCAAATATGCATTCACGATTTTCTTAAAAAATTATGTACTTTTAATTTTTATCAGCCTATTAAAATATATTAATTTAAAATATATATATATATATATATATTAATTATATTATAACATTAGTTAAGAACATATGTTTGTTAATTAATATATTTTCAAGAGACAATATATTTCTTAAATACCTAAGTTAATATCCTTTAAAATTTCACTTATTTGTAAATATTAGTGATTTTTAATTTTTGATAGTTAACTTTTATTTGAAAATTTTAATATAATCATGACACTTGTGCAATCAAATAGTATATTTGTAATTACACTGTGACAAATAAAGATGTCGGCGTAATTATTATGCTGGTAATTACACCAATTTCAATTACCAGGTAGCTTTTCAGACTGACCCTTAATTATTGCAGTAATTTCTTTTATAACTTGAAGCAAAAAAATTATTTAGTTACAATATTTTATTTCAAATATTTTTTGGCTAAAAATTTATCAATTATTAAGTCAATTGTTTCCATAATTTTTTAATATTCAAAATAAAAATATTTATTCACTGTTAATTTTTGTTATAAATAACATTTTTCATGATTAAAAGGTCATTATTGCTACAAGTTTCAACACATGGTAAAAGTTAATAATTTTATCCACTAAATTTTATCATAACAAAAATTCTATGACTATATTAGCTATTGCAACAAAGCTCTTTTATAACTTGAATCAAAAAAAATTATTTAGCTACAATATTTTATTTTAAATTATTTTTGTGGCTAAAAGGTTATTAATTATTATAAAAAATTCAAATTGTAGTAAAAAATACTAGTTAGCTTCTAAATTTTATCATTGCAAAAAAAAAAAGAAAAAAACGTGGCTATATCGTTTAACTATTGCCATAATTTTTTATAACTTGAAGCAAAACATTTAATTTAGCTACAATATTTTGTTTCAAATAGTTTATTGTGGCTAAAAAGTTATTTTAGCTACAATAACTTTTTTGTGTCACCAAAAATTATGACCAGCTACAAAATTTTATTGTGGCAACAAAGTTGTAGTTATTTAGAAAATTATTGTCACGATTGTTAGCAATTGTAGCAAAAATAAGAAGTTAGCTTTATCAGTTTAATTTTTGTAGCTAAAATTTTTTATGAATATATAAATAGCTATAAAATTTAAATTTTGTGGCTATTACTAGGTAATAACTATAATTTTTAAATTCATCGCTTTGATTTTGTAGCTATAAATGCATATTGTAGTTGTGGAAGTTGTTTCGCTTTCGACCAAAACAGTCTTGTATCAACAGGAATGCAGCCACTGATGTTTGTAATGATGCATAATACTCTTCGCTTTAAATAAATGAATCGTTGTGTTTTGCTATCACCGGTGTTCACTTTCTTGGAAGAGACAATATATGTAATTAATCTTAAATATACTTTATTTTTATAGACTGATAAGATAGCTATTGGGGATAGGCATGGTACGGTAGATATGTTATTATTTATTGATGATACCTATAGTATTTATTTTATACCCTAGCACTCTCAAGTAAAAGCTTTGAAGCTGTGCGCTTTCTAGCATCTCGACTCATGTCATGATACACATTTTTTTTTTTTTTTTTGGCTCCAAGAAAACCAAAAAAATGCAGACCTAGATAAGAGAGAATATCTTAACTAGCCAGCTAGTTGTGAATAACTTTTTCTTGTACCCAAAGTATCCATAAATTTTGTAGGTGTTACTGTTTTTTTTCATTGACGTTCTATTTCTTGGTCCACTATTTCTAAAAATTGTTGGAAGGAATTTTGGCATATTTTTTTTAATCCCTCCCAAGAGCTTTCACCTTTTCTCTTTCTTAATAACTATAGCATTGAAGGCGGGAGGCGTTTACACCTGAACAACCCTTTCTTATTTATACATCGTATTATATTGTTTCATAGTGCTAAGCCTGTCAAGTGACCCGGTCCACTTAAAGGACCCGATCCGATAAGCCCTAGGGCTTTAGGATTCCGAGTTTCGAATCGGTTATTTTTTAATTTGGGCCTGATTACTCGACCCGGAACAAGCCCGCCGATTAACCGGCCCGAAATATTTTTTTTTTTTCAATTTTAGGATTTTGGACCAAACTAGTCGTTGGTCCAACGGCTATATAGCCGTTTTTGGGTCCAAATGACTAGTTTGGACCCATTTCTTAAAAAAAAAAAAAATTACATTAAAAATTATTTTTAATCCCCAAAAAAATTCTATAAATACCCTACACCTTCAAATCATTTTTCACTCAATTTTTCACTCTCTCAATTCTCAATTCTCAATTCTCAATTCTCAATTCTCAAATATTTAATATATTTAATTTCTTAAAGTGTTCACTTTAATTTTTTAATTTTTTAATTTTTCGTTTACAAAGTACGAGCGGAAGTTTCTAAAGTCGCAACCTTCGGATACTTCCAAAATTTGGTATTGTCGTTCCATCTCTTACTTTTAATTTTTATTTATTGTATTAATTGTTTAATATTTAATTTTATTATATTTGTGTATTTTAAATTTTTTTAGTTTAATTTAATTTATACGATGGATAAATTAAGAAACCTCGCTACTAAAGGTGTTAAAATTTTTT
>NC_061121.1:214316360-214333004 GCF_002878395.1 Capsicum annuum
TGTATATGTTTTATAAATTAGTATATAACTATATATATATAGATTGTAATGTATATATATTGTAGTATATTTTATTTAAACTTTAAAGTAGTACATATATATTGGATGATGCATATTTATGTGTAATTGTGTATGTGTATATATTTTTTAAATTCTAATGTAGTATATACTATATATATAGTGTATATATATTATTTAACGTATTTATAATGTATATAGGTGGGTATATATAATGTATATTGAATTATTTTTTTTATATTTTTGACCGAATTTGACCAGGTTTAGGTGGGTTTGACCAGGTTGGGTTGGGTTAAGTGGGTTGGGTTAGGGTTGTTTTTATTTTTTTTACTGTGTGAGCCCGGCCCGGCCCACTTAGAACCCAACCCGGGCCCAGCCCGACCCACAAACCGGTTAAATGACACGGGTCAGTTCTGGGTTGGCCCGACCCGACCCACTTGACAGTCTTACGCACTGTTTTCACCAATACAGTGTTGATATAGTATCATATTATTATTTTTTCATTGCTACATAGTATATATCACACATCAATCGGAAAAAACAACTTATAATATTATTACTAAAAAAAGTAGGGCATAGAATAATACTATTATAGAAAGGTAACAATAAGAATGTACAAATGTTTTGAAAAAGTAATGACGCAAACACATCAAATCCATCGTTTTCTAAAATGAAAGTTTAAATTATTATATAGTGATAAATCTAACAATCCGAAACGATAAAGTTAAATAGTGATTAAAACAAATAGTGTAATTAAAGTGATCGACAATACAATACAATAAGTAAAAACTATCCAAACAAAGCTGTTGGGCACCAAATGTAAAAGGTTTTAAAAAAAAAGAGAGATTAAACTTAAAGACTACTCAAGATTGAGGTAATGCTTTCAGAATAAACCAAAATGAGAAGAGTGTGTGATATACAAGTTGGAATGAGAAAAATATTTCAAGCGGTATTTGGAAATTAAACTAGCTAGCAATTTAAAATTTTTATTTCACTTAATAGCTTGAGTAGTGTATATTAATTTATTTTTAGACTAAACTGAGAAATTAGTCCATCAATTTGTTGATAAAAAATATAAGTAAATATAACTGGTACTTAATAGTTATTCCTAATAAATACGCTTTGGTTTCATAATTCAAATACAGTAATACTAAATCGAGTCTCACCATCACCTTTGACATAAAAAATTCTATATACAATATAGCATTTGGATGGGTGATCTTTGGGAAGTCCCGTGTTTTATTCTTCCTTTTGTTCCTTTGGGGACATCCGATAAAATTGAAACAATACTGAGAAGATGAATAGCATGGCCACAGATGACACACACTAATCGAGAAATGATTCAATATTTTTGAGCCTTGAAGTAATTGTAAAATTGTCTTCATGTAACATATAGATAAGGGGTTTGAGTTTGGAAAGCAACCGCTAATGTTTTCATTAGGATAGATCGTTTATATTACATATAGATAAGGGGTTTGAGTTTGGAAAGCAACCGCTAATGTTTTCATTAGGATAGATCGTTCATATTACATCCCTCGAGGTGTGATCTTTCCCCTGACCCTATTAATGTGAGATACTTTATGCACCCGTCTGTACTTTAATCTGCACTTTCATCTTCTTTCTAACCATTCAAGATTTAATTTGTATACAATTAATTAAGTTGTTTAAACAAAATTCAAAGCAATTGATTAGAAAATCATATTTGTGAAATAGCTGTTGACATAATCTTTTCAACAAACGTAAACGTTTAGTATTAGCCCTTACTTCATCTTGCAAATAAAATATAGATATTCAACTAACAAAAAAACACATAAACTGAAAATATATAAACATTTTTTTTCGAATAATTTCTGGGTTTGTACGTCCCATTTCTTGTGCATGATCATGTACCTCCTCTAATTAAATTATCTTCCAGCTGGAGAATCAAAGCAATTAAAAAACGAATCTTTAAATAGTTTTTTTATTTTTGATTTCTCTCACGATGTTCAATATCCACTTTGAAGCCTAACTAATACCTAACTAATTTGAACTTGTGTATGTCGGAAATTGGAAAGTCTGAGTTTGGGGGTAAAACACTCACTATCAAAAGCAATTTTATACTTAGAGCTCGAAATTAACACATCTAATAAAAGATAAAAGAATATTTACAACACTGCCACAACAAAGGTGGTGAACGTTTCCATAGTTGTTGAAGATGGAAGTATATTGAAAGTCGACGAGCATAATTAATTTTTTTTTTTTTTAAAAAAAAACAAAAGGACCAAAATGAATAACAAATAAAAAAGGTCATTCGATTTCGGTGATAATTTTTTCTTAATGTGCGAATTTCCAAAATATCCCCTTCAGGTCGAGTTATATCGTTAACCTTAATAAAAATACATCTATATAAATACAATATAATGTTTATTAGCAAAAAAAATTTTAAAAAATATGTTAGAGTTTTTGCCCTGATTTTCTTACCAAGTTTAAGTTTTACTTTTCTTGAAAGAAAAAAAAAAGTAATACCATAATTACTTTTACTTTCCTGAAAGTAAAATATAAATTTTTTTCCATATTTGGCAAACCTCTTTCTTGGAGAAAAAATTTTGTAACCTTATAAATAGAAGATCTCTCTTATTAAGACATAACACAGTAGCATCCACAATGTAGTCTTTTAAGAGTCTTGTTTAGGGGGAGATTTTCTTTCTAATAGTTTTTATGCTTTGTTTTATATTAGGTTTTTATATGTAGGCTAATTGGCCAAACTATATAATAATCATGTTTTTAGTATGTTTTTCTTTTTGTCTGAATTATCGCATTTATGGTTTTCAAATTTTAAGCTTCTGCATGACGCCCTCTCGATTTCGAACCCAACAAGTGGTATCAGAGCTTAGAATTTCAAGATCCAATGATTTGGTGAAACGAGGTTGAAGACAAGTTCAAGATGGTTCAAAATCAATTTGCAACCAATTTGATGATAATGGAGATATATATTCAAGATACTACATGTGGATAAAAAGTTTCAAACAAATTTTCAACAATCTGTTAGAGTTTTTGCCTTGATTTTCTTACAAAAATTAAGTTTTACTTTTTCTTGTAAGGAAAATAAAAGTAACCATGAATACTTTTATTTTTCCTGAAAGAAAAATATAAAATTTTTTCTTATTTGACAAACCTCTTTCTTGGAGGGGAGGTTTTGGACATGTATAAATAGAAGTCCCCTCTTCTCATATAATAACATAATAGCATCCACAATGTAGTATTTAAAGAGTCTTTGTTTAGGGGGAGATTTCTCCTAATACGTTTAATGTTTTTCAATATTAGGTTTTATAATATGAGGCCGATTGGCCAAAACATACAATAATTTAATGCTTTTAAGTATTGTGTTCTTTGTCGTCTGATTTATCATCTCATGGTTTGCAAACTAAAAACTTCTGCATGACGCCCTCTCGATTTCGAACGCCCTCTCGATTTCGAATCCAACACAATCCTGCTGCTAATCCATCTTTAAAACCAAAATCAATTTTCAACTCATGTTTATGGACTCCAACTTTCAACCCTTGCTGATTTTTATGTTTGGGCTCCTTTCTACTCATGCATTTACTTTTAGCGCATGAGCTCCGCTATTAACCTGTGCTCACTTTCAATGTACAAGGCTCCACTTTCAACCCTGTTTACTTACAACACAGGGCTCCAATAATACCAACCCATGCTTTTATTTTTAATGCATAGGACTTCAATTTTTAACCCATATCAACTTTTAATTATGGTAAGCAGCAGTGATATATGAAGATTGTACGAAGAAGGAAGACCAGGATTATTTTGCCATAAAATAAAGCCAAAAGGGGGAGATTTGTTAGGATTTTTGCCCTGATTTTCTTACCAAGTTTAAGTTTTACTTTTTCTTGAAAGAAAAATAAAAGTAATACCATAATTACTTTTACTTTTCTGAAAGGAAAATATAATTTTTTTTTCATATTTGGCAAATCTTTTTCTTAGAGGAAAGGTTTTGTAATTCTATAAATAGAAGATCTCTCTTCTCAACACATAACACAATAACATCCACAATGTAGTCTTTTAAGAATCTTGTTTAGGGAGAGATTTTCTCTCTAATAGTTTTTATGCTTTGTTTTATATTAGCTTGTTATATGTAGGCCAATTGGCCAAACTATATGATAATCATGTTTTTAGTATGTTTTTCTTTTTGTCTGAATTATCACATTTATGGTTTGCAAATTTTAAACTTTCGCATGATGCCTTCTCAATTTCGAACCCAACAAAATGCACCTATTGTTCTCTTGCAGTTAAATGTAGTTAATTAAGTAAATAAAAAGATATGTAAGTTTTTCAGCACTGAACTAATCAGACAATTCAATATAAGTTTTTAAAAATTATAAAAGTCAGTGGTAACTATTGAGTTTTCTAATTAAATATAAAAAGTTATTAATCAGTAATTTCCCCTACTAATAATTTAAGAAGAGAAGGTAAAAAAATAATTTTATCTAAAACAAAAATTTTTAATGAAGAAGAAAAAGTTTAAATCATTTTTTTAAGACTCTTCGCACTTTTAATATAGTGTAGATGTAAATGTAGATATGAATTTAGAAGATGTAGATGTAGATGTAACTGTTATTTTAATGTATTGTAGTTGTAGATGTAAATCAAACAGTAAAAATCAAATTAATGGGAAAATTAGAAAATATTATTTCACTAATTATATTTCTTGGGTACTACCCGCCCTTTTTTTGACATGATCATTTTTTTTTTTTGGGTATTAAGGGTAGTAATATTATATTAGCTTCATAACAAAAATTACAGAGAGGCATTTGGTAGCACAACCACCGTAGTATCTGCACTTGGTGCAATATTTACAAATCATCCATTAGAGTCTAAACCAAAACTAGTAGGAATATTTACATAAGTGCTAGGTGGTAAAACCCTAATGGTTTTGACACATCTAGTAGCATAGTCTCCTCGCTTATCAACTTCCAAAAAGTTCATCAATTCTTGAGGAGGTGACCAAAAAGTAGTAGCTAATAGTAGCCGTGACTGAAGTACTGATAGATAAACTGGATGGTAATGTAGTAGAGATGACTTTCCTTGCTAGGTCATCATCTAGCCTTTTCTGCTCTGTAGCTATAAGTGACTACTAGACTACCCACCTGTAGAAGCAGGTACCTGCAATTTGACAAAAGTACAGAGCGTTCAGTGCATTTGTCTATAGCTGAAAACATAGCTGTGACTTGCTTGACATCGACATTTATTTTCAAAGGTTTGAGGTTGTGCTTAATAGCAAGGTGCAAACCTGCAAAAAGGACTAGAATTTCAAGTTGAGTAATATCCTGCACAATTGTATAAGCAGTAAAATCCATTATCCAATCCCCCGGGAGTTACAAAAGACCCCCCCCCCCAAAGTACCCCAATGCTAGGCTTTGAGAGCAAAGCAACATCGGTGTTTAGCATTAGGCAATCCATTTTTGGAGGGTTCCATTTGGCATATAGGGTAATAGGA
This sequence comes from Capsicum annuum, assembly GCF_002878395.1. NCBI lineage: Eukaryota > Viridiplantae > Streptophyta > Magnoliopsida > Solanales > Solanaceae > Capsicum > Capsicum annuum. The sequence goes on from NC_061121.1 coordinate 214,321,870, forward strand.
ATATTCACAATCCTTGAGCTCCCCGCTAGATACAGTACTTAGTGGTGGAGTTTATGGCAATGCTTGATAATCGTGCCCCAGTATGCCTTTCAAATAAGCATTTGTTGTGGTGGTCCAAATAAGAGATGTGAAAAAATCAAACCGACCGATAAAATGAATCGATAAAAATATTATTATTATTGGGTTAACGATTTTTTAATAGTTTTATAAAAAAAAAATTATTGGGTTATTGGTTTGGTTCGATTTTTTCTTATTGGGTTATTTGGTGAATCGATAACCCATAAACTTATTATTTCAATTATACAAACTCTTAATTTATCCAAACAATATTTAGTTCAAACTTGAAGATTCTTGTAAATTAAACACATCATGTAGGATTTTGAGTTGCAACTAAGATTCTTTTTTATTCATGTTAGTTACTACTAATTTTATTTTATGAGTATTTTCTTATCGGTTAAATCAAAAACCGTTAAGAACTAAAAATCGATAAATCAAAAACCGATAAAAAATATCTTATTGGTATGATTATTGATTTAGCATATTTAAAAACTGAAAACCAATAAACCAAACCGATAATATGTAAAACCAAACCGAACCGACCAATGCACACCCCTCCAAATAGCCTGCAAACAGCAAGGAAGTAAGATATTCAGAGGCAGGTTGGGAAAGGTGTTAGTGTATTTGTTGAAGTTATCTCTTAATCATGAGGTAATCATTTTATTGTAATTATGAGCGGGGTTAAAGTCAGTGAAGTCCCTGTGCCTATCTTTATGATAATCTTTTTCCAGAAGTGATCGAGGCCCGTACATGAGGAGAACAGGTGGGATATTATCTCGGGCACACTGAGTTGGTAAAGCTTACAACTAGGTGATTGAAGACAAGAAATGTGGTGCAAGTATGCAGATATTGGGAGCCTATTAATCTTAATAACCACAGAAAGTATTTAATTTTAGGGGCAACGTTCAATTTCCATATCCAACTATAGTCTTTCGGGAACAAGGAGTCTTCTTCTTTACGGATCATTTGGTTGTAACAAGATTGGACCATGAACCTACACGTAGGGGTAAGACCCCATTTAATACGGTCAAAAGTGTTTGCAAAAATAGGGAAGAACACAGCTAACTTTTGGCTAGAAACAGCCTAGGGGAGAACAAAAGAGATACCCGATAGGTTCCAAGAATCATTAGCTCTATAGTCGAAAATGTGTTTAAGCTCTTCCGACCGTTTTAGGGGCCCGTGAATCATGGATCTTAGGGTGATCCCGAAATTTATCCACGGTTGATTCCAGAAACTAATATACCTCCCATTCGTTGGTTGCCAAATGATCCCATTTTAACAGTATTTCCAAACCAACATAAATTTTTTCCACACTATAGAAGTGGAAGTTGAGGTGGGGGAAAGTCTGAGGGATTTGTTCCTCAGAATATTCGCCCAAATTGAATTTTGAGCATGAAATAGTCTCCATACAGTTGAGGTCAGGAGGGCATGGTTCTTGGTCGTTAAACTTTGGATGCCCAATCCCCCGTCTTTCTTGGGCTTTGTTATGGTGGACCATTTAATGAGATTAATCTTCCAATGGGATTCGATAGTTCCCCAAAGGAAATCTTTTTCATATTTCTTAATTCTTCTGATAACATGAGTAAGTAACCTGTTGATTTGCATTAAGTGATTTGGTAAGGTATTAAGAACCGAATTAATGAGGGTCAGATGACAGACGGTGCTAAGGAATTTACTTTTCCAACCCGATAGGCATCGTTTAAAGTTATCTAACAAGAATTGATAGTCTCCCATATTAGGCTTTGAACTAATGATGGAAATCCTAAGTATTTACCCAAGTTGGTCCCTTCCGTGATCCCCATCAAAGAACAAACATGATGTTTAGTTGCGATAGCAGTATTTTCCGAGAAAAAAGGCTATATTTAGTGATATTGATTTTTTGGCTTGACGACGTGCTAAACCTAGCAAGTGTATGCACTATATTCCTACAGGATTGGTCTTTTATTTTACTACAAAGAATAATGTCATCCGTAAAAAGGAGATGGGATATTGGGGAGCCCTTTGGTGAAATTTTGATAGGTGTCCACAACCCAATTTTAACTTGCTCGTCTATTGCTCTCGACAGTCGTTCCATATACATGATAAAAATGTACAGTGACAAAAGATCACCTTGTCAGATTCCCCTTGTTGGGTAGAAGAAAGGCAAAGCGCTCCCGTTAAAAAGAATAGAGATAGCAGGTGTGGTAACTGTTGACACCTAAATTTTGTCCTCCACAACTAAGCTTAATTTTGAATTTCTTCGATGGTCAAATAAAATTACAATATTTATTTTATCTAAATAAAAGTTTTTCAAAGTATTTATCTGGATAATTTTACCATTTTAAGTAGCAATTATATATTATCGTATTCAGTTATGTAAAATTATATATTTTATTGCTTAAATATTTATTGTACGGAATATAAGATTTTAATCAAGGAGGGCTTATCTTGAAAATAAATTAAAATAACTAAAATCTTGATTTAAATATAATTTCTCAAAAATAATTTATTTTGATAAATGTGTTTGATTTTATCAAATCAAGAAGCTCGGAAATAAATTGGGTATTAATTCGTGTTGAATTATAATTTAAGATAGGCCAACTTATTGAGTTTTATCATGATTGAAACTAGATTGGGCACAATTGCAATACAAATTGACCAACTTATTTTCAATTTGATCAAAATTTAACAAGGATGACTAAATCTCAATTTGATTGGGGTTGTTTAACTAAATTAAACCAAAACCCATCCCCTCCATTTCTTTTTCTACTGACCCGACCCAACACTAATCAATCCGTACCGGCCCAAACTCCTCCAATCCTTTTTGATTCAGTAAAACCTATTTCAACAAGGAACAATAACATTTAACAACCCAATAACAATTTCAGCCAACCCAAAACCCATCATGCCGATCTCTTTTGCAGCCCAATAACCTTCGACCCGGTCCAACCCACCACCATCTCCTCTTCTTAACTGTAAACAACATCGCCAAACACACCACCAGTGAACAACAAAACACCAAAAATAGCAAAACCTGACCCAGCTTGACTCCGACAACTAATGACACCCAACATCGACAGAACCCGACTAGTTCACTGATTCAACGACAGCGAACCCATTAACCCGAAGTCACCCCATGATTACAGCGACAACGAATCGTTCGACCACAACAGCTCAGCATCAAACTGTTTTGTAAGATTTTCGTACAATTCTACAGCTCATCCCTATCCTCCTCAACTTCAAATTCAAATTTCTCCTTTAAAAAATCCAAAAATACCTTTGTTTTTTCATTTTCCGCCCACATCGGTGGAAATATAATTGGGTTCCCAAAATTCATCGTATAAATAGCTCATTTGGGAGAAAAAACAACCAAGTCTTGAAGGTTGGAAAAAATACTTTCAAGCAAAGAGTTATTTTCTAGGAAACAATTTTTTTTGCGAAAAGTAGTCCACTACTCAGAGTCATCGGAATCGCATCAAAGCTTTTCGGTGGTGGTTGAACTTCCTTCACAGGCTTGAGTCCTGTTTTGCTGCTCCAAAATAGGTAAGACCTCATTCCGTTTAGTTTTGATTTTACATTCTTCTTCATCTTGTCATTCTTTAGCAGTGTTTTGGATAGTATGTATGCTAATACTGTTTGATGTTAGAGGCTTTGAAAGTCATAGGTTGTATGATACATGTAAATGTTTATTGTTGTGTCTATTGCGTAGCCCAATTCTTTCTTTTGCAAGAGCTGATACAAGACCGTTAATAGTCATTAATCTTCGTTCTTGAATATTGTAGTGGTTAGAGTATTACCTTTTCGTTAATCAAATTCTTTATTATGTTGTCCGTTCTCATGTAGCCTAAGTATTGGTCCCATCCTAAATTTCATACCTTTATCTTGCTCTAAGTTTTGCTTTGTCGTAAAGCTTGAATTTTTGGCTTCATTTAGGAAATTTTGATTTCATGAAATCACTGTGTTGTCTCGAAATATTGATCGTTGTAATTTGATTAAGGTTTTAGTTCATTGTCAAGCTATGCCTTTTTTTTTTTTTTTTATAATCTATTTCCTAGTTCACATGCTTGGATATGGACTCACTGTGTTGTCTCGAAATGTTGATCGTTGTAATTCGATTAAGGTTTTAGTTCATTGCCAAGCTATGCCTATTTATATAATTTATTTTTCTGGTTCACATGCTGGGATATGGACTCACTGTTTTGTTTCGAAAATGTTGTTCGTCGCAATTTGATTGAGATTTTAAGTTATTAGTTCATTGTCAAACTCTATTCCCTTCCCACAATTTGCTTCCTCGTTTACTATTTCATTATAAACACCTTTTTGAGTCTGATGATACTTTGTCTTGCTATGTTAAGCTTCAAACTGCTGGTCTTGATTAGCAATTTACTAGGTGAAAATTTTATAGAGTAGATTTTTGTCTCCATTTTGGATAGTTAAATTGATCCGTTAGCTCCTTGTATTTCTTTATCTGTGGTAACATGAGAATCTCATATATAGTTTTGGTATTACCTGATTTATTAAATTATGTGACTGCATTTTAAATTTACCGTTAGAAGGTTTAGCATTTTGTTGTTTTTGGGATTGAGTGTGACTCCCTTTGCTTTCTTTGGTTTAGTTGTTTTATCTCCGCTATAACATGAAAATAAAATGAGTGACCCACTTGCGTCTGATAATAAGTATAATGATACTAGAATAGCCTCACAGTAGTTTTCCTAGTAACGTTGCCTAATCATTATCAACAAACTTTTGTTTGCTATTCATAATTGTATCTTGGCTAAGAAAATGCTTCAGTAATATACTTTTTTCTCTTACTTTCTTTATTCATAGTTTGATGTTTTCTTTACGCTTGAGAATGCTATTTTTCATCTCATTATTTATCCATTTAGTGTAGGATTTTTGCACATGTATTAATTTGCGTATTTTTTCTTTGCATGAGCCCGCTTTCGAGTTCAAATGGACTATTTCCCATTGTTGCATTATCGATATGGACCATTGAGGTCCATCCCTCCCAAGTCAATTTTGAAGGCCCAAAAAGACAATCATATTACATACGGATGCGAGAAGATGGAAGAAGCAGAAATGGGTAGAAACCCATTGACAATGTGGCTAAAAGAATTGAAAATCTCGTGACATTTTATTATTATCATTATACTATTATTATTGTTTTGCTTGTCTTATTTCATTCAGTTATTTATTTATTCATTCATTTGAGGCCTCAAAGTCAAAGTTGTAAACCAATACAGGTGAAGCGAAACTCGGGCCAATGGTTAAAAAATAGTTTAGGACAGGTGAAGATGGGCCAGATGCCCAAAATGAGTAGTTTAGGATAGGAGATAGGTCGAAAGCCCAATTAGATTAGGACAGGGTTGATAGATTTAGGCTTAAGAGCCTAAATCACTTATTTCTCCACCTTTCCCTTATTTCTCCACGTTTATCTATTATATGTTTATCTATTATATGTTTTTTCGAACCTAGTTAAATTTTCTACTAAGTCATTAAAAAACTAACTTTGCATAAACCTCAAAAAATATTTTCTCAATCAATTTTCTTTTCAACGACCAATTTTCTTTTTAAAGTTAGTCAAAAGAATCATTTTCAAATAGTCCGGATAACTGCAAGTTAACAGACATTTTAGGTGTCTTAAAAACCTTTCTAAGATGTTAATAAGAACCTCTTACTCGGGATTTTTTTTAAAGGCCTAAGTCTTTTTTTGTTTCGAGACTTAAGATTTTATTTCAAAAAGTTTTCTTAATTTTTTTCAAATAAATTAAGTGGCGACTCTGTAATTCCTTAAATTATTTTAAAATTTTCTTTAAAGTTTTGAAATAGTTTGAAAAGTCAAAACCAATGTTTTTCAACCCTTCGAGTTAAAAAAGGGATAAAACAAAAATGGTGACTCTGTTGGGAGTTTAACTAGGTTCTAACCAAATATTTGAATTAGCTTCTTTGACTAATTATTAAACTGTTTATGTGCTTATATGTTTAAATTCTGCAAAATTTAACTGCTACATTTCATGGCATAATCCCGCATAATGATTATTAAACTGTTTTGAGATTTTATGGATTCCCAGCCCCTATTGATCAACTCCAAATCAAGTGTTGGAAATACAACAGTTTACCGGTACGTTAGGTGGTCGGAGACTGTTCGTATTTCAAAACTCAAGTTTTTCACTTGGGAACCTGTGTCCAAACCTACTCTAGACAATCAGGATTAAGATAAACCAAAATCCTCTTTTACGAATGAGCCTAGGATGACCCAATGCCTGAGGGGGTATTGGGCCTATTAGAAAACCTGCCCTGCGTCTATTGGTCACAAGTCAATTAAAGACGAATCATATTTATATGTTGAAGAAATATATGTTATTTAATTCAATCCATTATCATTTGGGGTAGGGGAAAGGCTTACTTTGCTTGCTTTCGTATAAGGATGCTTCAATCATCCATCAATTGAGGGAAAAATTAAAGCAAGCCAGGCAAAAGATTGATTAATTTGGACGATTGGATGATTTTCCAGACTAATATGTATGAGTATAGAGCATAGTTATACGGGAATCACTTGATCATCAACAGATGTCGCCTATGACAAGAAGTGGACAAAGCTAAGAGGGCGAAGGCCGATAGAAGATCATCTAGGAACTAGTATTTTCGATCCTCTATGCGGGACATTATTCTTTTTCTCATGTTATTTTTCCTTTCCCCAAGGATTGTATCCCTTTTGTGTAACTTTTGTAAGAATTTATGCCCTTTATGTATATCTGTGGAGGTTTTTGAGGGATAATGGATTGGTTTTAAAAAGCATATACTTCCTTCAAGTATGTTAGACCAACCCTTAGGTCAAAAGAGTCACTCAATTAGGATGCATATTTATTACAATATGCTTGTGTGATAAAACTATTTATGTGCTTATACGTGTTATGTTGTTTCGAATCAAAGACAAATTAATCCAATCCCATTTTTCATAGAGCATCTGAAGGCAGAAATATACCCCACTATACAAAAGTCCGATCAAATATATTTCAAGTCTCACAAGTCTCAAAAAAGTCTGCAATTATTTTCTACAGAGTTATTCCTACCATTTTCAGGAAGGCTGACTATAGACTAAGAAGAAGTCATTGTAGGAAGAACCGAAAAGAGCAATAGAGAAATTGCTCAAATCAAGAGAAAATTGGCAGAGTTAGACCAAATAGATGATGCGCTAAAGGTGAAGAATGGAGAAAGTGGCTAAGAAGATTATTGTGGCCAAACGAAAGACTACTAAATTCAACCTAATGTTTGAACAAGAAGATGATGTTGTTACCATGACTAGGAAATCGGAGGAACAAGCTTCCCTAGCCAAAGCCAAGATCGTTATGTTCGACCAAATGTTGATGAAAAGAAGGAAATATCAAAAAGAGACCTTGCTAAGGAGATCAAACGACTAACAATGGAATTTTAAATAGCCGCTGAGATGATTGAAAAGATGATATGAGAAAACAAAGTGAAAAAAATCAAAAGATGCTAGCCTCGAACAAGAGAAAATACCAATGACTCTCGAACAACTCATGAGTGAAATAAAAGAATGGTCAGAAGAAGCAGACAAGACAATCTTGCCTTCAAGGTTCAGGAAAGAAGACGAACAGATCACACTCATAGAAAGTGCAAAGAATTATATGAGAGATCCAGAAATTGTAAAAGTCTCAGAGATTTACCAAATGTTTTGTCGGTGATATCCATAACTGTGTTGAACAAGTTGCCAAAATAGTTCTTCTCAATATGCATGACATCAACATTATTTCTAACTAAATTATCTGGCCAATATTCTAACTCCCAGAATATACTTTGCTTAGTCCAGTTATGCGAAATGCCATATACATCAAGCCTGTACAATCGTTCCTCACTGGCTTTAGGCAAATCCTGAACTATTTCCCAGACGTCATGACCAAACAGCCTTAGAGGTGGACCATCATGTTTCTTTCTATTCCTTCTGAATGCATTCTTGAGTCTCCTAAATTCATGATCAGGTGGCAAGAAACAACAATGATAATCAAACCATGAGTTTTTCCTACCATGTCTCAATGTGAAAGATTTTATTTTTTCCATACAGTATGGACAAACCAGCTTTCCAGCTGTCATCCACCCAGACAACATACCATAAGTAGGAAAATCATTAACAATTCACATTAGATATGCACGCAGATTAAAATTCTGTTTAAGTGAGATGTCCTAAGTTTCAACCCCCTCATGCCATAAAGTTTGAAGTTCATCAACAAAGGTTGCAAGTAGACATCTATTCCACCTTTTGGATTTCACGGGCCAGGAACAACACAATTTAGAAATATATAGGGATTAGTAATCAACATTTCAGGAGGAAGATTATAAGGGGTGATAAATACAGGCCCACATGAATATGGCGCAACACTAACTGAAAAAAGAAGAGAAGCCATCAGCCCAAAATCCCAAACGAATATTTCGTGGCTCAGTTGCAAAATTTAGATAAGTTGCATCAAAATGCTTCCAAGCCTCTCCATCAAATGGATGACACATAACACTAGTGGGCCTTCTATTTTCACTGTGCCATCTCATATGAGCAACTGAGCTGTTTGAAGCATACAACCTCTGCAACCTTGGTATTAGAGATAAATAATGCATCGCCTTAATAGCAATTTGATTTCCACTAGAACCACGCTTATATCGAGGGTGCTGAAAAAAATTACAGGATTATAGGTTAGCATCTTCCTTAAAGTATAACATGCAGCCATTTTCATAATAATCAATTTTAACTGAGGAGAGACCTAACTTTAACACCAACCTTTTTGCCTTATAGAAAGAATCAGGAACCTTCAAGCCGGAGTCAACTAACTCTTTAATTAGGTCTATCATTGAGTCCATTTCTCCTTCAGCAATATTCCAGTCAGACATAATACTTAATAATCTAACAGCAACAAACAAACGAGAATGCGAACACCCGTTAAACAAAGGATGACTAGCAGCATGCAATTGTTCATAGAATTTTTCCGCTTCGCTATTAGGAATATCTTCGACATTTTTCCTAAAGTCGCCCCCGTGTTGCATCCCAAAAGCATCGTGTACCATTTCTGTCATTATAGTATCTTGATATTCATTATGCACTGCATACCTACTACTTTCTCCAACAACAAAGTTATTTTGCGCAACATCACTATGAATACCACACAATCTTAAAAAGTCCTCGTGAAACCCCTTTCTATAAAGATGTGCCTTTACAACTTCTTCACTTACAAGATTTATACCATCACATATTACACAAGGACAACGAATAGCCCCAAAATGTGTCCAAACATCAAGTGTCTTAGCATGTTCAACAAATCTTTTGACTAAATTCCTCCTTAGTATCCATTCTATTATCATTGTTCCGTTGATATATTCAACTATAATCAGGTTCCATCTACGCAATTAATCAGATTCAACTAATTAGATCAAGTCACAAAAATTCAATGAAGTCACCTTAACCATTTTCAAGCAACTAATTCACCTACCAAAGCACATTCAAAACAAAAAATATTCCATTTAAAGTCCTTACACTTAACCATTTTCAAGCAACTAATTCACCTACCAAACCACATTCAAAATTAAAAAATCCCCTTAAAAGTCCCTACACTTAAACATTTTTAACCAACTAAGTCACCTACCAAACCACATTCAAAACAAAAAATTCTCCTTTAAAGTCCCAACACACAACCATTTTCAACCAACTAAGTCACCTACTAGAACACATTCAAAACAAAAAAAATCCCCTTTAAAGTTCCTACACTTAATCATTTTCAAGCAACTAATTCACCTACCAAACCACGTTGAAAACAAAAAATTCCCTTCAAAGTCCCTGCACTTAACCATTTTCAAGTAACTAAGTCACCAACCAAACCACATTAAAAAAAAAATCTCCTTTAAAGTCCTAACACTTAACCATTTTCAAGTGACTAAGTCACCAACCAAAGCACATTCAATACAAAAAAAATCTCCTTTAAAGTCCCTACACTTCACCATTTTCAAGCAACTAAGTCACCTACCAAAGCACATTCAAAACAAAAAAAATTCCTTTAAAAGTCCCTACACTTAACCATTTTCAACCAATTAAGTCACCTACCAAAGCATATTCAAAACAAAAAATTCCCCTTTAAAGTCCCTAGACTTAACCATTTTCAATCAACTAAGTCATCTACCAAACCACATTCAAAACAAAAAAAATTCCCTTAAAAGTCCCTACATTTAACCATTTTCTAGCAACTAAGTCACCTACCAAACCACATTCAAAACAAAAAAATCCCGTTAAAAGTCCCTACACTCAACCATTTTCAACCAACTAAGTCACCTACCAAACCACATTCAAAACAAAAAATTTCCCTTTAAAGTCCCTACACTCAACCATTTTCAACCAACTAAGTCACCTACCAAACCACATTCAAAACAAAAAAATTTCCTTTAAAGTCCCTACACTTAACCATTTTCAAGCAACTAATTCACCTACCAAACCACATTCAAAACAAAAAAAATCTCTTTAAAAGTCCCTACACTTAACCATTTTCAAGCAACTAAGTCACCTACCAAAGCACATTCAAAAAAAAAAAAATTCCCTTAAAAGTCCGTACACTTAACCATTTTCAACAAATTAAGTCACCTACCAAAGCGCATTCAAAACAAAAAAAATCCCCTTAAAAGTTCCTACATTTAACCATTTTCAACCAACTAAGTCACCTGCCAAACCACATTCAAAACCAAAAATTCCCCTTTAAAGTCCCTACACTTAACCATTTTCAACCAACTAAGTCACCTACCAAAGCACATTCAAAACAAAAAAATTCCCTTTAAAGTCCCTACATTTAATCATTTTCTAGCAACTAATCACCTACCAAACCACATTCAAAACAAAAAAATGCCATTTAAAGTCCCTACACTTAACCATTTTCAAGTAACTAGGTCACCAACCAAACCACACTAAAAAAAAAAATCCCCTTTAAAGTCCCTACACTTAAATATTTTCAAGTGACTCAGTCACCAATCAAACCACATTGAAAATAAAAAATCCCTTTCAAAGTTCCTGCACTTAACCATTTTCAAGTAACTAAGTCACCAACCAAACCACA
>NC_061121.1:214336004-214340277 GCF_002878395.1 Capsicum annuum
TGCACATCTTCCGACCTTGGACACAATATGACTTATAGATATCTCTCAAATTATTATTCCTTGGGTAATCCTGCATATAATCGATCCTGGATATGACGCGGCTTATAGAGAACCCTTGGACGTATCAATTTGATAATCTCACATATTCTCTTGTAAGGATTTAGTTGCGATTTATGGATAACCTTCGGACTATCAATTTTTGGGTAACCTATCATACTATCCGGTTAGGATGTTATTGAGACTTACGGATGAACTACGGGTTATCAACTCAGAGATAATCTTGCACACTATCTTATTTCAAATAATATGACTTATGGATGATCCTCAAATTGTCAATTTCAAGAAAATCTCATATGTCGTTCGCTTTCAGATAGCGACTTAAAGACGTACCTCTGAATCATGTGTGTTAGAGGAATTCAGATGCTGATTCATAAGATGATGAGATATCCTCGACGCTAGCATATGCTATCTCGCGTGTCAACAGATATTGAATGTTGATATCCTCGATTGATGTATTAGTCATAATCCAAGCTTGAATATTTTTGAGCATATTTTGGAAATCCTTCTTGGAATTGTAGGTATAGATTATTTTTCCTCATCACGAGAATTTTCTTTTGACTCTTTCATAAGCATGTGCCACCTGAAGATTTGGTTGACCTCCTTATGACTGACATAACGAGTGTTCGATCCTGCGCTGATCGTCGATGTGATTTCAGTGCATTTGGATTGATAGTATCTTTTAACAATATTTATAGAGAAGATCTTTGGTTAAGTGGTGGGAGTGTCTTTGGTATTGTCCCTTTGTGCATTTCTTCGATATTATAAATAAGTTGTCCCCTGTTGATATCTTACAACTTTTGTGATGACTTGCGTTGTTTGGTACAAATCAACCTTGGTCATAACAATTCCAAGTTGAACATCCTAGCCTTCGTTGATTTTTGAAGCATTCTTCAAAATTTTACCCCAGTCTCTTGGAGAAATTTTCTCGATGATTCTTCGCTGTGTATCTTGGGATAGTCTTGATGGATCGTTTTGGGTTTTCTGGATACCGCCGCGTTCAAGTTTCACTCGTCGTTAAGGAAAATAGATTTTTTTATTATAAAAGAACCAAGCCTTATATAGGCTGCCTACGTATCCTGCTGAGGGAAATCAGGTCACACGTAGGTCCAATTACAAAAGGGATTACTGATTCTACTTAAGTACGACCGAACCCAATAAGGATTGCCTATGTATTTCACCATGAGAAATCAGGTCAGAGCGTAGTTCTGTTACATGATAATTAGAGGAGATCCTATGCCTTCAAATATAGGACTCTATTTATTGTCTCTGAGTCGATCAACTTGGATTCGTCTATATCGTATTCCCGCTAAAGTTAGCGCTTCTCTGTAGAGTGGCTTATATGAAGGCCCCGCTAGCTCAACGTGGAGGATGGTGTCTCTTACGTCATATACACTCCTCTATTTTCATGATTGGGCATCGAATCATTCTTTGATTTTGGTTGCTTTTCGACACATTGGATTTCCCCGGCCTTGATCAAGCACTCAATTCTATGCCTTAACCTATTGCAATCTCCAGTATCGTGCCCCGAAACTCCAGAGTGGAAAGCACATCGCTTTGTTTCATCAAACCATTTAGGTAATGTATTAGGAATCTTCGCCAAATCTGGTCGCAATAAATTTACAGCTCTCAGTCTCTCAAAAAGTGTCAATGGTTCAATAAATTGAGTGCATCTTCAATTACACTTACCCTTCGAATTTTGTCTTAGCGCAAATGTGTCGGATTTTGATAAACTGACAATTGGATTGGTACACATGGTTGTGGTAGATTTTGGTATGTGGGAGCTTGGGGTTGAAGGTAATTTTGTTGGATATTATAGGCATGATGAAATGTATGATTCGATATTTGCATCAATTCATTATCAGGACTTTGAAGTGAATGGTGTGGTATCATAACAAATATTTCTTCTTCATTCTCCTCCTTGGCTCCTTTGATGGACTCTAACTGAGTAGACTTGATTGAGTTATTTGCGACTTAATCTTTCTAGAGTTAATCGCCTCTTCTATAAAATTCTCCATTTTGACACAATCAACAGCTCCAATGTGGACATTATCCTTTCAAAATAGACACCCTTTTGACTGCGGATAAAATACTTCGTTAATTCACTTTCGTCCATTGGTGGTTGAACCATTTCTGCCTCAGAACTCCATCGCCGAGCATATTTCTGGAAGGATTCAGAGGACTTCTTTTGTATATTGATGAGGGAAAGTCAATCAGGCAAAATTTCTGTATTAAACTTGAAACGATTCATAAGGTCTTCAGCCATGTTGCTCCATTTACGCCAATGAAGAGGGTCTTGTTTGGTGTACTAAGTCAGAGACTCACCAGACAAACTTCTAATGAACAAATTCATTATGAGCTTCTCATTTTTCCAATTCTTTCCAATTTATCACAATACGCTCTTAAATGAGTATGAGGATCCCCGGTTCCATCAAACAAGTCAAACTTAGGTGGCTTGAACCTGATTGGAAGATCAACATTTGGATAGATACATAAATCTTCGTAGTCCAAATGATTGCTGACTTAAGTTTCTTGGAGGTGTTTCATCTCTCGCTTTAGATTACGAAGCTCATTTACGATTTTGTTATTCCCCTTTTTTGTCCTTGTACTTATCAGAAGCCCACTTTTAGCAGGCATGGTGAAAATGGGTGTCTCAGTCACGCATATTGGAGAAATATATTCTTCTTGAAAGGTAGCGTGATTTGTTCGTTGAATATCATGAGCAGATGTGACAATATTTGGATGTGGGGTGCAATGAGAAAATTTATGGGAGGTGATGAGTGTGAACGGGGATGAGGGATTTGTTAAACCAATAGTCGTTGTGGGAGGTTGTACTGACTGATAGCGTTTAGGTATTGGAGTTTCTAGCGATAAAACATTAGGAGGGTGCGGTAGAGTAGACGTGGATGGATGTGTGGGATCCTTTCCTTGGTGTAGTTCTCCTCTTAACGTCTCGAGTTGATGCTCCAAAAGAAGCATATGTTCATTATCTTGTCTTTTGAAAATTCCTGATACGTTTTCCAGCGTTGGAATACTTCTGGTCGGGTCGACGGTATTGGTGTTCACTATATAGCTTAAGTCGGCTAGTTCTATCGATCAACACAATCAACCTCTATCGGGGAATAATGCAAACACAAATGAAAGTTCAAGAGTTAGTTTATGTTGATGGACAAGCACATTCAGACAACATCGAGTAAGCGTATCTTATATTGTGGAGCCTCATTTTGCCAGAGGTAGGCCTTTGTCCAAAGAAACAGATATAGATGAATCTAGATTTTGATACATTTTGGATTCAGAACAATTTTAAGTTTTCTTGAAGAGGGAATGTATCCAACAAGGGTGGCTAAAAGAGGCCTATATAGTCGATAAGAATTGATAGAAGTGGGCTAAAATGATGCCTTTAAAAGAGTGAGTATCTCAAGTCTCGTTATTGATGAATGAGGATCTTGTGGTAGAGATATCAAACGGAGAAGAAGTATCGCCAATGCCTCACGCTCATTGGCTAGAAAGAGTTAGAAGTGGGTGAAGATGAATAATATTCCACATTCATTGTTTTGAAGAAGGGTGTCAAATAATTGTAGAGTTTTGAATAATATTCTATGTCCATTGACTAGAAAAAAGAATCAAACATTGGAAGAATGCTTGATGACATTCCACTCTAGTTTGGATCAAAAAAGAAAAAGTTAGACATAGGTGGAGTTTTTAGTTACATTCCTATCTGTGGACTTGAAGATAAAGTCGAACGAAAGCAAAGCATTTTTCGAACACTCGACTTTCATGGACTTTGAGAAAGATATTTGTGAAGCGGAGTTTTAACAACACTCTGTATTCATGAAAATGGTGTCAAATGTTGGCTAGTTTGGGTAATACTTTATGTTTATTGACGTAAAAATGGTGTCGAATGAAGGAAGAGTAAAAGAAGACCAATTTGATTGTTCTGAATCCATTAATGTTCAATTTTTGGATTATCTGAATTAGTTCTAACACAAAATATGTCATAAAGGTTTCATAACCTTCTGACGAAAGGGTGGCTTGCTAGTTGTGAATACGATACCTTGGAACGTCCCGGCTAAGGTATATGCAATATGACCTATTACTAGAGTAGAATTTTTCCCTAAATGTTCAAGAGTGGGACTGAATATTTGCGAGAAGGTGCACTAACCTAACTGCACCAACTCTAAAACTAAGGAATCCAAAGAAGGTTTGGAGGAGTGCA
>NC_061121.1:214343277-214363868 GCF_002878395.1 Capsicum annuum
CACCAACTCTAAAACTAAGGAATCCAAAGAAGGTTTGGAGGAGTGCAATACACCTCTCGCGTATACCACAGTGTGTGCATTGTGTACGGCCAAAGACTCGATAGGAAAATGCAAGTGATAAGCAGTAACAAGTAGTGTTATTCAAACAAATAAGGAACGCAAGTTTGGATTTGGCTTGCGTCCTTTCACATATAGCATGATATACAAATATGTAAAACAAATAACATAATAAAGCATAAAAATCCTAAACTAAGCATGATAAAAATAATGTAAAGAATTTATGAGCAAATTCACATAATTTGCAGTGTAATAGGTGAAGAATTTAATCATATACAAAAAATGTAAAAATACCTCCCTCGATTGAAAATTGAGTCGATCATGGTTAAAATGTATCCTCATTCCCCAGCAGAGTCGCCATTCTGTCGAGCCCTATTTTTACCTGAGGTCAAAACGAGCACGACGTTATAGAATCTAAATGAATTAAAGTTTGCACAAAGTCGCCACCTAATTTTAAAGGAAAATAAGGAAACCTATTGAAGCATTAACATGCGATTAATGTTTTTAGTCTGCGAAAAACCAATTGAGATTCTAGGTAAGGGTTCAAGTTATTCCGAAGGGAAGGGGTTAGACATCCTTCAGAATCCACAAGTATGGTATCCGGCTAGACTAAATTTTTCAAAAAGGGAGGAGGTATAAAAAATAATGTAGAAGTGTATGTATTAAATATAAAATAATATAAATGTTTAAAATTATGTAAAGATGTATGTATATTAAATACATAAATAAAACATGTTATTAAAAAAATGTAAAAGATATGTATAAAAATACATGTGAAAAGAAAAGTATTTTATGTAGTGTGAAAGAAAGTATATCTTGATATGTCATGAAGAGAAAGAGAAAAATAATGTTCTTTGTTTGATTAAAGTTTATGAAAAAGTAAAGATTTACTTTAACAAAAAGATCACAATGTTTAAGATGTCCAAGTATGTAAACTAATTTGATTCATTTAATTTATTAGTATAAACATTAACAACCTAAGTTTGCATAAACGCGAGTTGAAGTTGTATGAAGAAAATTCCGCCCAACACCCCAAAAATAAAGTTTTCACTATAATAACATTTGTACAAATATAAAAATACAATACAAAATTAAAAGGTCCTCTTTGAATGCAACTCTCGACGAGTGATACAAATAACCTGTATAAACACTTGTAAAAATGTTAGTAACGAATAAATAATAATCAAAATAAAATGAACAAGTATGTGTGTATATAAATATTTAAAAAGATATTTTTTTGTTAAAAAGTGGGCTCAGATAAAGTCATGACTGCGAAATGGTTGTTCAATTAATTGGCTGTCCTAAATCGTTTTGCTACGAAGTGGTTGCTCAATTAATTGGCCGTCCTAAATCGTCTTGTCAAAATCTGAATTGTAAATCTTGTATTGTTATAAAGTTTCATCATCGCCCAAAATATTTATTTTATAACATATTTGTAAACTTAAAGTCCATCTTTTGTTTACGGAGGCCTCAAATTAATAATAATTTTTCATCGGCCATTGTATTGATACTTGATATGAATAAATAAACTTGAGAAAAATAAAGTCCGTCTTTGTAATGGAGTGGCCTCAAGTATCTGACGGAGAGATAATGTCATTGGCCAAGTATTTATTTTTGATGTAAATAAGTAAACTTTGAGAAATAAAAATCCGTCTTTTGTCACGAGGTGGCCTCAAGTATCCGACGGAGAGATACTGTCATTGCCCAAGCATTTATTTTGATATAAAATAGTAATATTTTGAAAATAAAATCCGTCATTTGTAATGGAGTGGCCTCAAGTATCCGACGGATAGATATTTTGATCGGCCAAATAATTAATGGTATTTAATAACAATGAAAAATGACGAAAAATTAACAAAGTCACTGAACGCATATCAAAATCATACATAGAAATTCAAACGATTATCAATGATTAAAATAATAAAATAACAAAAAGGTCAAAGTTAATAAATAAAAATGATGTAGCCATGACGAAGTAATTGAAAATAACAAAAATAGAGTAAAATTCCTAATTGTATAACAGAGTAATGTAATAAAATAGAAATAATAGTTCAAACATGATTGAAAAATGTGAACATTCACTGAGAAGTGACAATAACCATCATTAAGCATCCATAAACAAAGAAATATGAAAATAAATTCTTATAAAATATCAATCAACAAAACCCTTAAAAAATATAACGAAGATTGATGGAAATGGATAAAGGAAAGAAAGTTTCTGGGACACAAATTTTCGGCCATGAACAGTAAGAAAATATGAATAGCAACAACAACACTTGAGCAATCTCTGTCTCTCTCTCTCTCTCTCTCTCTCTCTATATATATATATATATATATATATATAATCCCTAGTAAAAATGGTGGAATTTCACCAAAATAGGGAGCAAAAATTTATTTTATTTTATGTGTATATGTGTGTTTTTTGTGTGTTTGAGAGAGAGAAAAAAGAGAAAAAATTTGGGTGTATTTGTTTATTCTTGAGAGAGGGGAGAAAGAAGAATATAATGTGTGTGTGATTAAAAAATGTGCATATGCATTTGTGTATTTTTTGGAGAGAAAATAAAAAATAAGGAAAGATTTTTTCTTGTGTTCTTTTTGTGTATGTATTTGAGAGATAGAAAAAATATGTGTGGGTGTATGAAAATGTGTGTGTAAAGAGAAAAGATAAATAAAATTGTCTTCCATCCTTGCCTATTTATAATAAAATTGGGCACTCCTATTATTCAATGGATAAAGGGGTGTCCCCTCTTTTTATAATAGCACATCATTTAGTTCTTAAGATATTAATCAAAGGATGTTCATCCTTTTGACCAATAGATAGAGTTATTATCCAAAGGGTAGTGTTATTGAGTGGTCATTGTCAGATGTGACAAGACAACATTGAGTGGTCATTGTCGGACGTGACAAAACATTATTGTGTAGTCGTTGTCGGATGTGATAAGACATCAAATTATTATACTGGACAAAAATAATTGATCCGACTCAGCGTTTGCGGACTATAACATATAAATGTTGAATGAAAAAAATGTAAAGAATATTAAAATTATTGAAATATAATTAATTTAAAAATATTGTAATATATATATATATATATATATATATATATAACGTCATGTCGTGCACGTTTGCGGGTGATTGTAAAATGTTAAGAACAATAATGAATTGATAAAAATCCTAAAATTAGAAAAATTATTAATAAATTATAAGAAATAAAAATATGACAAAAAATTGATTAAAACCCTAAAGAAATGATAATTATCAATAATTCATCAAACAATTGTAAAAAGATGTGAAAATTATGCTTCGTGCCCTTTAATGAACAAAAGCCTGAAGACGTTAATTTTAGGCACGAAGAGCAAAAATTGGGTGTCAACAGTGATTTTACTGTATCACCCCTAATTAATTATTATAAGTTATCTAAGTATTTAAAAATTAACAGTATTTAATAAAAATATAAAATAGACATTTATGACATGTTTGCTTTAGCTGCTTCAACCGTAATTTTGCTAATCACCCCTAATTAATTATCTTAAGTCATCTAAAAATTTAAAAATTAAAAATATTTAACAAAAAAGGTAAATTAGGCATAAAATGATAAATTAACTCTTGATGTTTTAAATTAACCTAACGTCTTATATGAGGCCCATCTAAAATTATTTCACGAGTATTTTTTTTTATATCACTTTTAATTAGTTATTATAAGTTGTTTAAGACATGTCTGCATAGCCGCTTCAATCGTAATTTTACTATTTACCCCTAATTAATTAGTATTACCATCTAAGCATTGTGCCACATAAACTGGAATAGAAAAAAAAATACTATAAATCAGAATAATTAAAAATTTATATTATTTTTAAAATATAATTGACTATCAATGTCACAAAAGTTTGGACAAGGAGAGTAATATATATTATTTGAAAATTACATAAAAATTATTATAAATTACAATAGTTAACAATTTAAATATCTAAAAAAAAATTATTATGTATTTCAAAAAACTATGTAAAAAATACAATAAATTATAGTAATCAACAAATTAAAAAATTTAAAATATATAAAATAATTGACTGACCATCGAAGTTATATCCGTGTCACTTAAATTGAAATAGGCAAAAAAGTATTATAGATCAGAATAATTAAAAATTTAAATTATTTTTAAAATATAATTAATTATTAATGCCTCAAAATTTTGAACAAGGAGAGTAACATATATTATTTGAATATTACATATGAAGTATTATAAATTACAATAGTTAACAACTTAAATATCTAAGAACATATAAAAAATATGATTGATTATCTAAATTCTATTTTTGAATTCTATATTGCTCCTAATTAATTTATATAAGTCATTTACGTTTTAGAAAATTAATAATATTTGATTAAAAAAATAAAATAGACATTTATGATATGTCTGCTTCAACTTCTTCCACCGCGATTTTACTATATCGCACCTAATTAATTGTTATAGGTTATCTACATATTTAAAAATTACTAGTATTTAATAAAAAAATATAAAACATGTTTGACATGTTTGATTCAGCGTTTCAACCATAATTTTACAATATCACCCCTAATTAATTATTATAAGTCATCTAAAAATTTAAAAAATTAATAATAATTAATAAAAAAAAGATAAAATAGACATAAAATAATAAATTAACTCTTTATATTTTAAATTAACTTGACATCTTAAATGAGGCCTACTTAAATTTTTTTCACAAGTATTTTGTATAGTAATTTTGCTATATTACTTCTAATTAGTTATTATAAGTCGTTTAAGACATGCTTGCTTCACTGCTTCAATCGTGATTTTATGATATTACTCCTAATTTACTATTATGGTCATCTAAGCATTGTGCCACATAAACTGGAATAGAAGAAAAAGTCTTATAAATCAAAATAATTAAAATTTAAATTATTTTTAAAATGTAATTGACTATCAATGCTACAAAAGTTGGACAAGGAGAGCAATATAAATTATTTGAAAATTACATAAAAAGTATTACAAATTACAATGGTTAACAATTTAAATATCTTTAAAAAAAATTAATTTGTTATGTATTTCTAAAAAAAAAAATACGTAAAAAAAAATACTATAATCCGCATTAAATTAACAACTTAAAAAATTTAAAAGATATAAAATATTTGGCTAACTATCAAAGTTATATCGATATCACCTAAATTGGAATAAGTGAAAAAGTATTATAGATCAGAATAACTAAAAACTTAAATTATTTTAAAAATATAATTGATTATGAAGACCACAAAAGTTTAGATAAAAAGAGTAACATATATTATTTGAAAATTACATAAGAATTATTATAAATTACAATATTCAACAACTTAAAATGTCTAAAAAAAAAAAAATATTAAAAGCTTAATTGATAAACTAATGAAAGATTATGAAAGGGTTATTCAACGTCGACCATAGTATTTTCTTAAACTTTTTCAAAGTAACATTGATTCCCTTCATAATTAATGCTTCTTGATTACTAGTTAGCATAAATTATTAGTAACTTTTGTTATAAACCACACTCTCAAATGGAATCTTCGCACTAGTTCGTCCATAAAGATGAGATTTGGTTCACATTAGGTATGCAAAAATATTCTTAGTTCAAATTGTGATTTCAGAGGACTTCATGAAATATTTTAAAAATTGATTATACATTCACCTTTTTACCTTTGGGTCTGCAGTATCATTATAAGTGCGATAAGCAAGAGCCAATCACGTCTCTCGCTCTTGTTAATTTAGTATTTTTAGTTACAAAGGTGACTTGGTTTTGAGGGGGATTAGAACTCGAGATTTTTGATCAATTAAAGATAAAAGAGTAATTATCACTCTCACAACTCTTGTTGGTCAGTTATCTATCTTAATTATTAGGAATAATAATATAAATATACACTTTAATTTATCATATTCATATAAATTTCCACTCTTACAAAATAATTATAAAAATCTCAACTAATTATGTGTCTTTGTTGGATGTATTGAGGAGCTAATTATATATTAGGGGTGGGCATGGTAAGATATGATACGGTATTTGAAACTTCGGTACGGTAATTTTGATATTTGGTTTTTAAAAATATTATACCATTACCATACCATATTAATTCGGTATGGTTCGGTATTTTGACGTTTGGTTTCGGTATTTTGCGGTATGGTAATCGGTAACCATTTGTACAACTTCGATAGTATATACTCGTTTACTAGAGTATTATTACTTCGACTTTTCAAAAGCACGTCTTAATTGTATCATAAATACACATTATACATGTAGAAAAATTGAAAAAGAAGTACAAACAATTCTTTTTGTTAGTCAATTACACAAAAAAGACATTTCAATCAAGATAGAGTAGCGAAAGTTTCAATGTCTAAACGTTTTTATACTGATACTAAGTATTGTGTGTGTATATATATAAGTGTTACTTATGTAACTATATATACTTCGGTATGGTATTCGGTATTTCGGTATGTCATTTGTAACTACCGAATATCATACCATATACCAAAAAAATTTAAAATGTATACCATATACCATACCAAATAGCATAATATCAAAATCATAGTATCAAAAATTTTGGTTCGGTATGGTAATTTGGTATATACCATACCATGCCCACCCTTATTATATATCTCGACAAACTCAAAATAAAAAAAATATCAGAAATTAATTATGTATCTTTAAAAGGAAAAACTGTATCTTCATTTGATGTATTATGTATCTCGATAGATCTAAAATTGAAAAAAAATATATCGAAAGTTAATTATGTATCTTTATAAAGAAAAGAAATATATTTTTTGTTGGATGTATTAGGAGCTAATTATATATCTCGACAGGCTCAAAATTGAAATTTTTAATAATTATATAAAATATCAAAAAAAAAATTTATGATTAAGCTTCAAATTATCGAAATTTATGTGTTTGTCCTAATTTTTTTTTGTTTCCCATCCGATATTCGGCACCCGCATCACGCCGGGTAAGGTCCCGTTCAGAAGGCAATACTCCCAATAAAATTTTCTCTATGCCCAGAATCAAACCCTCGATCTCTAATTAAGGATAAAGTAGCCCAATTCGCTGCCACCACAGCACATGTTGGTTTGCGCTAGTTATTATTGAGTGCAGTAGAGCCATAGAATATTATACAAAAATATTATTTGTGTAGGAAAGTAAATATTATATGAAAACGTGTCATACTTCATCAATACATTACACAAAAGTAACATAGGTATTACAATTAAGTTCCGTTGTTCAAATTAGGAACTAATTTAAGTTTCCATTGTACACTTTTATTTGTTTATTAGACTAAATAGATAAATATTTATTTTTAATTATTCTGTTTGAAAAAATTAAAAAATTATTTATCACTTTATTTCTAATTTTTCTTTGTATTATTTTATAGTATGATTCTCATATCTCGAAATATTAAATTTATTATATTTTAATAATACTATATAAATTTGTTATTTTATTAATTACTTTTTAAGAAATGTATATATCCTATCAAACATATAACAAATAAAAATTGAACCGAGGAAATATTATAAAAAATAATATTGGATAACTATCTATCTTGATGAGTATTATAATCTCCATTAAATAATATTGCATCGCTATCTATTCTATCTTGATGATTAGTGGATTCTAGGAAAACACTCACCAATTATATCTTAAGTTGACTTTTCCTATCAGTGGTTTTTTTTTTTTTTTTTTGAAAAATGTTATCCATTCGTGTTTCTTTAGGGTTTGAGTTGTAGGTGACAAAAGAGTTTTAAAATGAGGTGTAGGTGACATAAGTCTTAATTATTAGGTGGAGGTGACAATTACTTTATTATGGATTAAGAAAGTTGTGAAAGTTTGAAAATAACCCACAAATTTTTAAATTTACACTTTGATTCAAATGTTAACCTATATAACGGAAAACGGAGGAAAAAAGACGTCTTTCTTTCTCTTCTCACCCATTGTTGTTTTATCTCTCTTAGCGGTTTTTGTTGTTCATTGTTGCTGTTGCTTCATTCATCATCTTCTGCTTCATTATCATCTTCATCTTCTTCTTGTTGACCATTTGTTGTTGTTGTTACCGCTACTGTTGCTATTTGACCAATTTCTTAGGTCAAATTTTGTTTCAAACATCACTTTCCACTTTGACATTACTTCATAGGAGACATTGGTAAGTCAAATTATGTTTTTTAGTTGAATTTGTCATCTAGGTAACTACTATTGTGTTGTTGTTTTCCAACAATGGATAGAACCCAATCATGAATCCAACATAAGATCCATCTGTTTAAATAGATTAATCATCTGTTGCGACAGATGAGACATCTGTTTCAACGGAAGACTGATATGTTGGATTCATGTTTAAACAGATGGGTCATCTGTTGCAACATTTGACACATCTGTTGCAACAGATTAGTTACCTGTTGCAACAGAATCTGAACACGATTCCAACAGTAGTGTTGTAAATATCTGTTGCAACAGATTACTAACCCGTTGCAACAGGTAAGTCATCTATCGCAACATGTTAATTATCTGTTGTAACATGTCACTCATCTGTTGGAATCAACTTCAAAGGTGATTTAGTACTGTAACATCAATCCCAATAGGCACTTCATCTGTTGCAACAGATATTTAGGAGCGTAATATGAATCCCAACATGTAAGAATCTGTTGCGACTGATCACTTCCCTGTTGCAACAGATAACACATTTATTGGTATTCATTCACGGCACTATGAAATCACTATCAACTTTTTTTAACAAATGACTTTATCTAGGTGTCACTAATGGAGGGATCAATAACAATAGGGGTGGATTGTCACGATCAATGGGTCGAGAAAAGCAATCGATATGTATGTCGTTGGAAGAAGGGTGAAATGCTAGAGACGATAGCTATGACAGTCCAAAGTAAAGTTTCGTATGATGATTTTGTGAACTTAATCATCAGCTTTTGTGGACTAAATTATCAACCGAAAGAACTCGCCATCAGCTACATGCACAGCTCCTTTGAAAATCAGAGGGTACTGTCTTTCAAGATAACCGATCAGGTTCGGTTGCGTGCTTATCTAAGTAATTCAACCAGGCCGGTGTTAAGGGTGTACATGGTTGAACAGAAGAGAGAGAATAAGAACCAGAATGTAGAAGAAGAAAAAGAAGACTTCTTTGATGATAGGTTGGATGATCTAGACATGAATATTTTAAATGATGATCAAACACCTACGCCCGTTGATGCGACCAATATGATGTGCAGTTCTTCTCAATCGACACAGTCTGGAAATCTTCAAGACGACGGGACTGACTTTTTTATTGGAATGTCATTCAAGGACAAGAATGAACTATCTAACACTTTGTTTATTTCTTGCTTGAAAAAAGATTTCAGAATAAAGATGGTGATTAATTCGAGCAGTGTCTTTTGCTTCAAATGTGCTAATTCGAACTGCAAGTGGTGGTTGAGAGCGGTGAAGTATACAAGTTCTGATAAATTCGTCATTCATAAACATGAAAAACATCACACATGTGGTTCGGAGCACATCTCGGGCCAAAATCCTCATGCCACGACAAAGGTCCTTGGTGAATATTTCAGGAGTAGTTTCCCCGATGGCAAAGGCCCTTTAACAAGGTTTATGGACAATCAACTCCTTACGGATTTGGGTGTCCTAGTCAGTTATTGGAAGGTATATACAACCATGAGGATTGCCAAGGACCTGGTTAGGGGGACACTCGAGAATGTGTATGAAGTCCTGGATGCTTACCATTACATGATTGAGTCCACAAATCCCGAAAGTAAGAAGGCATTGCATCTGGATGAAAACGGAAGGTTCAAGTACTTTTTTGTATCCTATGGTGCTTGGATTCAAGGTTTTTGATATTTGAGAAAAGGCATAGCCATCGACGGTACCTTCTTGCGGAGCAGGTATAATGGAGTTCTGCTAGCGGCGGTGGCGCAGGATGCGGAGAATTACATCTTTCTTGTTGCTTTTTGTGTAGCGGACAAGGAATGTGATGCCTTTTATGGATTTTTTTTGAACAACTGTGAAGCTGCGTCGAAGGTACCGAAGAGTTGTATTTTGTATCGGATAGGCATCCAAGTATTCCAAAGATGGGTTCACTTTTCTTCGCTTCAGCTTACTTTGGTTGTTGCATTAGGCATCTTGGAGAGAACATTCGAAACAACTATCACAACAAAAGAGTTGTCACCCTTTTTTATAGAGCAGCTAAAGCATATAGTAGAGAGAATTTTTTAGACTATTTCAATCAAATAGCGAATGCGAATACCAAGGTAGCAGAATTTCTCGACGTGTCAGTTTCGAGAGATGGAGCCGGGCATTCTGTCCAGCAAATAGGTACATTCTTATGAATTTAATGTCTTGTTTGATTTACAAGTTTAGTATGATATCGTACTACGTGATTCTTTTCTATAGGTACAATATTATGACATCAAATATAGCTGAATCGATGAATTCATTGTTTGGCGATGAAAGAGAATTTTCCATCAAGGCTATGTTTAAAAAAATGAGCGAGAAGTATAGCGATTTTTTTAACGAAAGGCGTGTGCAGTTCAAGTGCCCAGAAAAAAGAACCCGATTTGTTCTCAAATTCGAAAAGAAAATATCAACGAACATCAGTTTGGGGAACATGTTATTCTCTCATAAAATAGCAGATTACATATTCCGTATCACCGGTCATGGTGATGCAGCCACGGTCGATCTTCAAACAAGATCTTGTACATGTAGAGTTTTTGACTTGGACAAAATACCTTGTCCACATGCTATGGTAGTGCTTCGAGCTCAATACGGTCATAAATATGGACCTAAAGTTTACGAGCACTCCTCTCAATATTATTCGGTGGAAAAAATATGAAATGGCATATAGTGGGCATATTACTCCGGTGCCTCCCGAAGAATCTTGGGTTGTTCCAGTCGAGCTTATGGGAAGATTAATACCTCATCCATATATTGATCTGAGCACTATCAAACCGGAAATAAAGCCATATAAGAGGAGGCGTGGAGTTGGAGAATCATTTTCATCAAGAAGAAACAAGTGCTCCATATGTAAGTGCGCTGGCCACAAAAGAACTACATGCCCGAATCGTAATCCACCGTGATCGTTGTAATTGTAGAAACTTGTGTTGTTGTTTGTTTGTTTGTTGTTGACTTTTATATATTTAACTCATTGTTGTGAACCTAATGTTATCATTTATTATATATAAAATATTTTTTTTTAAATAACTGTTGCATCAACAAAAAGAGGCAAAACATAAACTAAATAATACAACAGACCACAATTATTCTCAACAGTTGCACAAACAACTGGAATGTTTTCCTCCAACAGATGACAAATTTGTCGAAACAGATAGATAATCTGTTGATAAAAACCCAACATATGACCAATCTGTTCCAACACATGGTCCATCTGTTGAAAGAACTCACAAGCCAAAATTCCTAGTGCTACTGGATTCTACATTTCCTCCAACCATCGATATGTTAACATGTATTAGATTAGAATAAATAGACAGAATGAAAATTGAATAAGAATTAAAATTTCAAAGTCTGACTAAAAGTAAATTTTTCATTAAACGAAAAATAAAATACATTAGGTATAGATCCGATATAGAAAAATTAAAATACATATGCTAAAAGAAAAAATACATTCTAATTATTATCATCATCATCATCATCATTAATGACAGCCGACCAATCAACTCGCAGCAGCAACGCTCTCATCAACCTCTGCACCTCTCTGAACATCGTCACTCTCACAACGACCAACTCGCTCTGTAGGTCATTAACCTTCCTCTGAAGTTCCCGCACTGTGTCGCATAGAATAAAAATATCCTAAAGAGGATCAGCCATATCTAGAACACGCATGAATTAACAAATATAAAGAAAAAAGTCTAAAATGTAATACAACGTATACGACCAACTGGTAAATTTACACCAGAAAAAAACTTACCTCAACAAGAAAGGAATATGCTCTTTGAAGAGAATTGGTTGAAGATGTCACACGAAAAGAAAAAATGCAAGAAATAAATAGAGTTGAATGAAGATTAAGGTGGGACCTATTTATAGAGTATTGAATGTGGACGTGTCAGGCCAAAAGGAAGGACGGTTCAGCTCCATTGTATTAATTACATTCAAACTAGTGGCATTTTATTTTCTGTGAAAAGTCATGACTTTTTCTTTTACATTAACTACTGCTCACCTTTTCATAGCAGTTTGAAACTCGATAAAAGCCATTATTATCGAGCTGTTGCAACAGATCGTCCATCTGTCGCAACAGATTTAGTATCTGTTGCTACAAATGAATTGAATGTGAAACAGATGGTCTGTTAAAATCGATTTACCATCTGTTGCAATAGATGGTTTGTATATGCAACAGATAAGACATCTGATGCAACTTATGTATTATTTGTTGCGACAGATGGACAATATGTTGGAGGAGATGTTTTGATATCTTCTAACAGCTGATTCATCAGTTTCAACAGATGGAGTATTCGGTTCAGTAGCTATTTTGAATGTTTTAGATTAAAAGTCACAAATCTTAACCTCTTTTTAATAGTCCCTCCGTTTCGTATTAGTTGGGCCCTATGGGCTTGGTACACCAATTAATAAAAATATAAATTAGATGATTATTTTACCAAATTGGCCTTATTAATTATGATTTGAAAGTATAAATGGGAATAATATACTTTATGTGGTCATTTAATAATAGGGGTAATCTTGAAAGAATATAATAAAATTCTCTTGATTTTATAAATAGGACAACTAAATTGAAACAAACATTTTTAGCAAGAAGTAATCACATGCGTGCAGATGAATAAAAAAAATAGTCTGGTCTGTCGCAACAGATTTACCATCTCTTGCAACATATGGATTATCTGTTGTGACAGATGGACCATATGTTGGAGGAGATATTTTGATTTCTTCTAACAGCTGATTCGTCAGTTGCAACGGATGGAGATTTTGATTCATCAGCTGTTTTGAATGTGTTAAGATAAAAAGTCATGACTCTTCACACCTCTATTTTAATAGTCATCACATGCATGCAGATGAATAAACAACACTGTCTGCCATGTCCTGATAGGGTAGGAAGAATAGGTGCATGCAATGAATCCTATTTTTATGCGTGCGAGTTATGTAATTGATCAGGCTATCATGACAGACACACATAAAGTGAAATGATTTTGTGAATGCAGTATTTTACCGATTAGACACTGATCCTTCAAACAAGATCCTGCATTGTACAGTTTAGTTTGATAAGTGCGAACTGATAAGGCCGAAGGGTTCTAAGACGGTGGTGTCGATACCCCATTACAATTTAATGGAGGATTATGCTCATGTTTTTGTGTCAAGTTTGGGGAAGGGTTCAAGTTTTTGGCGGCAGTGTAAATATCCAATAGTGATTGGACCGGTTTTAATGGCGCAATGGACTTCTTGAAAGGCCTCCGAAGCCTCGCAATGCAGCAAAAAATGATGGAACCAATAGAAATCCCCCTGTTCTAAATTTATATGGATGGATTGCTGGAGGGGACTTTTTTACAGCAGAAGGTGCTTGGGAGAATACCTGTGCAAGAAGGGGGAGGTGGAGAAGACCATATATCATCTCAGACCTTGTTTAAGAGGAAACACAGTGTAGGAAGGAAAGTGTAGCGAAATTGGCCAATGAAATTGACATGAGAAACAAAAAAATTGAATGAGCTTCAAATATGGAAGTGTATCAAAATATAAAAATCCGGCAGTCGATGAAAAAAAAGAAGAATGGTCAATAGGATTGGAGCTAGACACTTTGCTCGACAATGCAACTAGTGAGCGTGGCCTCAATGAAGACTCTCACAAAATGCAGGACCAGAACTCTAAGGAAAAAGCTTCGCGAGCACGGAAAGTGGTAAGATTGTCGGTCAAAATTTGAAACCTACATGTGATTTCAGACCGATAATTTTACCACCTTCCATGCTCGCAAAGATGCTTTCTTAGAGTTCTGGTCCTGTATTTTGTGGGTCTTCGTTGAGGTCGAGCTCGCTAGTTGCAGTCTCTAGCAAAGTGACCAGCTCAATTACTTTTGACCATTCTTCTTTTTCTTCAACGACTGATGGATTTTCATTTTTGGATACACTTTCACATTTGTTGCTCATCCAGTATTTTCATTTTTCAGGTCATTTTCATAAGCTAATTTTTCTACACTTTCCTTCCCTCCCTGTGTATCTTTTTAAACAAGGACTGAGATGATATATGGCCTTCTTAACCTCCCTCTTCCCGCATAGGTTTTCTCCCAAACACTTTCTGCTGTATAATAGTCTCCTCCAATAACCCATCCATATAAATTTGGACCAGGGAAATTTCTATTAGATCCATCATTGTTTGTTACAGTACGAGGCTTCGGAGGCCTTTCAACAAGTCCATTGTGCCATTAAAACCGGTCCAATCACTATTGGATATTTACACTGCCGCCAAAAACTTGAACCCCCTTCCCCAAACTTGACACAAAAATATGAGCATGGCATACCATTAAATTGTAAAGGGGTATCGATACCACCGTCTCGGTCCCTCAGCCTTACCAGTTCAAACCTAACAATCTTAACTGTAAAATGCCATATCTTATTTAAAGGATTAATGCCTAATAGGTAAAGAACAAACATTCACAAAATCATTGAACTGGATATGTGTTTTCATGATAGGTTGATTAGTAATACATAGCTCCCACATATGAAGTGGTTCCATCTGCAAGTAGCTTATTCCTCCAAACCCATCTTTACTCTAGCCTCTAATGCTGGCCGGGCAAAAGTGGATCCAATTTCACTTCCTTTTGTCTGCAAATAAGAGAAATACATTTGATATCAAACAAGAGAGGAACAAAAAGAAAACAAAAAGAACATTACAAAAGGATAACACAAAATTGAGTGAAACAATAGATGACCAATATGATGCAACATATTACCCATCTGTTCAACCGACGAGGCATTATTGCAAAGGATGGATGACATGTTGCAACAGATAGGTAAGCTGTTGGAATAAATCAAACCAGCCTTGCTACTGGTTTGATTTCTTCAAAAAGTTGCTCCGTCTGTTTCAACAGCTGATTCATCAGTTGCAATAGTTGAGAAAACTGTTGCACCACCACCACCAACAACATCAACAACAAAGAAACAACACCATATGTTCCAACACTATCCACAACACAAACATCACATGTTCCAACACAACCACCACCCCCAATAACAGCACCACCAAAGTACCAAACAAAAGACATAAAAAAAAACCATACTGCCAACAAGGTTTTTTAAGTTCTCC
Source organism: Capsicum annuum (assembly GCF_002878395.1). NCBI lineage: Eukaryota > Viridiplantae > Streptophyta > Magnoliopsida > Solanales > Solanaceae > Capsicum > Capsicum annuum. The sequence continues at coordinate 214,358,619 of NC_061121.1, forward strand.
CAACAAATGACTTTTTTTGCATATTTTAATAAAACTAATGGTTCGTTTATTCAAGACTTAAAAGTCACCTTTCCTTCAATTTTATCAATAAATAGGAATCTGGTAATGGGTAAATCATTAATAGCAACAGATGCAAATATCTAATTTAAATGATATACAAAGAAGAAGACGAGATGAAAAGAGCAACAGTGAACCGTACTTGTAATGTCAAAAAAGCAAATGGATAAGAAAATCCAATTCAGTCGAGAAAAGATATTGATTGGTTGAGATCCTAAAGGATCCTCATTTGAAAGAAGAGAGAAAAGAGAGGAAAAAAGTAAACAAAGATAATTGAGAATAGTGAATAAAGAAGAGTGATGAGTTGAGTCTAGACTACTTTATGGCTGAAGGAGAGGGAGTTCTAGATATGGGGGTTTTTAAATATTCATTAATAACTTTTGAGGGGCACGAGGACATGGTGACATTTAAAAGACCAGATAAGACTACTCACTCAAGTTATTTTTGAGTTATCCAAGTAGTACCGAGTAATATTTTTTACCGCCTTATTATTTTAACTTTTTTATCTCGGATAGGAAATACCTAAATTGCTTAAAAAAAGGATCTTAAAACATTTAAGTGCAATAGATGACTTAATTTGTTTGATAGTTTACAACAAATTCGTGATCTATCGCAGCAAATGACGTAATTTGTTTGATAGTTTACAACAGATGCGTAATATGTTTTAGCAGATTACTGGCACATTCCCTGTGTTTGCAACCACGAGAATTCAATCATAACAAAGTGAGTAATGATATAAGTGAATTAACACATCATAAATTCAAAAACCCATAGCAATAGAGAGTATACTACAAGGTTTCCATAAATTCAAAAGTCTCAACGGGGCTAGCTAAGATAATGTACAAAGGTAGGTCAAAAGAAGGTATGAACAATGAATATCAAAGAAATGCCTAAATCATCTCCTAAACTCACAATCTTTATTTCGCTTTGCACACATACTAGGCAAATTCTAGCATCAGTTGCAATAAGGAATATACAACAGTCTTACACACTCATGGCACATGGTCAACTCAATTAGGAGCATTATAGATTCTCGACCTAACAATTACATGAATTCAACTAAAACCAACAATCACAACAAGAGTCACAACTAGAGCCTAAGTGTTTCAAATGTAATGATCTATCACATACTTATGTTATAATGTCATGTGACCCACAAGAACAGTTATATACAATTAAATGATTAATTTTCTCTTAAGACAGTCGTCATCCATCCATCATCGAGAAAAGCACTTAATTATGACTAAATAACTAACAAAATGAAATAAACAAAATAACTAATCCTATCAAGAAGTATACTAAGGAGAAAGTCCTATTTTCATACAAAACAAGTAGAAAAGTAACCAGCCACCCCACACTTATGCTCAGTATTATCCCCAGTGCAAATAACAAGATAAAGAACCTGGCTAGTAGTACTTCTCATCCACATTAAGAGTCATGCCACCTGCATGGAGATCATCATTGGAGCAAATAGAAAAGTTATTTGGTACTATTTTTATTACAAAACAAGTAGCAAATTAACCAGCCAGTAGGCATAGGCAATGACATAGGCGACGCCTAAGCTATAGCCTATGTTGACATAGGCGGCACCTAACCTATCGCCTAATTTGACATAGGTGGCGCCTAACCTATCGCCTAAGTGATCCAGTGAGTATAGGCAATGGTACAAGCGGTGCCTAACCTATCGCCTGTGTTGACATAGGCGACACCTAACCTATCGCCTAAGTGAGGCAGTGAGCATAGCCGATTGGAAATGCGGCACACTCTTGACATAAGCGACGCCTAACCTATCCCTACGCTACCACCACAGACCTTATTGAAAGTCACAAAATAAAGTCGCACCACAAAACTTTTTAGGTCGAATTGACATAATTCGAGGTGCGACTCTAATGCGAATGATACTTGAGCCTTACACATTTGACCAATCCAACTTACTTGTAATGTTCCCATCACTCCTAAACTTACCACCATTGACATGGCTCACTTCCAAATCAAAATTGGTACTAATCTCCTCCTTAGTACTTCATGCACCTATAATTAATCAAAAACAACAAAAATGATTAGAAAGATGGGTTGCCTCCCACCAAGCGTCGTAGTTTCAATCGTGGATCGACTCTTCTTTTCGTATTTTTGTTTAACATGATAAAGTGAAAATAAAATCATGGGTTGCCTCCCATATAGCGCCTGATTTAACGTCACGGCACGATTCGATTATCTTGACTACTCAGACTTTGTCAAGATACATCGATGATACCATTTGTACCTCATTTGTTGGATCAAGACAATGCTTTATTCTTAGTCCAACCACTTTGCAGTCACTCACATCCTTGCTCGCAAGTTCAACCAAACCAGCTATGGTCTCCACAAAAGACATATCCTTAACTGGTACATCTCGCTTATCTTCATATAATACATCAACAATCGAGAAGACACTCATCTCATTTTGTTGTTTCATAGACCGACATACTTTAAAGCTAACTTCTTTCTCATTGAGCCTAAATTTCAGTTCATTCAGCTCCATGTCAACTAACACCCTTCCAGTTCCTAAGAATGGCCTACCCAAAATTATGGGTACTTCAAAGTCCACTTCGCAATCAAGAATTACAAAATCGGCAGGAAATATAAAATCTGCAACTTTTATAAATACATCATGTAGAATCCCAATTGACCTTTTCACTGATCTATCCGCCATTAGAAGCCGCATATTAGTGGGCGTAGGATCTCCCAAACCCAATTCCTTGAAAACCGTCAATGGCATAAGATTGATACTTGCCCCAAGATCACAAAGGGCCTTTTCAAAATTTAGCAATCCAATCGTACATGGAACAGTAAATGCTCCTGGATCAACTTTCTTCTGGACAATAGATCTTGTAGCAATAGCACTACAATGATGAAGATTGTCCACCATTTCATAGCTCACAATCCTTTTCTTTGTCAACAGGTCTTTCATAAACTTAGCATATCCGGGCATCTATTCCAGTGCTTAAACTAAGGGCACATTCACTGTTAACTGCTTCAACATAGCCATGAATTTGCTAAACTTGCCATTATTTTATTTCTTCTTTAATCATTATGGAAATGGAGGTGGAGGCCTTGGAATTTTAGTTGGAGCAACTTTTACCTCCTTTCTTATGCCTTGCTCCACATCACTAATATGCTTCGGCTTAGTTGGTTGTTTAACTTCCGCACTCTTCTTTTCCAAACCTCCCAACTCCAAAGGCACCACTGGAGATTCATCAACCATCTCCCAATCTATTTTAACCTCATCAGTATAAGAGGAAGCTCCCAAACCTGGACTAGATAACATCTTACCGCTCCTAGTGGTAATGACCATACACGATCCATCAGTCCTCGGATTCTAAAATGCATCACTTGGTAGAGTCCCATTCTTTCTTTGGTTGAATGCTGTGGATAATTGGCTCATCTGCTTCTCTAATTATTTAATAGTAACTAAGTAAGAATTTACAAGTTGACTTATGGAAGATACGTCACTCTTTATTGTAGTCACTCTAAAATTTGCCGCCTCAACTCCCTTTAATACTTTCTCCATCATGTCCTCTATAGATATTTTGCCTAAACTGGTGGCAGCATTATCACGGCTCCAGGAGGTACATACAGTCCACTCCTATCACTTTTATTCTTCCAATCTCCTTGATGGTTCCAACCTTGGTTTCCTTGGCCACCACCTCGGAAACCTATCTGATTGTTCAAGTAATTAGCTTCTTTCTCAGGATCGGAGTCAGCCATTTCTTGTGATGCTACAGATTTAACCTTCTCTGTCTTTCCTAATAATAAATACTTAGTGAGAAGGTCCATCTGTGTTTACATGTGAGCCATATCCTAGTCACGCTCTTCTTCTCTTTGCCTCTGTTATACAGTCATGCCAATAGATACAGTAGAGCTTGCTACCTCAGAATCCCTGGTATGCTAAGCTCTACTCTGCTTTGTTATACGATCTAACATGTCAGATGCCTCAAGAAAAGTAAGGTCCATGAATGACCCACCCACAACATTATCTACCACTGGCTTAGTCATCGAATTCAAAGCCCTATATAATATCTCCATCAAGTGGACATTGGTTATCTGATGATTTGGGCACTGCATCAGCTTCTTTTTGAACCTCTCCCAAGTCTCGTGGAGAGCTTCAGTTGGAAGATGTCTGAAATTTCTTATCTCATATCTCAATTGTGCTCTCTTAGACGACAGAAAGAATCTTTCTAGGAAAGGGTTTTTCAGTTGCCTCCAATTGGTAATAGAGTCGGGAGGTAGCCCGTTTAACCATAGAGTTGCCTCTCCAGATAGAGACAATGAAAATAAATGCAGCCGAATCACATTCTGTCCAACCCCTAGATTGTCAAATGATTTGCATGTTGAGATAAAATTAATCAGATGCATGTTCGTATCATCGCCTGCAAGTCCACCAAAATACCCTTTAAGTTGCAGTAGCTGGATCATAGTGCTAGTAATATGAACTTGGCTCCGGGTGCCAAGGTCGGAGGAATAATAGCCCCTGTGGCTCCAGCCCCATCCAAGTCGTCATCATCATCCTCAAAAGCAACTTGCACAGCTTGACGTTTGGGTCTCATCCTAGCTTGACGATCTCTGTTGACATTCCTATTCACTGGTGCAACCACATCATCTGCACACCTTGGATTTAATAGCTCATCATCACCCAGGTCCTCATTATCAAGATTTGGTACCCGACCTGGGTATCATCATTCTGTTGATTTACTTGCGTAGCTGCCAATACAGCTAATCTAGCCTGCTCCCGTTGAGCAGTTATTCTTTCAGGGTCTCGTTGCGCATCCATTCTGCCAATAAGATGTGGTTTAGGATTTATAGGTAATAATGGGTGGCCCAATCTTCGCGTATTTGGCATGCAGTACACTCAACCTGATCAAAACAAAAACAACAAACAAAAAGTAAAATTTTGGAAATCTTTGACCAAAAGATCGACTAACAAACACAACTTAGTCGACAACCGTATTCCCCGGCAACGGCGCCAAAATTTGATACGCTCAAATTACACCTCTCTTATGAGAGAGTAAGCGGTCGCTATCAAATATAGAACCCAACCAGGTTGGGTATCGAATCCCACAGGGAATACTATGTTACTAAGTATTGTAGTTGTTACTGGACTGTTGGTCAGAGGTTCCTGAATGGGGGGTTTTGGTTTAAATTTGAAATGATAGT
>NC_061121.1:214366868-214367416 GCF_002878395.1 Capsicum annuum
TTTTTTTGGCAATTGCATGCTGAGACGGTATTGCGTTTCTCTTGACCAAAGTCATTGATTGATTACTCTGAGCCGAACCAATTCTTACTACCTCATATGTTAGACTAATACCTTAATTGATTAATCTAGGACTAGGGTACTAATACCTTAATTGAATAATGTAGGACTAGGGATGAGTTCTCATAGGGTGAACTACAACTTTAATTGAGTCTTTTGGAAATTGCATGATGAGACGGTACTGCTTCCTCCCGACTAGAGTTGTCGTTGATAACTTTGAGCCGAACCGATTCTTACTACCTCATATGTTCAACTAATACGTTAATTGATTAATCTAGGACATGGTACTAATACCTTAATTAAATAATCTGGGACTAGGGGTGAGTTCTCATAGGGTCAACTACAACTTCAATTGAGTCTTTTGGCAATTGCATGATGAGACGGTACTACGTTTCTCCCTACCAGATTCGTTGATCGATCACTTTGAGTCAAACTGATTCTTACTACCTTATATGTTCAACTAATACCTTAATCAATTAAGGTATTAGTTG
>NC_061121.1:214367516-214384774 GCF_002878395.1 Capsicum annuum
AATAGGGTCAACTACAACTTCAATTGAGTCTTTTGGCAATTGCATGATGAGACGGTACTACGTTTCTCCCTACCAGATTCGTTGATCGATCACTTTGAGTCAAACTGATTCTTACTACCTTATATGTTCAACTAATACCTTAATTGATTAATCTAGGACTAGGGGTGAGTTCTCATAATGTCAACTATAATAGATGATAGCATATTTGATAATTTACAATAGATGGATAATCTATTGCGATATATGACTTAATCTATTTGATAATTTACAATAGATGGGTAATCTGTCACAACAGATAACTTAATTTTTTTGATAGTTTACAACACATTTGTGATCTGTCGCAACAAATGACATAATCTATTTGATAGTTTACAACAGATGCATAATAAGTTGCAACAGATTACCTAATCTGTTTGATTTGATCCAACAAAAATGACATCTATTGCAACAGGTTGAACAGTTATTTATATATAATTTTAATTGAGTTCATATGTTAGACTAATACCTTAATTGAATGTGAGTTCTCATAGGGTCAACTACAACTTCAATTGAGTATTTTGGCAATTGCATGATGAGACGGTATTGCGTTCCTCCCAACCAAAGTCGTCGATCGATCACTCTGAGCTAAACCGATTCTTACTACCTCATATGTTAGACTAATACCTTAGTAGATTAATCTAGGACTAGGGTAATAATTCCTTAATTGAATAATCTAGGACTAGGGGTGGGTTTTCATATAGTCAACTACAACTTCAATTGAGTCTTTTGGCAATTGCATGATGAGATGGTACTGCGTTCCTCCTGACCAGAGCTGTCGATCAATAACTCCGAACCAAACCAATTCTTAGTACCTCATATGTTCAACTAATACCTTAATTGATTAATCTAGGATAGGGTACTAATACCTTCATTGAATAATCTGGGACTAGGGTGAGTTCTCATAGGGTCAACTATCGATTAATCTAGGACTAGGGGTGAGTTCTTATAGGGTCAGCCACAAATCTGATGCAACATGTTGAACATTTATTTTTTACAATTTCAATTGAGTTCATATGTTAGACTAATAGTACCTAAATTGATTAATCTAGGACCAGGGGTGAGTTTTCATAGGGTCAACTAGAGTACTCAATCAACTACAACTTTAATTATTTTTAACCCTCTCATCATGCAATTGCCAAAAGGGTAATTCAATTGAGATTGTATAAAAATAATTAAGATCAATTCGGACCAAATTAACATTTTCAAAACTTGTCATTCTTTTCCAAAATACAAATCAACCCATACAAAATGTTTCATCATTTCAAATCTCGAGGTCTCACTCTTTCTCTCTCATTATCACTCAACAATACAGTACAAACAATAACTACTCAACAAATTTGCTCAACCCTCCACAACAGATCACTTTTTTCTAATTTTCGACCACATAGGTGTTATTTTTGACTTCATTCTTGCTTGTATCAGTCATTTTCTTTATCTTCGTAGGCAACAGAGTTCGAGAAGATCTTTATATTTGTTTTTTTTCTAAAAAATAAGGGCTTTTAAGTTAATGATAAAAAATAAAAATTTTCGTTGTATTATCTTCGAGAATGGGTTTACAATTTTGAGTTTTGATGGTAAAATCGTAGAAAGAACTCGAGAAATCCCTAGTTTCCATCGCAGTGTTTCGTTGACTGTCGTCATATTATTGGATGGTGTTTGTGGAGTTGGTGGTGGTGGTGGTGGTGGTGGTGGTGGTGTTTGTGGTCGTCATGGCGGCACTGATGGTGGCATTGGTTAGCGGTGTTTGTGGTGGCTATCGGTGGTGTCGGTATTCGTGGTGTTTGTTTGTTTGAATTGGTTGGTGGTGTTTGTGGTAGTGGTTGTTGGTGTGTCGACATTCGTGGTGTTTGTAATGTATTTTTTAAAATTTATGCATACATCAATTGTAATGTAATTTTTGCTTTTCTTCGTTTGTAGGTAAAACATGTGTCCTAAAAGAAAAGAAAGTGAAAGTGAATCAACGTCTGACCACCCAAAAAAAAGGCTACAGTACAGAGGGATTCGGAGGAGCTTCTTGAACAATATCAGTCAGGAAAAAGTAAAGCTGAGGAGAGATGTGAAAACAATATTAAGGGGGGTGGACAAGGGTCTATAGATGGTGATAAAGAAAATGAAAGTGAGAAAGAGGAGGAATTGGAGAGTGAGAAAGAGAAAGAGGATGATCATCAACATGATGATAATGGATCACCAATGGGGCATGAATTAATATCGAAATCCCAGCATGATTCTGTCAAAACTTTTAGTATTGACAGGTTTCAAGCTGCGATCCGATAAATGACCCAGAAGCAAAATAACTAACTGGTCAAATTGTACTTAAATGTCAAATGGGGAAATTTTTTGAACATTTTATGAAAATTATGAAGAACGAAAACATAGGTGGACTTTTTAAGAGAAGCTTCTTTGGACTCTTTATTGAGCTACTTGAGGACCCCTCTTCCCGTATCCGTTTCCCTATGACGATGGTATATGGTCTTCTCAAGCACAGGATCAAGTACGTGGGGGGATGATAAAGATCCGGAGGAGGGGACAAAAAGAAGATAGATGAAATCTGAATCAACTACTGTGGCATGCCTATTTGTTTTAGCTTGCATGAGCTTGCCATAGTGACGGGCTTGAGATGCCATCGTCCAGAAGGATAACCACCCCATAAAAGATCCAAGGCAAGAAAATGCAAGGAAAAAATAGATGAGTTGTTTGACATTGCTCGAAGTGGCTATAAAGCATCGGATTTGTTGATAGATTTTGAGGATAAAACCATACCAGAGCAGTACAGGGAGAAATTGTGCTTAGTTTGGTTTGCCCATTCGGTTATATTGGCAAGAGACGTCAACAAGGTCATAAAAGATGATTTGTTGGTGCGTGCTGAGGATCTTGATAAATTCAACAATTATTCCTGGGGATATGACAGGTTCTACTTGACTGTCCAATATTTACTGACAAAGCTATGTTCAAGGACGACCACATTATACGGCTTTCCTTGGGCTTTCATGGTAAAATTAATCACTAATTTTACTCTTTCATTAATTTATATTGAATATAGTTATTATGACTTTTTTTTTTCTTGCTTCCTGTTTACACTTTTAGGCTTGGGCATTTGAAGCCAGTCCTCCCCTCTGAAAGCAGTTAATGGATTACCCGGATGAGGTTTCTCATCTAAGGATGTTTAGGTGGTTGGCTATAAAGAGCAACCCCAATATTAAGGAGGCTGATGTCTTTAAACCTCCAGATGATACAGTACATCTTCTTCAACTACAATAATTTCACTCAAAGAAAAATATTGAACAAATGTTATATCTGGTGCAACAGATGTTATATCTGATACACCAGATGTGATATCTATTCTGACAGGGTATGATTGATATCTTAAATCAAATTACCCATCTATTGCTTTGGTTCTCTGAACCCGACTCCTAACAAATTAACCATCTACTACAAATTATGCAACAGATGTGTAATATGATAACATATTATTCATCTATTGCAACATACAGATCATCTGTTACATAACAAATTACCTGTCTTATGCAACTGTTGCAACAGATGATTGATATTTTGCATCATATTATCCATGTGTTGCTCTGTTTCTCTAAACTAGACTCAAATGAATTTTAAACATATACTGCAAACTATGTAACAAATGGTTTTTTTTTTAAAATGTAGCCCAACTGTGAAAATTATTATATTATATGATTTAAATGCATCTGTCCTTTTTTTTCTTTTTTATAGGTTGTGCATCCATGGATCGTGCCTACTAAGGAGGAGTCGGTGATGACTTCTTATATTACTCTAGGTTATGTTGATACTATAGCAGACCCAATGGTAGAGCTAATAAAGAAGGAATTGGCTGGAGCAACAGCCATAAGAAGAGCAGTTAGGCAACATCATCCTAATATTGAGGCTCTTCATGACAACCCTTTTACTAAGGCAAATCTGGGTGCTTCTTGTGGTGGAGTGTTAGTGTTGGTGACAGTCATGCTGATGCTGCTACCACTCATGATAATGAGCATGTTGATTCTCAAGAAAGAATAAATATGTTTGAAAACACCCCTTTTCGCCCTTACATAGGTCTCTCTTACCCCTCTTCACCCTCGTATTCTCGTTGCGAATACAAAGAGTACAAGGACAGACAGGATAAACTCTTTGAAAAATTAAAGGCTATCTCTAAAGCTATCGAGAAATTCAAATCCAAGAGGTGTGTCATACCATCCAAGAAGGTGAGAGAGCCACACACTCCTACAGTGTTGGTTAGGAGAAAGAAAAGAGTAATTAGAGACGTACTCTCTGGTCGGAAATCAAAAGAAATTGCAATTCCTCCCTCTCCAAAGGCTGTTGAAGTTTAGGGGCCAGTCAAGAAGGTGGAAATATATGCGGAGCTTGGTGCTGAAAAGAATAGGGATCTGCGACAGGCTAAGAATGCCAAGCCAAGCGCACCAGATTACCCCAGGCCTCCTCTTCCCCCCCCCAAGACTTCCAAACTATGACTGATATGCGTATGCCGTACGAGGACAAGGCAAGTTTACTTTTCCTATCCTAGCCCTTCTAATCTATCCCATGAAGAAGAAGCTACACAACAGATTTCACATCTATTGCAACAGCTGGGTATACTGGTGCAACTGGTAGTGGTTCTGTTGCAACTTATTATCTATCTATTGCACAAGTTGAGTTTGATTATTAATTTAGAGAACCCTATGCAACAGATGGAACATCCGTTGCATCTTTACAATTACTAACCTATTTAAAAATTAACTTCTTATATCACAGAATGTTGACATAATTCTCTGCCTCATGAGGAAAAGGCAATTAACGTACCGGGAAGCTTATGACGTGGCCGATAGGATCATGGACCTCGACTTCTACAAGAAGCTTAAGGATAGGTACGAACAAATCAATGGGGAGGCGTTAGCCCTTGGCGTGGGTCTTGATTTCCTAGTTCCTACGTTGGTCTTGGATGAAGAAAAATGATAAAATATGTTAGAGGAAAGAGGCCAAATCCATACGGCAAGAGTTGGACCGAGTCAAAAAAGATTCTTATAGTCATTAGTGTGAACGACATGCATTATAGGGTTGTTGAGATACTACTCAAGGAGGGAAAGATCAATGTTTATGACTCCAACGTACCTCTCATCGACGATTTTGATCTTTTTCTCCTCGTGGAGCCACTGATGGTGCTATTTCCCATCTTGTTGAGGGAGAGTAAACTGAAGAATCATTTTCCAAAGAAAGTATTAATGAAGAAATCATGGGATTTTAAAGGTTTAAACAAGGGAATGATCCTTCCAAAAGATGATGCCGCTAAAGCGAGCGGTTCGCACGCTCTTGCACACATTGAATGTTTGCTGACCGGCACAAAAATGGCCGAGCCAATGAATTTTCTGTGCAACACGCTGTGGCAAACCTGTAGGAGGTCTGGGCTTCTGGGGTACTAACTGGACGCTTGAAGCCTGTGTATATAGAAGAGCCTGTGAAATAGCAATTTTAATTTCAAGTCACCCTTCACTTTATTACATGTACATGTAGTGAAAATAATTTTTTTTTGATGAAAGTTGAGTTTTTTATAATGCAATAGATTGTCAATCTGTTGTAAAATATATTTAATTTATTCTGGCAGATAGTTTATCTATTGCAATAGGTTGGTCATCTGTCGCACTACGCCAATGTTATTTCTATGAATAATCTAATAATCTAAGTCTAATCTGTTGCAATAGTGGAAAGACCTGTTTGATAATTTCCAACAGATGACCTAAATTTTACAACATCTGCCTAAATCTTTTTGATATTTTCCAACAATTATGCTTGAATATCCATGTTATCGACAACACCAAACCAGTAGCAAATACACTCACCGCCATAAAAATTTCAGCAATTAGGCTTGAATATCCATATGCCCAACAACACTAAACCAATAGCAATAACGGCAATAATGTAGTATCTTTTTGCTCAATTTTGTTTCTCTTCAGAAGCCTTGACTTTGATCAACAAACCCCAGATTACACGATTTGCTTTTAAAGGGTGTCATTCTTCATACCAATCAAAGTAATTGCATCCACCCAATTTCTATAGAAAAAGAGAACACATTACAAAATAATTACAAGTCAATAATTAATCAACTAATTAAATAAAAAAAATATTACCTTTGAAATCTTACAAGTAAAAAATCTACGACTCAGATTTTTGTGAGTCCAAAAAGTCTTTATCAGAGCTTCATGACCGAACTTACAATATAAAAAATCTTTATCACAAAAAATAGTGGAAGATGCGCTCGACATTGTCAAGCTCAGTTGGAAAAAATGAAAGAAATAATTTTAAAAATTTGGATGGATAAAAGAAGATGACGATGAAGAAAAAGATTTGAGAATTTAGGGTTAAATTTTAGGAGGAAGATGAATATGTAAGACAAGACAATGGGGGGGGGGGGGGAGAAATGACCATTGGGGGCCAAGTGACGGCAAGCCAAAAAAATGTGCCAGACTGACACATTTGATGCCTATTTTATTTTACTTGTTTAAAATGAATACTGTCTACTTGATGCCTATTTTATTTTAGGTGTTTGAACAAAACACCGTCGATGGGTTCCGCCTTTTTTATTTTAAATCAATTCACTTTAACCTTTTTATACGTAGTGGCAATTTTGTATGTCCAATGAAAGTTGAATTTTTATAATGCAACAGATTCTCCATCCGTTGTAACAGTTATTCTACCTGTTCTAATATATAGTTTATCTGTTGCAATAGGTTGGTCATCTGTTGCATTATCTTGATATTTCTATCAAGTCCATCTATTGCAGCAGTGGGAAGACCTGTTAGATAAATTCCAATAGATTACCTACCTGTTGCAACATATGTCTAAATCTGTTTGATTTTTCCAATAGATGTGTCGTCTGTTGCAACATATACATTATCTGTTGTAATATTTGAATCTAGTATTCCTTTTCAATTAATAAGTTCAAATCTAAGGAATAAATAAAATTCATAAACAAAATAAAATAAATTGAAGCCTTCATAAATTAGCTGAAATAAGTCAACGAATAAATGAAATGTAAGAAAATTATTATGGGTACAGATCTCAACAAATACATCAACAACAATTTAAGTATACTACCAAGGATTACTTTGACAGGTTCAAGCTATAAAGATCTACTCAGTATGGACAAGTTGTTCTTCATCCGGTACTATGAAATTCGACTTTGCTCGTCGTGGATCATTATTGTCGCTTACGTACGATTTCCGCACTTTCTGTTCTCCATATTTTCATAAAAAGAGTAACATATTGTCAATGTTGTTCAGCAGTAGCTTCTTCTACATCCACCTGGAAATCCATAATTGGTCAATGCTAATCGCAGAGATATAACAAAACAAAAAAGGATAACTCATCTCTTCTAGCAAATTAAACAGGTCTTCATTCTATTTTAAATTATCCCAAATAGATTATATTTATGTTGCAGCAATAAATCAACTGTTGGGATAAATTTCTACATGAGGAAGACCCTGTATGATAATTTCCAACGACTGAACCTTCAGTTGTAACATATGAATCATCTGTTGCAGCAAATAGGTCTTCTGTTGGTACAAATAAAAGTGGTACGAAGAGCTATTTGATTTGCTAAAATAGATGAGACATATGTTGAACCAGATACTTTATTTGTTACAACAAGTTAGTCAACTATTGCAACAGATGTATATATCTGTTTGATAATTTTCAGCAGATGTGTCATTTGTTGAAATAGGTATGTGTCAATTTGTTTTGTTAGTTGGAAGACATATATATTCACCTTCTTCATCTCGTGCTGCTCTCCTTTGGACATTGTACGTTGCTCAGTGCAACACATAGGCAGAGGAGTTGCAATTTTACTTTTTTAGATGCTTGATAATGCCCTGAAAATCACTCTCCTTCTCCTCTTAGCCCCAATCTCTAATGGAGCAGATAAAAATAAAATCCTCTTTGATGGAATGAGACCCCTCTTAGATGTCAATTCCTTTACAGAAGCAATTAATGCATTAATAGCATTAATTACTACATCATGTTTTGCCCTGCAGTCTTGACATTTGCATGTAGAACATTCGCTGGGAGAGGCAAAATCTGTATAACCAGTGTACTCATACTCATAATGGTTTGCTTTAAATACTGTAAGAGGAGCATCACCAACACCAACAGAAACACCACTACCACCACCAACAGCTCCATCACCACTAAGACCATCAATAACAACAAGCCCACCCTCTAAAATTATTTTTCTTATAATGGTTGTTGCTCCAAACAATTCTATTTTTATTCTGTCGATGACCTTAGGGTCCGATAAAGTTTGCACAGACCGTAAAGTAAGAAAAAATGACATCTGCAACTCTCGATTGGTCGGAACTAGTGACGGATGCACAATTTAACAAAATCATTACATATATTAGAATGATGATTAGATCATTCAAAAAAATCATTAATTAAAAGAAAAAATTAATTATAATTATACTTACTGCATCCTTTGGGGGTTGAAGAGATCAAGAAATTTTGCATTTTTATCAGTTTTGGCCGACAACCATCTTAAGATTCTTGGACAAGAAACTCTTTCCAGGTAGTTCACTTGTTGTCTCAAATAAGGAATGACTTCAAACGCCCAAGCCTATAAATAACACCAATAAATCAAAACCATTATTGAGTGAAAAAAATAAATGATATCATAATAGAGGAAAGAAACATTTACCATAAAAGCCCATGGGAAGCCATATAAGTTGACTATCTTTGGCGGTAACGGTGTCAACAAATATTTGACAGTCATTTTGAAGCTTTAATACCCCCAAGGATAGCTGTTAAATGCCTCAAGATCCTCGGAGAGTTTTATTAAATCGATTCTTATGTTGTTGTTAACGTCTCTCGCCAAAGAATATTATGTACAAACCAAACCAAACACAATGACTGCTTGTGCTTCTTTGAAAGTCCTTTACCTTTCAACGCTTTTATCAAATTTTTGTTTTTGAAGCTTGGGCCAACAATGGACACCAGGTCATCACGATCACACGACTTGCCTTTACCTTTTTTGGGTGTGCGGGGTAATTTTTTGGGTTAGAATAGGTATAACTTGAGAAAGAGGATAACATTTTAGTCCAGTAACTATGGCAAACTCCTTCCAACTAAAACAAATAGGCATGCCACAGTAATTTGTCTACACCTCATCCATCTTATCTCTATTTTCATACATAAACCTACGCTTGAGAAGTTCATATACCATTTTCATTTGAAAACGAGCATTGTTGTCCTGCGGAAAATCAAGATATTTTCCAAAGCAGCTATCCTTAAAATAAGCATCTAATTTTTATTCTCAAAGTATTTTTCTGAAGGCGTCAAAAGATTTTCCCATGGATGACTTAACCACGAAATTACCCATTAAATCTGTGGCACCATCGTACTTCATTCTCATAGGATAACGATCAATGCTAAAGGCTTTGACCAACTCTTCGGTGGAAGGGCTATTAGCATTTGCATCATCTCTTTTGAAACATTCCTCTTCCCCGTGTTTATCATATTCTGCTCTCAATTGAGATAACGCTTGTAAAGCAAGCTCATAGAGTGGTGGATGTATCCTAGCTGCTTCACTTGTTCCTTTACTTGAATTTGATTCGGTTTATTTTTTTTTAGAACCATATTATCTAAAATTAACAGAAACATAAAAAATATATTATAGTTGATTAATGCATCGTTAAAAAGGGATAACAGTAAATCAAACAAGCAAAATAATAAAATAACAGTTGCAACAGATCACCGATCTATTGCACCAGATAGTATATCTGTTGTGGCATATAACAAAACTGTTGCAGCGGATGAGTAATTTGTTGCAACAATACAAAACATATCACTCATCTTTTAAGATAGATGAATGGTCTATACAATAGATCACATATTATTGCGAAATATGAGTGATTCGTTGGGATAGTTATATAACCTGTTGCAACAGATGAGTAATCTATTACGATAATACAAAACAAATCACTCATTATTGAGAAAAATGAATGGTCTGTGTAGTTGATCACACATCTGTCGCAACATCATCTATTGCAATATGTCAGTGATCTATTGGAACAGTTAAATAACCTATAGCAATGGCTGAGTAATCTGTTGCGATAATACAAAACATATCACTCATCTGTTGAGAAAGATGAATGATCTATGCAACAGATCACACATCTATTGTGACATCATCTATTGCAATATATAAGTGATCTGTTGGAACAGTTAAATAATCCGTAGCAATGGCTGAGTAATATGTTACGACAATACAAAATATATCACTCATCTATTGAGAAAGATGAATGGTCTGTACAATAGTTCACACATATGTTACAACACATGAGTGATCTGTTGGAACAGTTATCAACGGTCAATATTGTTTATATTTCTTCCAACATAGGGTCGCCTATCGCGGCAGATGAATAATCAGTTGAAAAAATCAAGTCTTGGACATTTTTTATTAGAAGAGTTGATAGGATTTTATCCAACACGAGGTTCATCTGTTGCATCAGATCATTAATTTAATGGTTCTTCCATTGCCCCAGATGGTTAATTAGTTGCATCGGATTTTTTATCCGATGCTTAATCTATTGCAACATATGGTAAATCTGTTGCATCAGATGATTAATCTGTTGCATCAGATGGTTGATCTGCTGCATCATATGATAAATCTATTGCATCAGATGGTTAATATGTTGCACCAGATGGGTAATCCGTCGGAGGAAATAAAAAACAGTAGCACGATTTTGTTTAACAAAAAAACAATAATTTTACCATTTTACCAAAAACAAGAACAGAACAAATCAACCCAAATTATCGTTTTGTTTTTATAAACATAAACAATAAAAATCAAACTTCAAAAAAATGCAACAAACAACAAAATATCATAATTCACTTCGAAAAAAGAAGAGAAGAAATACCAGAAATTAAGATTTTATTCAGATCGCATTTCAAATTAATGCAACAAATATTGAAATTGTTAACCAATACTATAAGAGAAGTTAGCTCAAGTTCCTCGGTTTCTTCAAAACTAAAAAGGCCATAAATTTTTACCTATGAAAGAAGAAAAGGAACGATGAAGAATTCGAAGTTGTTGTGACCGGAGAGCAAGACTGTCACGTCGATTGAAGGTTGAAGTCGAAAAGAAACTCAAAGCCCAACTATTTGTAGTTGGATGTTGAAGTCGCCTATAATTGAAATGAGAAATTTGCAGAACAGTTGGTTGTGAGAGAGTTAAGAGAAACTGTCGAGAGAGGGATGAGAGACAGGTTGATTTGAATTGAAGAGGGGAACTCGAAGCCCAACTATTTATCGCCAGAGGTAGAAGTCACCGGTGGTTGAAGGGAGAAATTTTGCAGAACTGTTGGTTGGGAGAGAGTTGAGAGAGGCTGTCGAGAGAGAGGAGAGAGTGGTTGATTTGGATTGAAGAGGGGTGTGGGTTGGATTGATTTGTATTTTTAAAAAGATTAGAAAGTTTTGAAAATATTAATCAAGTCCACAATTAACTTAATCAAGTTTCCTAATGATGTTTGACCCTATCTGTTGGTCAATGTCACCAATCCTTCATTCAAGACTTAAAAGACACCTTTCCTTCAATTTTCTCGTGTTTCTTGGCTTGTGCTACTTAGCGGTGGAATTAAAATTTAAGCTTTATGAATGTCAGAATAACAAATTCAAGTAATAATAATTAGTAGTAATATTTATATTTAATATTTGTATAGACTTAACAAATTTCATAACATAAAACATTATTTTAATAAATATTACCGAATTTAATAAAATCCATATTCAAATTTTTAGCTCCGCCTCTAGTTCCACCTAACTTTTTTCTAGAGCCGTCAATATGGGCTAAGCCTGTTGGGGCATCCCGACTCGATCTGTAATTTGATGGAGTTGGACTTCAGTTTTTGCAGTCCATTTAAGAACAAGGCTTTTTAGCCCGGCCCAGATAAGTTCGTGGTCCGTGGGACTTGAGTAATGTGCGCTGGGCTAGCTTATGGGTCGACCCATAAGTCAAATACATGCAACTATTTAGATTGCTTGTTAGTATTTTTATTTGGTTCGAAGGATATCATGTCAAAAGTTATTTAATTTCACTATTAGGAGTATTTTTGGGGGGTGTTGGAGACTTGATTAACAAATATTAACACTATGTAATATTGTTTCATAATACTTATATTTATTAACATTCTAAAATTAAATTATAAGGTATTATTTTTTGAAAAGTGGATTGACCCGTGAGGCTCGTAGCCCACAGAATAATGATGTGGGCTTGATATTTTTTGGCTCATCATTTTGATGGACCACTCCAACCTAACCCATTAAACTTAAAATCCGTATGAACTAACCCAAATAGACTGAATCTACCCGTTTTGACCGCTCTACTTTTTCCTCTATTAGTTGAGTACACCCTTTCTTCTATTGAGTCCATTTATGGTAATGCACATTATATTATCCTACTTAAGATATTATATTATACATTTATAGACAACTTATATTTATTGTAATGTATATTATATTATACATTTATAGTAATGTATATTATATTATCCTATTGCCACGTGAATCGTGTCCAAAATTGCTACCCGTCCATTACTTTTAAGTTTACACCTTCTCAAGAATTATTTTGATTCCCTCTCAAAGTTAAATTAAATTAGATTAATTTAATATTTTTAAATTAAAATTTAAATATTTAAAAACTACACAAAAATATTTAGATTTCTTTCAACCTAATAATAATTGAGAGTACAAGTCTTTATAAAGGCAATTTAAATTTATGTTTGCTAACACGTCCCATTCACTCTTCTATTTAATTAGGTAAATAACTATTTTTGTTACAATTTCTCAAAAATCAGATAACATTGTTAGGCTGGAGTTAGAGGGTAGGCCACGAATTCAATTGAATTAAGTAAGTTTGATTCAATTATTTTTATGTATCATAAAAATCATAAAAAGAGCTAGAAAAAGAAAGTGATATCAACACGTAATAGCTCCATTTCTTGTGTCAAAACAGAAGGTACCATTAAATATGTACATGAATTCATAAATTTACAGATCATGACTCTATGTTGACTCCTCACCTACTGCATGACACTGTTTCTTTAATTTAAACAGAAAATATTGACAGACAAGGCTTTTAAAAATAAAAATACTAATTGTTATTGAAACAAGTAGGATATGAAGTTTGAACAGACCTACTTATAAATTAAAGAAGTCATTCAACCACTATTTTTATTTTTTATAGGAGAACAAATAAGTTGTGATCTCAAACATTTTATCGAGCCAAAACTTTTATTTTTATTTTTTTAAGGTTCTTAAAAATAATTGTTATTGAACGAACCACTTATAAGGAGTCAATTATCTAGCCAAAACTTATTATAAAATGATTCAAATATTTCGAACTTGTGATCTTCAACAGTTATTGAATCAGCACTTCTAATAAGAGGAGAGATTTGCTAGATTTAGAGTGGGTTCGGTATGAATGAAAATATGCTGTGAAAAATGCTTTAATTTTTTCAGATTGGTCAAAAGTTTTGACAAATAGTTTTTTAAGAAAATACATTTCTTTAAAAATGAGGAAAATGACTTTTGTAATATTCAAGTAGGGAAAACAAATTATGTCAAATGATATTCAATATTTTTGTCCTCCCCACCCTCTGACACACCTCATCTTCTTTCCCACTTCCGTATCCACCATACCTCTATCTTCTATAATATTTGTCTAGATTAATTATATACAAATATTTTTAGGATAATATTTCTTTTTATGTATCAAATACCAAAAAAAAAAATACATGTATTTTTCTTCGTAGTGAACACTGTTGTTTTCAATATTTTCGGGTACACAAATTTATATTTAAGTACACAACAACTTCAACACAAGTTCAAGTCTAAAACATGAACACCTATGAAGTTACATAACACCCTCAACACAAGATTAAAAATAATCTATCCAAGAAGTGTGTTATAGTTTCAGAAATAAGATGAAACGGAAATTTAAAGCCAAGTCCCCAACTTCACAGAGTGTCCTTAAGGAATAATTCCCCTCACTGTACCCGAGGTTATGGAATTTTTCTCCCAAGATAAAATGATTTTCAATCCAATAATAACGGCATCTCAAATTATTGGATTCGTCGAACTCATTCAACGGCTAATGATCACACAAAGTTTTTGTACAGAAGAAGAGTTTTTTTGTTGTCAAAAATCATGTTAATACCTGAGGAATATATCAGGTATTTATAGCCTTTAATGTGCCCCTTTGAAAAGGTAGCATTGGTTCTGGAAAAGGCACTTTTTTAGTATAGTCACATCACCTGCGTCGATTCTGTGCTGGACCTGCGCCTGATCTGCGACCGCAGGTGACTCTATGCAGATTCCAATAGCTTCTGCGCTACATCTGTGTTGCATCTGTGCCCGCAGGTCAAGAGATGCGCACACATATCACTTAATTGCGCAAAATAGTATGCCTTTTGCCTCGAAGAGTCGCATCCCTTCGAGATGCATTGCTTATGCGATGGCGTCCGAAATGCGGCAGCATGGAGTAAAATATTTCTATCAGATTCTTTGGATTAATTTTTCACTTGTAAAACAAGTTTCAAATAAAATTTATCTAAAAAGATAGATCTCATCGATCGATTTTCAAATCTGAAGCCGAAGCCGAAGCCAAAGTCGAGTGATGGACGACGACGACGACGCGAGGCACCACCTTGTTCTTGCCTCACTATCCATGTGGAGATGTGTTTCTCAATATAAACACATAAAAACTTCTCTCTCCCACCAATGTGGGAGAATTTAATAAGCTTTCTATAAAAGAGTACGCTTTTCATTTTAATGACTCTATTTTTTCCTCCATTTTTCATTCATACATATTCCTTGAACCCAAAAATCCCCCACATGAATAGGGAATGGTTGTCTTTTGAAGAATTTACAGACAAGCATGTGATCATTTAACAAAGACTGATTGCATCTGGATAAGTGAGTTTCTCTTTGAACTTTCCGTAGTGAACATGCATCAGATCCATTCGGTCAATCGGTAGATTTGATATCTTTGAACCATCGAGATTTAATGTACACCTAGAAAATACATGTCACACAATCAGCCTTTTATCGTTTATGGTTCTCACGATTTTATTTTTTTCAGTCATAAAGACGTCCCGATTTCATGAGAGTTTAGAGAATACACCTTTACTAATATTCTCCTTGAAGCGGCTTCCACTTTGCCCTCGCATAGGTGATTTCTAAATGTTCAATCCTATAGATTAAACTATTTGGTCAAATCTGCCAAATTTAGATAATCGTTATAAGACTTTTCCCCTTAAGTCTTATCTTTGTTTACTAAACATTGTCTACATCATGAAAATGTGTTGGTATATTGACAATGCTGAACCTGTCAGACACAACTTTGTTTGATCTCCTTGAACCTAACTCTTGGAATCTCTAGTCTGCTAGGTAGAGTTACCGTCATGCTGACTTGTCCTAGGCCTTAAACCTATTTCCTTGGATGTCCTTTCAACTCCTTCTCTAGACAGGCCTTTTGTAAGTGGATTTGACACATTATCCTTTGACTTTACATAGTCAACAGTGATAATTCCACTAGAGTGAAGTTCTCTAACGGTATTATGTCTCCATCTTATGTGACAAGATTTATCGTTGTACATCATGCTCCCTGACCTACCTATTGCCGCTTGGCTATCACAGTGTATACATACTGGTGCCACTGGTTTGGGACAATAAGGAATATCTTTCAAGAAATTCTGGAGCCATTCTGCTTCTTCACCAGCTTTATCTAATGCGATAAATTTAGATTCCATTGTAAAGCGAGCAATACATGTCAGTTTGGATGATTTTCAAGAGACCGCTTCTCCACTGATAGTAAATACATAGCCACTTATGGCTTTTACTTCGTTCTATCCAGTGATCCAATTTGCATCACTATAGCCTTCAAGTATCGCATGATATTTATTATAATGCAAAGCATAGTCTTGGGTGTATTTAAGATACCCCAAAACTCTTTTCATTGCCATCCAATGAGTTTTATTGGGATTACTCATGTACCGACTCAGCTTACTAATAACTCATGCTATGTATGGTCGTATACAATTCATTATATACATTAAACATCTTAATATTCTTGCGTACTCCAATTGTGAGTCACTTTCACCTTCATTCTTTTGAAGTGCGAAGCTCACATCTATTGGAGTCTTGACAATACTAAATTTCATATACTTGAATTTGTCAAGTGCCTTTTCGATATAATGATACCGTGACAATGTTAACCCTTGTGGAGTTCTATGGATTCTTATTCCTAAGATCACATTTGCAACTCCAAGGTCTTTTATATCGAACTTGCTCTCGAGCATTCATTTCATTGCATTTATGTTAGAAATGTCTCTATTGATGATCAACATATCATCCACATATAAACAAATAATGAATTGATAATTTGGAGTGTCTTTAATGTAGACACACTTATCACATTAATTTATCTTGAACCCGTTTGCCAGCATGGTTTAGCCAAACTTTGCATGCCATTATTTAGGTGCTTGTTTTAGTCCATACAGTGACTTAATAAGTTTACACACCTTATTTTATTTTCCTAGAACCACAAAACCCTCAAGTTGTTTCATGTAAATTTCTTCCTCTAATTCTCCATTTAGGAATGCTGTTTTCACATATATTTGATAGATTTCAAGACCATATACCACCGTCAAGGAAATTAACATTTGAATTGACATTATCCTCATTATAGGTGAGTATGTATCAAAGTAATCAAGGACTTCCTTTTATTTAAAGCCTTTTACTACAAGTCTTGCTTTGTATTTGTCAATAGTACCATCCACTTTCATTTTTTTTTAAGATCATTTAGAACCTAAAGGTTTATTTCCTGGAAGAAGATCAACCAATTCCCACATATGGTTGCTTAAGATTGAATCAATATCACTACTGACTGCCTCTTTCCAAAAAGATAAATCTGAAGATGCCATCACTTCTTTAAATGCTTGAGGCTCATTTTCTAAGAGAAATGTTATAAAATCCGATCCAAACGAAGTTGACGTTCTTTGATGTGTACTACGTCTTGAATTCTCATCATTATGTATATTTGATACAAGTATGACCACGATGATAGACATGTGAAAGTGTAATGAACTCGAGGCTTGGAGTATGCAAGAAAAATGCAAAAGAGAGCCTAAAACACACACCAAAACCAAACCTACACTACACTCCAG
>NC_061121.1:214387774-214426779 GCF_002878395.1 Capsicum annuum
GCCTTTTGGTCATTTTGTATTCTAGTTGTAACCTAGTATAAATAGAATATTGTAGGTCATTTTGTCTTAGACTTTGATGATATTTGTAAGTTGTATAACACTTTGAAAGACAAGTCATCTCTTCTCTTTAGGAGGCAACCCAAAACTAGGGTGATACTAGTGTGGAATCACTAGTGTTGCATTCATGGCTTGAAACGTTGGTGTTTAGAGGAGGTAAAGTCCCTCTTGTGTCAACGTAGGAGTTAGGTTAACCGTTGTGTGTAGTGTTAAGGGTCCAAGAGTATCACATGTTCTTAGGTTCTTAAAATTATACCAACCAAGGTCTAACTATCTATCCTTAGTTCATTTTATTCTTGTAATCATTTGTACTACTTTGTTCTCGTTTCTACGGAAGCCGTGAGTTTTTGTTACAATATTGTTGTGTTCTTCTTGTTTTGTAACTTAGTTTGGTTGTTGGCTGCCTTAGTGTGTTAAACACCTTGTAATCTCTTCATTCTTGCTCTTATTTCTTGAATCCGAGAGTGGTCATCAAATGGGTCCTTGTTTCCTAGAACTTGTGGACTGTTTTGGTGTATGTTTTGTGCCTTTCATTGTTATTCTTGTATCATTTGGTATCAAAGCTCAAGGCTTGTTTTTGTTCTTACATAACCAATCTTGGGAAGATCTTACCAAAGTTAGAGACATTTTGTTGTGTAGGACCTTGGCCGAAATTTGAATTATTGTTATGTTGACTTGGCCAAGAGTTTTATGACTAGATCTAGTAATCTTTTACTTGTTTAGTGTGTTTCTAGTGTTGGATCCTTTATCACCAACACTAAAAGTGTCTAGATCTAAAGTTGAGCTTATAATATTAACCATTATTATGGTGACTTGAAGATGGCCATTGTTGTTGATAATTGGTGGTGTTATGTTGTGTTCTTGAAGGTTGTTGTGGTGTTCATCTTGTTCTTCATCTATTATTACAACTTAAGACAACAAAAAGTGTAAAATAGATCCAAAAGTTGTAAGACAAAAGTTGTAAAGTTATTGTGAGAATACTTGCACACATCACTTCCTAGACTTGACAACCACTTTTTCTTAAATCAAGGGACCTTGTCTTCTGGGACTAGTAAAGTCAAATCTCACCTTTTTGAGTTTGAAAAGTTGAAAAAGACTACAAGACTTTTACTTTCCCTCTAAAACCAATTGTCATCCATTCTAAGTTTTGTGAAGATTGAAATTTCAAATTTGTGACTAAAGTTGTGTGGGATCAAGACCAATTGCATGTTGCCACGTCACCCTAATTACTATTTACCATCAATATTAAGATCAAATTTGGATTTTCTAGTCTTGAATTGTTGATTCTTGGTTTCATTAGTTGATCTTAGAACTAATTAACAAACTAGTAAACTTCTACTAGATTGTCAATTAGTCCTTTGAATTCATTGTTCGTGTCTACGTTTCTTTTGTGATTTTGTCTTTTTTAAAATCATAGTACTTCTTGGTTCAAGTTCGGACATTACTTTCCTTGAGTCTTCAAATAAAGAATCCATTCCGACCAAGGAGTAGACTCACCCCTCGACTCACACGAACTACAAGCCGACTTGCAATACTTGTAAATCCAAGTGTGAGACGATCAAATGTGTGAGAGTGTGGTGAGATTGTTTTGAACTAACTTGTGTTTTGCTTTGTAGGCTTGTTCTTTTTTGTAGGTACAATTACAATGGAATCCGTATCTTCAACCTCTCAACCCATGGACAACAATGCCACCAATGTCATTTTGGACTACCTTGACACTATGTCCCGAGACCTAGCTATGGCAAATAAAATGGGCTGCCCGGACAGACTTCAAGGGGAACTCCATAGCTCATGTGAGCTATGAGGTAAAATCGCTATCCCCTACACTCCTGTGAACTTAGAATATTGTGTTTTGGTTAGTAGGAGCCAAGTAGGTATAGTTGCGGCTTTGCCTCGGTAGAGGTGCTCGAGTCTCCTTTTTGTGATACTCTCGGTATTGTTAGGTCGTATGAGGACCAAACTCTTGTTATAGGTACCCAAGCACTACTTGGTCCTTTAGATGACGAAATTGATTCTCCTCATGAGAATGATTTGTGTCCATCTAGTTCTAGCACTTATAACTTGACTAAGGTTTCATTACCAAGTGACGAGAGTATTCACACACTAGTTGACCCTTGTGAAAACCAAGGTGGGTCTACGTTGGTATATGAGTTGCCAATAACTAGTGAGGTTATGGACAATGATCAATCGGGTGGAAATGATCTTGACGTGCTTGATTGTTTAGGAAACCCGAATTATGATTGTCTTGATAAAGATGATTTTTCTTGTGATCCCTTTGCTGCCCATGATAGTTTATGTCTATGTAGGGACTACTCTCTTGAAAGAGAAGGTGTTACATTCTTAAAAATTCCATCCACTTCTTCTTTATGTGTTTTCTATGTTAAGTCTACTAGTGTTGTTGGACTTGAAACTAGTGACTACACGCATAAGGAGACCATAGTTAGAGTTGACTCGTGTGACACATAGTTAGAGTTGACTCGTGTGACACCTTTCTTTATCCTCTTTGTGCTCATGATATTTTCCATAGGGATATAAAGGGTATGACTTATTTTGAAGACGACACCTTAGGGGAAAATGAGAATGGCCGAGGCCTAAGTCCTTGGTTACTCCACCCATTTGATCCCGGTACCATCTTAGGGTGGGAAAGGATTACTCTTGGCCTATTTTCCTTTTGTCTTGATGCTTGCTCAAGCCACCTCCTTTGTAGCATTTGAACTAATCTTTTCATGATTAAAACAAAGGACCCGTGGCTATACTTTAAGTTTGTTCCACCTCGACATGGTATGTTGATGTGTTATTTTTTTGTTAACCCTAACCTCTCATGTCATAAAGATGTGTACTTATTTGTCTTCTCTTGATTTTGCAAGGTACAAATTCGAGGTCAAATTTTTTTCAAGGAGGGGAGGATGATACAAGTATGACCACGAGAATAGATGTGTGAAAGTGTATGAACCCGAGGCTTGGAGTGTGCAAGAAAAATGCAAAAGAGGGCCTAAATCACACACCAAAACCGAACCTACACTACACTCCATGGGCGACATTTTGAGGCTTTTCATTAAAGAGCCTTTTAATCATTTTGTATTCTAGTTGTAACCTAGTATAGTCATTTTGTCTTAGAATTTGATGATATTTGTAAGTTGTATAACACTTTGAAAGACAAGTCCTCTCTTCTCTTTAGGAGGCAACCCAAAACTAGGGTGATACTAGTGTGGAATCACTAGTGTTGCATTCATGGATTGGGATGTTGGTGTTTAGAGGAGGTAAAGTCTTTCTTGTGTCAACGTAGGAGTTAGGTTAACCGTTGTTTGTAGTGTTAAGGGTCCAAGAGTATCACATGTTCTTAGGTTCTTAAGATTATACCAACCAAGGTCTAACTATTTATCCTTTGTTCATTTTATTCTTGTAATCGTTTGTACTACTTTGTTCTCATTTCTAGGAAAACCAAGAGTTTTTGTTACAATATTGTTGTGTTCTTATTGTTTTGTAACTTAGTTTGGTTGTTGGCTTTCTTGGTGTGTTAAACACCTTGTAATCTCTTCATTCTTGCTCTTATTTATTGAATCTGGGAGTGGTCATCAAATGGGTCCTTGTTTCCTAGAACTTGTGGACTGTTTTGGTATATGTTTTGTGCCTTTCCTTGTTATTCTTGAATCAATATTCTTACCTGGTTCATCTCGAGGTCATTTAGACTCTCCACTAGACTGTTCATGTCAAGTTTTATACGGATAAATATTTTTAAAGAATTCAACATTATCTGATTCAATTTTTGTATTTTTATTAATATCTACATGTTCAAAATTATGAACCAAAAACTGACATGCTTTACTACTTTTAGCATATCCTATGAACATGCAGTCCACCGTCTTAGGTCCTATCTTTACCCTTTTTGGCATAGGTACTTGGACCTTCGCTAAACACCCCCACACTTTGAAATATTTCAAGTTGGGTTTCCTTCCTTTTCATTTTTCATATGGAATTGATTGTGTCTTACTATGGTGAACTCTATTGAGTATTCGGTTGGCTGTAAGGATAGCCTCCCCCCACAAGTTTTGCGGTAAACCTGAACTTATAAGTAAGGAATTCATCATTCCCTTCAAAGTTTGATTTTTCATTTCCACAATTCCATTAGATTGAGATGAATACAGGGTCGTAGTTTGATGGATAATTTCATTCTCAACACATATTTCGGTAAAGGGAGATTCATATTCTCCTCCCCTATCACTTCTTATAGTTTTGATCTTTTTCTCTAACCGATTTTCAACTTCACTTTTGTCAAAATCATACCGTCTGTCATGAAATCATGGATGATCACTTGCAGTTCCTGTACTTGGGAAACAACAGACTTGTTGTCTATCATTTTATATTTCAGGAATCTTGCAACGAAGAACTTTTTAGTTTCGGCATCCTCAGTCTTGTACTTTCGTTCTAACACTTCCCACAACTCTTTTGCTATCTTTGTTCCACTATACACATTGTAAAGGTCATCTTGGAGACCACTCAAAATGTAGTTCCTGCAAAGAAAATTGAAGTGTTTTCAAGCCTCCACAATAACAAATTGCTCTTGGTCAGAGGTTCCCTCGGGAACCTCTGGAGCTTCCTTAAATGTGAACCTTTGAAGACAGAGTTGTCAGGTAGAAAAACATTTTCAGCTGCCACCTCTTGAAGTCAATACTTGTGAATTTTCTGGGTTTTTCCGCTGGTGCCATAGCTTGTGGAGCATTATTACGGCTCGTTGTGGCAATACTAGTTGCCGCCACAATCGTTGCAGTATCATGCATTTGACTATCATGAGTAATTTTCCTGTCACAACAAGACAGTAAATTTAGTATATCAAAATACTATTAATAAAGTTGCAACAACTTTAAACACCTCTTATTTCTAGTTTAACGATGAAGTTTTTATGATTTTCAATTGTCAACCGAGTGATCTTTAACTTGTGATGAAGATTTTATGTCTTCAAATCACTAGTTAAGTTCAAACGGAGTAGAAAACTTAAAGCTTTAATCTCCAGAAACCAAGCAATACAGATTCCATTGTTATTACTTAAGGTTGTTGTTTTCAATGTTTTCAGGTACACAAATCTGTATTTAGGTGCACAACAATTTCAACACAAGTTCAAGTATAAAACAAGAACACCTATGAAGTTACACAACACCTTCAACACAAGATTAAAAATAATCTATCCAAGAAGTGTGTTATAGTTTCAAAAATAAGATGAAACAGAAATTTAAAGCCAAGTCCCCCGACTTCACGGAGTGTCCTTAAGGAATAATTTCCCTCACTGTACCGGAGGCTATGAAATTTTCCTCCCAGGATAAAATGGCTTTCAATCCAACAATAGCGGTACCTCTAATTATTGAATTCGTCGAACTCACTCAACGGCTAATGATCACATTGAGTTTTTGTATAGAAGAAAAGTGTTTTTGCTGTCAAAAATCATGTTAATACCCGAGGAATATATCAGGTATTTATAGCCTTTAATGTGCCCCTTTGGAAAGGTAGCATTGGTTCTAGAAAAGGCACTTTTCAGTACAATCACGTTACCTGCGCCGAGTCTGTGCTGGACCTGCGCCTGATCTGTGGCCGCAGGTGACTCTATGCAAATTCCAGTAGGTTCTGCGCTACATCTGTGTTGCATCTGCGCCCGCAGGTCACGAGATGCGCGCGCAGATCACTTAATTGCATGACATAATGTGCCTTTTGACTTGAAGGGTCGCATCCCTTCGAGATGCATTGCGTATGCGATGGCTTCCGAAATGCGCCCGCACATGGAGTAAAATATTTCTATCAGATTCTTTGGATTAATTTTTCACTTGTAAAATAAGCTTCAAATAAAATTCGTCTAAAAAGATAGATCTCATCGATCGATCATCAATCATTTTTCCAAATCCGAAGTCGAGCGAGCGACAATATAAATACATAAAATCTTCTTTCTCCCACCAATGTGGGAGAATTTAGTAAGCTTTTCATAAAAAAGTACATTTTCTATTTTAGTGACTCTATTTCCTCTACTATTTTTTTCCTCCATTTTCCATTCATACATACACCTTGAACCCAACAAACACATCATTAATTTAAGGGAAAAGACTCAAATATGTTATTGAACTATTAGAAATGGTTCATTTATGCCATCAGTTAAAAATTTGACTCATTCATGCCATCGCCGTTACAAAATCGGCTCATCCATGCCATTAATTTTTAATGGTGGTTTTTAAAAAACAGCTTTACCACGTGACCTTTTATTAAAGGTCCACGTCATTAATTAAAATAAGGAAAAAGGCTCAAATATGTCACTAAACTATCATAAATGACTCATTTATGCCATCAGTTAAAAATTCAGCCCATTCATACCATCGTCGTTATAAAATCAACTCACCCATGTCATTACTTTTTAATGGTGGGTTTTCAAAAACAGTTTTGTCATGTGGCCTTTTATTAGAGGTCCGCGACATTAATTAAAGTAAATCAATATTAATTTCAAAATATGTTAGACCCATTAAAAACAACCGATTCACTTAACATAACCTGACCCACACCCATTAAAATATTTTTTTTCCTACAACAACAACTATTTTTCTAATAAGAAAAAATAGTTAATGTATATCCTTAGGCTATTTCTAGTTGATTCTAAATCACTATAAATGTTATGCTTAACAGAAACCTCAAAAATTCTATCCTACAGTGACTCCAATATATACTCCGAAGTTGTAAGAAAATAAACCAATGAACGATTAAGGCAAACAAGAAAAAGAAAGAGACGTACTAATAGAACTTCTCCATTTTTCCATCACGAATTAGGGGAGTATACATTATTGAAAAAAATCATTTCCAAATAACGACTTAAAAGAAGTCTGTTATCCCAATTATCCCGCCATGCATATGGAATAACTTCTCACATCCTGAATTAGTGGAGCATACATTGTTGAAAAATCATTTTCAAATAACGGCTTAAAAGAAGTCTGCTATTCCAATTATCCCGCCATGCATATGGGATAACTTCTCCCATCATTATGGTATAAATGCTGGAATAAATAATCCTGTTACTAACTAATTTCAGATATTTTGAAATTAATATTGATTTTTTTTAATTAATGACGTGGACTTCTAATAAAAGACCACGTGACAAAGTTATTTTTAAAAATCCATCATTAAAAAGTAATGGCATGAGTGAGTTGATTTTATAACGGTGATGACATGAATGAGCCGAACTTTTAACTGATGACATAAATGAGCTATTTCTGATAGTTCAATGGCATATTTAAGTCTTTTTGCTTATTTTAATTAATGACATGGACCTCTAATAAAAGGCCACGTGACAAAGTTATTTTCGAAAACCACCGTTAAAAAGTAATGGCATGGATGAGCTGGTTTTATAACGATGATGATATGAATGAACTCAACTTTTAACTGATAACATAAATGAGTCATTTCTGATAGTTAAATGCATATTTAAGCCTTTTTGCTTAATTTAAAATAAAACCGAATGACAGTAAGTACTTATACCGCAAGCACCCTCCCAATAATGGTGCAGCCACAGATATTTAAGGTGTGTAAATAAAGTACCAATTACACTAATACTATTATATTGACTTTGATTAGTGAAAATACTAATTCTGTCTTCCAAATTTTAAAACAGTGGACCAAGTTAGAGCAAGCGAATACTTAATAAGGAACAAATACCTGCAACAAGAATCATGATTATCTTGGGCAAATAAAAATGTTTAAAATCAGGTTTGTTAAGATATTTTCTCTCAGCTTATGTCTACGTTACGCACTCTACATTCTATTCGATTTCTATACTATAAATAGCTTCCTCAATTTATTTATAAATATTGAAAAAATTATTATATTTATTACTTTTACTATTAAATAACTTACATAAACTAATAATATTTGAATTTAAAATTTCAAAGTATCATTAATAAAGATAATAGAATTTAGAAGATATTTGGATTATAGCTTAGTTTTTTGACTTTTAAGCTCTTTTTATTTTTTATTTTTAAGGTGTTTGAAAAAAATAAAAAATTACAATTAAGTATCATCTTCTTTTAGACAGAAAAAGTACAAAAATAAGTTAAAAGTCAAAACTTTAACCGGCATTCTCAACTTATGATTTTTAGCTTATAAGCTATATAAAAAAAGTCAATTCAAACACCTTTTTAATATATATTTTTAATTAATTCCTTTTTAAAAAGTGTGACAAGTCAATAAAAATCAAGTAAAACGAAATATTGAAAGGAAATAAGGAAGTATGCTTTATGATTTTTTTTTTTGGGTGTGTTTTTTATTTATGAACTCATTTTTGTTTATTGCTTGAAAGGGAAGTGTGAAAAAAGGAAAAAGACAAAACAAACCAAGCCTTTCTAGCTTTCCTTTAAATAAAGTGTAACAGAACATTTATTAGAACTCACATTTCACATTATGACTAATATGGATGGAGAATCACAGACATTGAGGAGCTCAGATGGACATGGAAAAGCAGGAGGCTGGATTACCTTCCCTTTTACAATAGGTATATAAATATTTTCGCCGTCTCAAATTATTTGTTAGTTTTTTGCAAAAATAATTATTTCGAATTATTTGTTATTACTTCTTGAAATTGTTAATTTAGTCTATTAATAGGTGTTTATTTAGATTTTCTATTCATTTTAGTCGATACGTTGGCAAGGTGAATTAGATAATTGTGTACACATTAATGTAAACGATACATGTAACGAAGAAAGATCATAATATTTCTTAAGAGGTAGTAGTAATAAAGTAAAAAAACGATAGATAATTTGAGACGAAGGGTAATTGAATTGTGTAATTAATCGCGTCGATCATTTGAAAGCTTAAGTTGTTAGAGAGAGCATAGTATTATCTGCTTAATCATGTTTTTGGATAATTTGTAGCAACGGTGGCGGGGTTGAATATAGCAGCAGCAGGATGGATGAATAACCTGACAGTGTACTTAATAGAGGAGTTTGGGATGAATAGTATTGATGCTGCTCAAGTTTCCAATGTTATGAATGGCTCTGTCAATTTTGTTCCTGTTGTTGCTGCTATTCTTGCTGATTCCTTCTTTGGTTGTTTCTCCATTGTCTGGAGTTCTTCTTTAATCTCTCTACTGGTAGGTAACCCCCCCCCCCCCCCCCCCCCGCACCTTTTATTTTCTTATATTTTTGATCTCATGATATTGATTGCATCTGAATAAGTTGTCTATTTACACCCGTTAGAATGCTATTTTTTTCTGAATTCTACTAAAGTACGATGTTTTGTGCACCAGACTATCATTAGTTGGTTTATCAGGTTTTCAATATAGAAAATATTCAGAGTTGTTTTTTTGAGAGCGGATAGGGTGTAGGGAGGGATATAGAAAATGTTAAGAGTTGTTTTTTTGGGGGCCGGGTGGTAGGGGGTGGGGGGTAGGGAGGGGGCTTAGTTTTTTTGAATGATCGTGTGACTTACACATTTATTGTATCAAAGTCATAAAACTAATTTTTGTAATTTAAGGACTTTAGGTAGTAGGTAAGCGTTAAAAAAGATTCTTGTTTTCCCCATCGGTGGACACGTGGATATTATGGAAGGGAGTTGATGAAGTTCCAGTCTCTAATTGTGTGTTTCGAGGATATCGAATTAATCAATTTTCAGCATTTGTGTTTTTCTCCCATGATGTATATAGTTTAATTATTCTTCTACCAAAAGTATAGCTTCACAGTTTTGGTACAATAAACTGAAAGTTGAATGACTATGAGCGCAATCAACTTTAATTTTACGAAAATGACAATTTTATAAATTATAATGGCTTAAATTAAATTTTATGTGATCATCTAATTTTAAAAATTACAGGGCATAATTTTATTAGCTTTGACATCAACAATTGACACACTGAGGCCTCAACAACTATGCAACGATGGTTCAGATATTTGTACATCACCCACAAAACTTCAATTTGCGGTGTTATATGGAGGTGTCGCATTGGCATCTATCGGGCTAGGTGGTATGAGAACTAACATAGCAACAATTGGCGCGAACCAATTTCTGGACTCAAAGTACCAAAACATGTACTTCAATTGGTTCTTCTTTACCATGTACACTGGGACAGTAATTGGAGCAACAGTTATTGTGTACATAGAAGACGATGTTAGCTGGAAATTTGGGTATTTTGTATGTGTGGCTGCTAATTTAATTGGTTTAGTTGTTTTCTTGGTTGGAAGTAGATTTTACCATTATGGTAAACTTGAAGGTAGCCCTTTTACAAGTTTGGCTCGGGTGATTGTGGCAACAATTAGGAAAAGGAAACTTCCAATTTCAGCTGAGAATTGGTATTATGGACCACATGCTAATGATGATGAAACAACGCAAAATTCACCTTCAAGAAGCTTTGGGTGAGTTCACTTTGTTAATCTTGAAATTCACACTATCTTTTTCATCTTTTGCGTTAGTGGTCAAAAACATATATGAACCATTGCTTTTTTGCTAGATTTACACATCAACTATCAATTGTTCCTTTTTACTACCTGAACTATAACCATCGTTTAGGAGGAAAAGAGAACTACTTTTAGTTGAGGACCTGAGTTGCGCTTCAATACATAGATGGTGATAGTTCAGATAGAAAAATGAAACAACTTATAGTTGAGATGTGAAACTTGCGAAAAAATATTAGTTCAAGTGTATTTTGACCATTATCTCTGATCTTTTTCCTTATTTACCATTCAGAGGTGACAAATGGACGACCTAAGTCAAACCTGAACTAGTCAAATTAATAAAATTTGGTTTGATTAAAATTTGGTTCAAGAGGAGTCAAGTAAGGAGTCATAACCTATGTTGCTCGGACTCTTCAAAAATGTTAATGGGTGCGTATTGGATTCGCTAAAACTAGTGCATTTTTGAAGAATTCGATACGGGTGCGGCATCGAAAGTGAAGAGTCCGCCCAACTTAGGTCATAACATAATATGTCCACCATGAAAATATGTATTGATCTCTACACTTGTGATGCAGATTCTTGAACCACGCAGCTCTAAAATGTGAAGGAGACGTTAAACAGGATAACTCAATCGCGAAACCATGGAAACTCTGTACAGTAAGTGAAGTAGAAGACTTTAAAAGCCTAATGAGAACTCTGCCATTGTGGTCATCCAGTATATTTCTTTCAACTCCGATTGCAGTCCTAATTAGCTTGTCTGTACTTCAAGCATTAGCTATGGACAGACACTTAGGAACTCATTTTCAAATCCCAGCAGGTTCAATCCCGGTCATTATATTAGTCACCACAGCAATTTTTCTACTTATATTCGACAGATTTCTCTTTCCCGTCTGGGAAAAATTGACTAGCCAATCTGTTACGCCTTTCAAACGGATTGGAGTTGGACATGTGCTCACTTTTATTGGCTTGGGAGTGGCAGCTTTGGTCGAGTCTAAAAGACTAAATCAAGCTAGAGTCGGATCCAGAATTTCTGTCTTGTGGCTCGTGCCACATCTAGTTTTAATTGGGATAGGAGAGGCTTTTCATTTTCCAGGACAAGTATCATTGTACTATCAAGAATTTCCGACATCGTTAAAGAGTGTTTCAACTTCCCTGACATGGCTAGTCATCGCCATTTCGTTTTACTTGAGCACTGCGTTGATTGATCTTGTTCGCAGGACGACTAGTTGGTTGCCTAGTGACATAAATCAGGGGCGAATCGACAATTTCTATTGGGTGTTCGCGATTATTGGAGTGTTGAATTTTGGGTATTATTTACTATGTGTTTGGTTTTACAAGAGAAAAATTGGGAACAAAGTGGTTCATCATCGTGCATCCAATGCTTTGGATAAGTGATTCTATCTAGCACTGCTCCATTATGCAGTGACGGATTCAAAATTTAATCACTTTGGAGTTCGAATTTTACTTGTGATTTTTTAGTATATACTTGTTTTTTGGCACATTTAAAAATGTTCAACCTTTGAATTAATAGGTTCGTGTTGAATATACGAACCCATGGTTGAATCCGATATGGCAAGTATGTATATTAATTTTTTCTGCGTGATTTTTGTTATTATATTTTTTAGAGTCTATTTAAAAATTACTTTGTAATTATCAGGTTGTGTAATTTAATTTTTAAGCACGAATATCGCCTATGCTTTACCTTGCTTAACAAATGTGGAAAGAGATTAACTTAATAAAAAAGAGAGTAGTATTAAATTGAGATCAAAAGCTAATTTCTCCTTTTAGTTAATATTTTTTGAGGAGCATGCAAAATGAAAAATAAAATGAACTAGAGAAAGTATTCTCCCACTTTCATAAATCATATAGTATGTTTTATTTTACTTGTCTAATTTAGAAAATAATAGAAGTAGAATTTTATTATATATTTTTTCTTTTCTGCCTTTAATATTAAATATTTACATAAACAGTAGTAGTCAGTTTTAGAATTCCAACTTATCATTGATAAAATTAATTTCATAAAATACATCTTTAATAAAAGTCTTACTTAAAAATTGTGTTAAGTGAGTCGTCAAATAATATAAAACGAAACTAAGGGGGATATGATTATATAGCTCAAAGAAGCATAGTGCGATTGCAAGTGTATTTATGATCACTCTGAAATGTAGGGTGCAAGCTAAGAGTGCAAAGATTCTAATGATTAGCGAGCAAAAGAATTTGAAAGGCACTAAAAAAACATTAATCATTCGACTGCAAATTCCGAGAATATTTCAAAGTTAAATGCTTGTGGCAATGATGCTTCCACTATGAAAAATAAATGCTTGGCGCATTGACACTATGCTGCAAAAGTAATGCTCCCGCCGTTTAAAAAAGAATAATCTATTTTGACTTGACACAAAGTTTAAGAAAATAAAAGAGATTTTTGAATCTTGTAATCTTAAATTAAAGTTGTGTCAAATGTATCAAAATGCCTTTTAATCTTGTGGTCCTAAACATGCCATGTGGAAAGTTAAAATCAAAGGATTGCCAAAAAAAAAAAAAGAGGTCATTCTTTTTGTTTTTAAAACGGACTAAAAAGAAAATCAGGTCATTCTGTTTTAAACGGATGAAGTATATTGTAAGTTGTCAAGCCAACAATAGTTATGCACAAAGGCAATATTCTATGCTCCACACTTCAATGCTACACTTCGACAACTGCAGATTAAGACGCTTCAGAAAAAAAGTTACACTTATTACCGCATTCACTCTATCAGGCTAATCCAAGCTTACTTAGGGCCTTACGTTCGAACTAGCAAGACTAATGTTTATTTGTACCTTTGAGAGGTCCATTTATATTGATAAAGTCTCTTACCAAATAACATTTAATTCATTATCATTGACGTATAAAATATGATTTGACTCTTATATCCGTACTAATATATGTTGGGCTCTAAATGTAAATGTGAATGATAAATGGAGGAAACAATTGGAGGGAAAAGAGAAGTTTTGTTTTCACTTTAAGGAAGTAAAGTTCTCCCACATAGATGGGAGAAAGAAACTTTCTTATACATATACTGAGAAGCATTCCTTCATGTTGATAGTGAGGCAAGAACAAGACAAGCCTTGTGTTGTTGTCGTCATCGCTTCCTCGACTTTGAATTTAGATAATGATTGATCAACACATGATTCTTGGTGAAGTTATTAATATAAAAATATTTCTCCATTTGTGGACACACATAGCATGTGTGGACGCATGTCACAACGTACCTTGAAGGAATGTGACCCTTCGAAGCACTGTTTAAAAATGAAATAACAACCTGCCCACACAGGTGGCCATCTACGGGCATAGGTGGCCAGGTCAAGCCAGAACATTCTGGATTTGTGCCAAAATGCAACTTACGGCTACATGGAGGCCACCTGTGCGCGCAGATGGGTTCGAAGGTGAAGTGTCATTTGAGAACAATGCACTTTTTCGTGAATTATTGCTTTCTTTCTGTAGCACCATCTTTTCTCTATAAATATCTTTTCTCAGGTAAAGGCACAAAATTTTGAAGTGAAAAACATCTTCTTTTTCTTCTTTAAAAACTCTAGTGTGTTTAACAAACCGCTGAGTGAGTTCAGTGTTTAGCAAATTTGAGGTACCGTTGTTTGCTGAATTGAATCATTTTATCCCGAAAGGATATATTCCATAACCTAGGGTACTTGAGGGGAATAAATTCCTTAAGGACACATCATGAATTTGGTGGATTTGATTCTTTTTGTGATTCTTTCTGTTTTCATTACTTTTTTAAAGTTGGTTTTACTATTTTTTCATAAAATAGTTTGAACTTCATATTGATTGTTTTCAACTGTTTGAACTTGTGTTTGGAGTTCTTGTGTATTAAATATAAATTTTATACCCAAAAAATAACAATCTTAAGGAATTTATTATAATTTGTGTTATTTGATAAAACTTTTTGGCTTTCCAATCTGTTTGACTTAATAGTGGTTTGAAGATATAAAAACTTCATCATGAGTTAAAGTTCATTCAATTTGTGATTAGAAGACATATAAACTTCATCGTAAATTAGAAACAAATGGTTTAAAATTAAAAAACCTTGTTGTTAGTATTTTGAAATACTAAAGTTGTTTGTCTTATTATGACATAAAAAATGACTACAGATAATCATGTTAGTGATGGAACGCCGAATATTTCAGCAACTAATATTACTACTTCAAGTCGCATGAATGCTTCTCCTTCCATGGCACCGACGAAAAAATCAAAAAAAAAATCTGGTTTGGATTTTAAAAGATGATAGCAGAAGATGTTCTTTTTTTTAGTACACTGAGTCTACAAAGACTTATTACGGAAAGTGTCTCTGAGTTGTTGAAAAAAGAAAGTTCTATGGTAAAGGAAGCTTAGAAGCACTCAGATTTCTTGTGTGAGAATTACATATTGAGTGACTTACAAGATGACCTCAAAGGAACTCTGGGATGCTTTCAAAAAGAAGTACAAAATAGAGGATGTCAGAATGAAGAAATTAATTATTGCAAGATTTTTGGACTTTAAAATGTTAGAAAATAAAACTGTAGTTACCCAAGTCCAAGAATTGCAAGTCATAATCTATGATCTCCTAGTTGAAGGTATAAAATAATTTAATACCTTTATTAAATAAATTAAGTTTCTTCTTAATGCTCACATAACCTTTGATGTAGGTTTGATTGTGAATGAGACTTTTCAAGTAACTGCTATCATCGAGAAGTTACCACATTTGTGGAAAGACTTTTAAAACTACATAAATCATTAGCGCAAGGAGATATATTTTGAAGACTTCATTGTGAAGTTAAGGATTGAAGAGGATAAGAAGACAGCTAAAAAGAGGTCACAAGAAAATTCTGCAATAAATGAAGTGAACGTTGTGGAAGACGATCCTAATAATTCAAAGAAGAGAAAGAAATTTTCAGGACAACAAGGCAATCTTCATAAGAAGAAATTCAAAGAAAGTTGCATTAACTGTGGCAAAGTTGGCCACAAGTTTGTCTATTGTCGGGTTTCAAAGAAGGGAAAGAAAAAAACGAGCAAACATGACTGAATTCGAAGATTACATGGACGATCTGTGTGTGTATGCTTTCATAGTGAAATATTATTGGAAATCCTAGAGAGCGGTGCATTAATTCAGGTGCAACCTACCGCATGTGTGCCAACAAAGATCTATTTGCATCATATGATTCGGCAAACAAAATTTTCTTGAAGATTGACATTAGGCAAGGTGGTGATACTAAACAATATCCTTCATGTTCCTAAGTTGTGAAAGAACTTAGTTTCTACTTCACTTCTGACTAAGAATGGATTCAACTATATATATTTATTTCTAATAAAGTTGTAATTAGTAAGGGAGAAGTGTATGTAAGTAAAGGTTACCCCACCGAGGGTCTTTTTAAGATCAATGTAATGAATGTTGAGATGAATAAAAATTCTCTTTCTTCTTACTTACTTAAGTCAAATGAATTGTGGCATGAAAATTTAGGATATGTCAATTTCAAAACCTTACTAAAACTGATTAATTTAAAAGTTTTGCCTAACTTTGAGTGCAATAAATCGAAGTGTCAAACATGTGTGGAATCTAAGTATGCTAAACATCCGTATAAGTCCATTGAAAAGAATTCTATATTAGTCTTAATTCACACATACATTTGTGATATGAGTCAACACCATCTCGTGGTGGGAAAAGGTATTTCATAACTTTTCTTGATGATTGCACTAGATATTATTATCTTTATTTGTTAAATGATAAGGATGAAACAATAGACGCGTTTAGGCAATATAAAATTGAAGTTTAAAATTAGTTTGATAAAAAGATCAAAATGATAAGAAGTGATAGGGGTAGAGTATCCCGACCCAATATCTCAAGTCATGATGGTGCCTACTGATGTTCTATAGAAATATAGCACTTTCGACGCTGAAAATGAGGAAAATATGTAAATTTCTGAGGTCTTTTTGTTAGCTATGATTCATTTTGGGTATGTTTTGAAGAAAACTATGATTTGGATGATAAGTTCATGAAAATGGTGAAAAAGGTGTTTTTGGTTACTTTTGGAGCGATTATGAAAGAGTGGTATGTTTTTCAGCTTGATCGTGATTAATTCATATTTAAGAGTCGAAGAAGAGCTAAAAAAATTGACTCCCGGCACCTACCAAGTTAACATGTGGCTGTAAGTAGGACGTACGGACAATATGTACACAAAGAAATCACCAGAAAGTCAAAATTTTGAGAGCTGAACATTGTAGGATTTTTGCTCCTGCTACCCGCTACCTGGGCCCTGTGTCTGGGCTGCAGATAGTACCTACACGCTGCCAGACTGCAGGTGCAGGAATCGAGTTGCCGCTGACCCTGTTTTCTCCTATTCCATTCGTGCATAGGTTTTAGGGTTTTCTCTTGTACTATAAATACCCTTTATGAACTTTTTAGAAAAGGGTCGACACTTTTAACACTTAGAAACATTTTTTGATTTCAAGATCCATGTTTGATCTTGGGATTTCATTTTATTGACTTTGATTGATTCTTCATTTTATGGTTGTGGATTTTATTTCATCTTATCATTATGACTTCATCTTTGCTTTCCAACATAAATGTTATTGATTTTTTCACAATCATGAGCGGCTAAAA
Organism: Capsicum annuum; assembly: GCF_002878395.1. NCBI lineage: Eukaryota > Viridiplantae > Streptophyta > Magnoliopsida > Solanales > Solanaceae > Capsicum > Capsicum annuum. Next base: position 214,404,864 of record NC_061121.1, read on the forward strand.
CCCATAGCTAGGGTTGTAGGAACCATGACAAATTTACGAAGTAGAAAAAGTGCAATTGTTGATAGGAAACCAATACCCAAGACATCCATTGCTTTATCTTTATTATAATAGTTGTCTTAGCAGTTGCAAACGCTAGGATACCACCTAAATATTACTACTTTCTCTAATAAAAGGGTAGTAACTAGGAAAATATAAAGACAACAGTAATTTGGGGAGTTAATAGTCGATCCATTGCAACACAATGGTATATATGAATGATTAATAGCCTTCATCTAATAACTTAATACTCAAAAAGGTGATAGTTAACTAGGACCAGGGTAATGGTTTGTAATGCGACACTCTGAGACTCAATAGGTAAAGGGTAAAATCTTCCTACTCGTCCAAAAAACTATAGGAGATACATAACTTATTGGTTCTGCATGCAAGGTATTAGGTTGGTTCAACAATGCACGATAAACCTATGGAGTTGAGATGCCAGAGAGGATTTCAACCAAAGTTAATATTGTTACTTGATCGAGATTAGTACAAACAAATCCCCCACTTACTTTCTAGTACTTCCTGCAGACTACAGCTGCTGATAACTGTAATTCCACTTATTTCCTTAGGATTTGACCCCAACCGGAGTTGGGTTACTATATCTTGACAACGACTGTATGACCTAAAAGAAGGTGTTGTTTGGATGTTATCACCTACTATAACCCACCAATAGGCAAGCCAAGCCCGTAGTTCGAAACGGCTAGTAACGGACTACCCAAAGAGATAAAGAAATGTATGCAGAATAGATGTAATAAAAGATTAAATATATAATATAGTACCAAAACCTAATGGTATCGGTACAAGAGCTTCTAATATAATAAAAGTACAAAAATAAAATACCAAGGGAATTATACTGTTACAACTCATCTCCGAATAGAACATAGAGACTAGTCTAGTACATAAGAGGGAGGAAGGTAATACTCTGAACTTCAGGAGCTCACCCAATGTCTTCGAACCATGGCTGCTCCGCACAATGAAAAATACACTGGGGATAATCGGTACTATGATCTACAGGCTGTAGAAGTGTAGTATGAGTACCAAACACATGGTACTCAAGTAGGCAACTGCCGAGTGAGCTCCAAAGATAATGGAACTACACCCAAATGTCCAATAATCATATGATAAAGCTAGTGATATAGTAAGGACAACTATTCAACTGATAGCCAAGAAACTAGTATAATAAGGCTAAGAAAGTATCAAGGATGAACTGTCCTACTCCAGCCATACTCAGGATTTTTAACACTATATAGTATATCATCGACCAATATATGAATAAAGAGCGAAAGAAGGATATATAACAATATACAAGGCCAAGGAATGAATATACAATCTAAATAATGAAGGAAGGAAGAGATATACAATAATACCATAGCTAAATATAGCTAGATATACATATATATATATATGTATATGTATATACATAAACAAGGTCAACTCAAAGTATAGCCTAACCAACTCAAAGTATAGCCTAACTCATCAGAAGACCTCATAATCATAGCAGGAACTAGTTGTAGTGTACTCAAGGTTTCTAACTCATAGGTCTAATCATGAATTAACCATACATAATAATGAAATTATAAGATAGAAGAGCCAGAATCATACCTCAAATCTTGATACGGAATCAGTAACCAATCTATCATAAACTAGCCATGACAATGATCAAAATAATAATAATAATAACAATATAAATGACAATATGAGTAAACGGCTAGTCCGGACAACCAGTACCTAGTCGAGCCTTTTACATACCCTCATTTTCCTAGGCTTAGAAGGTTCAATTAATATACAACACACCACAAGGAATAATCACCTATGCAGCCCCCATAAGGTTGGTAGATATAGGTGCATACTGGTGATACATAATGCACATGCAAAAATGAGTGCGAAGTATATAATCAATATCACAATCATCCTTTAGACTCGAACGGGTATATAATCAGTATCAAAATCATCCTCCAGACACAAACCTGGTATATAATCAGTATCACAATTATCCTCCAAACTCAAATCGGATGTATAATCAGTATTACAATTATTCTTTGGACTTAAATCGGGTATATAATCAGTATCACAATCATCCTTTGGCTTTGCTGGGTATGTAAATATATCATCATAATCATCAACACATATACATATCGTCAATACTATGATCTGTCATCGAGTTTTATCCGGAATTTATATCATCAATTCACCATCTTCCTTCGTCCTATACTGGAGGGATGTATATATAGATATATAATAGGTGCATTGACTTAAGCAGTGGCTAAAAGGAGTGTAAATATAAATCCATTGCTCGGAGTAAACTTCGAGACTAAATTATTATAAAAGTGTAGAAAAGGTTAAAATCTCTCATGATCGGAGTAATTTATAGTATCAAATCATAGAATGGAATCTGTCGCAGTCAAATCTTTAAAACATCATTATTAATATCTTATACACAAAAGTTGTTCATTAAGACAAACAATTATTGTTATGAATAAATTCGTTTTAAGGTGAAGAGTGGCTTTAACCCTTATTTAGGAAAAATAGTGGTAGAATCATATTTTAACTGGAACCGTATCATTTATCGATTGAATGCTGACGAGCATACTGAATCCATGCATGCCATCATCAATATTCAAACAATGGAACAATAAGTATCAATATATATAGAAACTACAATCACATCCTTTATAAGGATAACACTTCTCGGATATCCAACCGATATCAAAATATGAACTTGGGCCCACTAATGTATCCAAAATAATATCAACATTATAAACAAGGCCTTACAAACACATGCATATCCAAAATTCATATCGATAATCATACCTATAAGTTATCTCATATCTATAAGCCATAGCATATTTATGACGCATGAAATATTTATAAGCCATAAAGCATATCTGTAATCATCTCACATCTAGGAGGCATAATCTATCAATAAGGCATCTTACATCAAGGAGGCATAGTCTATCAATAAGGCATCTCACACCTAGGAGGCCAAAACACTAATCAAATTTGAAAGCTCTATCATAGCCACGACCCATTAGTCATAATTTGGGAAAACCATCAATATTTATCAAGTCATGAAATAATATTATACTAAAGGATCAATAGTCTCAACTATGCCTAACACTGTAACTAAGTCCACAAGGGATAACACGTATTGTCCTAAGGTGGGATAGAGGAACCCACTTCTAATTATCAAATTTCATAATTAGGAAATTTACACCTCGGACTAAGCTAGGGTATCTAACTTAACTTCTTGAAGGTATATAAGCCATAAACAATCCTAAGATAGGAATTCCACCTAGAAACATGAGCAATCAAGTCAAACTTTACCTATATTATGATTTCAGTGTAGCTAAATAGTCCACATGTGGCTAGTCACACCAATCATGTTTCCAACACCTAGGACACATCTCAAATCTAGTATAAATCCATAATCATTCTATGAATATACTTAATCTATGAAGATAGAAATAGGATCTTAGAACTATAATAAATATTTCACCTTATAGGTCAAATCATTCATCTAATCCCCAAGCTTCAATAATCAAGACTAAGTCATGGTATTCTACCCATAATCAATATTAACATTCACATTCACATGTGATATATAAAACACACCATATTATGAAGAAGAGTAGACAAAATCCTACCTCGATGCCGAACTGCAAATCCTTCAATCGTCTATAAAATATCTGTCTTTACTTCACTATCTCAAAATGCCGCTATGCTATCAAAATCATAATCTAAGCATTATTAGGAGTAAAAAAGACCCATATTGCCACCTAATGGGTCGGGTCAAATTTTGAGTCAAGAACGGGCCTGTGTGGCCCACTAATGGAATCCAAAATCGAAATCATTACTAGGTCCCTTGAAGGACAAGGGAGTTTTACTTAAAAGTTGGCACAAACAGAACTCAATTCAGGTCTCAAATCAACCCTTGAAGTTTAGGAATTCAAAGCCCTAATTTTAAAGAATTTATCAAGAAATTGAAGGAATCTTACCATGAATTTGAAGGAAAATCACAGTATAATCATTTTCTAAGCTCTTAAAATCATCTACAAGCTTTAATTCCACCTTATCTCACACTTTAGGGTTTTTTATCTCAAGATATAGATGAAAAATAGGCTAATTTGCGACATAAGAGGTCTATTTATACCTAAACCAAGTGTTCGGTTATCGTTATCACGACCTGCAGACGTGTGATCGCACTATCTTTTGCCTGCCACATGAGTCTCAATTGTGACAAGGATATGATGATCACACTATATCCCTTCCAAGGGTACTTCAATCGTGATCCTTGGCTGGCGATCGCTGCCACGCCAGTTGGCAACAGTGGACTTGGAATTTCCAAGTCCCTACAAAGCCCTCGGGATTCACTTGAAACCTCGTATACACAAAAGAACTATGTAACCATACTAAATTCAATGTTCTTGATGCGATAGCACACTCAAAATTTCCATTCGAGGTCAATACAATGAAATATGGGTCCCACACCTAAATTTCTAATTTCTCAACTTCCTGACCAGTAGGTCGAAATGAGCCCGGTTGCCTCAGAACCCAAAATAAAGGTCTACCTAGCCTAAAATCAATATTCCAAAGTTGATGGTGCTGTTGGAATGATCATACAAGGTCATATACTAGGGATTTTGGTTTGAGACCAAATCCTGAACAACGAAAACACTAAAATAGAAAAATGTGCCTAAAATCCAAACGAACTATCCAGTCATCGAACCGACAGTTTTGGAAAATTATAAATGAACTGTAGCCACTATTAGAAGGCTATACATGCTGGAAATGAATTCAATCAAGGAAATAACCTTGAGGGTCATTACATGGAGAGTCTGAATCTTTTTTTTCGAAGATATCTTTGAAAAATGGAATTATCTACCAAACTACTGCCCTGTATTCACCTCAATAAAATGGTATTATGAAAAGAAAAAATCAAATGTTAAATAAATAATAAATGCCTCACTCATAAGTTCAGGTTTACCGCAAAACTTGTGAGGGGAATCCAATAAATCAAATAATCAATAGAGTTTCCTATAGCAAGATACACTCTATTCCATATGAAAAATGAAAAGCAAGGAAACCAAACTTGAAAATTTTAGTAGTGTGGGGGTGTCTAGACAAAGTCCTGTAATACCCCATATTTCCCTAGCTTAATTTAACACTCAATACATGAGTAATATTGTATAAAATCTTTAAAATGCTCAGTATTTTTCAGTTTAGAGCTTACTATTGCATAGAAAATACAGTCAACTTTTCAACGATATAAAATTCTCCCAAATCTGATACTGGGGAGAAGAGTTATGGTTGTTTTTGTAAAACAGTGTGCCAAATGGTACATCACCGCATCGCGGTGAGGGTCCAAATGGAAATTGTCATTTTCTAGTGTTTCATCAAAATAATGGCGCGTCGTGCCAAGGCCTATTTTTAGAATTATCCTTTTCCAGTGAAGCTCCATGATTTCACCGCGTCGCGCCAAGGGCTAAATTCACGTTCAGTAAGGCACCGCGATAGCGCTGTGTCACGCCATCAGTCCAGTTCCCTGTTGTTCATTTTCCAGTGCTCGACCCGATTGTACTGCATCGCGTCGAGTGCCAAAATCAGGTTTTTTCAGTCAATTTTGAGTTTGTAATTTCAAGGTATTTTAAGTCCTTTTCCCTCACCCCAGTCAGTCTAAACACGAAATTAAACCCCTAAATAACTTAATTAGTCATTATTTTATTAAAGTTTCTCCAAAATCAAGAGCTTTCTTTAAAAATACAAAACCCTAGTTCTTAAAAATCAAGAACAAAGCTCAAGAATTCCTCTAAGAACTTTCAAGAATTAATCTTCTCAGGTATGTTTGGTGTTTATCTATGGGTTCCTTTCACCCATAGAGTCCAAGAATCCATTTTTAAAACTACAAGCTTATTAAATTGGATTGTATTCATGTTTATGACATTATTTGAATTTTGAATCCATGATTAATTGTAAGTTCCATGAAATTGAAATAACATGTATATTAAATTGTGTAATTTCCATGTTATGACCCATGAATTTGCAAATTTGGGTGATGCAGTTACAATGTTTATACGTTGTTCATGATTATATGCATTAAGTTGTGCTTCTAAGTGTTTGATAGAATGTCCATGTGAATTAAATGGAGAAATCATGACATACTAGCATATGTACAAGTTTATGACCTACAAGTGTTTGATAAAATATCTCTACGAATGAATTATGAACAAGTGGACATTGTTTTACTTTTCAAGATCATGTTATGCTTTACTTTCACTCTATCAAGTCCTTTGGGTATCTAATACCCGACAATATAGCTGTTTACCTAGAGCTACAGTAGTCATAAAATACTCTCAGTCACGTCACAAAATAGTAGTACTCAGCCAAATAATAGAACTCAGTGAACTCAATCAGTTATAGAACTTAGTGAAACTCATTATCAGTTGAGTTTAGCTCAGTATAATAATCAGTGTCATTCAGTTGGGAGTAAGATTCAGCATCGTGTGAATCCGAGGATGGGGACTCACCTGCCAGCAGAGAGTGTGATCCTTAGAAGCCGTCCTTGCATTCCAGAACTACGTAGCTAGTGTAGGTTGAAACATCAACCTACCAGTTGAGGATTGATGAGGTATTTTAACCTACCAGTTGAGGATACCACCATTCTCATTAGAGTACCTACCAGATGAGAGTGACTATTTAGCTTGTCTTTACCCGTGGCATGGTATTGACACCCTTTCAACTGGGGTTGTAGGTTGGACCTCAGTTATCTTATTTGGGGCATGTTGGTTAGATGATTACTTCCCATAGACTTAGTTTCAGTCCCAGTATAGAACTCAATTCAATTCTACAAAATTAGGACTTTCAGAAATAGTTAATCAGTATAAAAAAACTCAGTTATCAGTAAGCTCAGCTATCAGTTACTCAGTTATTAGAACTCAGTACTCAGCTTTAGTAAAAGCTCCGATATAGTATAAACGTATATGCAAAGTATTGCATACTCAGTATTTATAGCAGTTTCATTTGTCTATGTACTCTCATATTTAGTTACTTTATATCATCTAGTTATTTACTATTTATGCATATGAACCCTCGCATTCAATCTTACCTCATCTAGCATACTAGTACATTCCATGTACTGATGCATACTTTTTCTTTGCGCTATGATGTCTTATATCATAGGTTTAGACACTCAGGTTCCTGACCGAACTTAGACAGATTTAGTTAGCAGTAATAGATTCAGTAGTGAGTCCTCATCTATCGAGGATATATTTTTATCTCAGTATTTTCAGTAACTTCAGTATTTTAGTAGTCAGAGTTAGTTGGGGGCTTCTCCTATCAGCTCCACATTCAGACAATTTGGTTAGAGGCTTTTCAAACTAGACAAGTTCAGACAGTATTCAGATTTCAGATATTTTATCAGATGTTATTATTATCAGTATTACATATTTCGAATCTTATGGCATTTCAACTTATTTTTCACATTATTACAGTATTATTATTCAGTGCTCATAGCAAGTACCAGTCATGGGTTAGTTTGTGATCCTTCGGGGTCGTAAGCACTGTGTAGCATCCGGGGTATAGAATCGGGGCATTACAAGTCCAAGTTCTTATATCTAAAAGGGTAAAAATAGGATCAAATATTGCAGACTGTGTATTCGTCGGATATGCTACAAGCAGTAAAGCATGTCATTTTTCGGTTCATAAATCTGAACATCTAGATATCCATGAAAATACACTAATTGAATTAGATAATACTGAGTTCTTTGAACACATTTATCCATATAAAATTGGACACCAGTTATCTAGTGTAGGGTCTAAACGACCTCTAAATAAACTAAAGGAGAATGCACTTAATGATGAAATCCAAGGCGTCAAAGAACGTCGACTTTCTTTGGATCAAATTTTGTAACATTTCTTCTTGAAAATGAGCCTCAAACGTCTAAACAAGTTATGTCATCTTTGGACTCATCCTTTTGAAAAGAGTCGGTAAATAGTGAGATTGATTCAATCTTGAGCAACCATACATGGGAATTGGTTGATCTTCCTCTAGGAAATAAATCTTTAGGTTCTAAATGGATCTTCAAAAGAAAAATAAAAGCTAATGATACTATTGACAAATACAAGGAAAGACTTGTTGTGAAAGGCTCTAGACAAAAAGAATGCTTTGATTATTTCAACACATACTCGCCAGTAACAAGGATAACATCCATTCGGATGTTGGTTGCATTAGCGATAGTAAATTGTCTTAAATTCTATCAACTGAATGTGAACAATATCTTAAATGGAGAATTTGATGAAGAAATTTACATGGAAAAATCTAAGGATTTTGTGGTTCTTGATTAAAAAAAAAGAAAAGTGTGCAAACTTGTTAAGTCATTTTATGGACTAAAACAAAAATCCAAATAGTGCCATGCAAAGTTTGACCAAACCATCTTGGTAAACTTCTTCAAGATAAACGAATGTGATAAATGTGTTTACGTACATTAAAGACACTCCAAATCACAAAGTCATTGTTTGTTTGTATGTGGATGGCATGTTGATCATTAGTAGAGAAAGTTATGACATAAATGCTACAAATAAATGCTAAAGAGCAAGTTTTATATGAAAGACCTTGGAGTTGCTGATGTGATCTTAGGAATAAGAATTCATAGAACTGTACTAGGATTGATATTGTCATAGTATCATACACTGAAAAGGTACTTGACAAGTTTATGTATTTGAATTTCAATATTTTCAAGACTCTACTAGACATGAGTTTTGCACTTTAATAGAATGAAGGTGAAAATGACTCACAATTGGACTATGCAGGAGTGCTAGAAAGTTTGATATATATCATAAATTGTACACGACCAGACACAACATGCGTTATTATTATATTGAGTCGGTACATGAGTAATCCCAATCAAACTAATTGGATGGAAATGAAAAGAGTTTTTGAGTATTTAAAATATACTTAAGACGATGCTTTACATTATAACAAATATCCTACAGCAATTGAAAGATATAGTGATGCAAATTGAACCATTGGATTGAATAAATTAAAATTCAAGAATGAATGTGTATTTACTCTTAGTGGAGGAACAATCTTTTGGAAATCATAATTGTCTGCTCTATAATGGAATCTAAATTTATCGTCTGCTCTATAATGGAATCTAAATTTATCGCATTAGATAAAGTCAGTGAAGAAGTTAAATGGATTTGAAATTTCTTGAAGGATATTCCTTATTGGCCCAAACCTTTGGCACCAGTATACATACACCGTGATAGTCAAGTGGTAATAGGTAGGGGAGGGAGCATGATGTATAACGATAAATCTTATCATATAAGATAGAGACATAGTATTGTTAGAGAACTTCTCTCTAGTGGAATTATCATGATTGATTATGTGAAGTCGAAGGATAATATATCGAATCCATTTACAAAAAGCTTATCTAAAGAGGGAGTTGAGAAATCATCAAAGAAAATGAGTTTACGGCCTGGGATAAGTCATCACGGTGGTAACTCTACCTAGCAGACTGGAGATCCCAGGAGCTAGGTACAAAGAGATCAAATAAAGTTGTGAAAGATGGTTCAATATTGTCAATATACTCAACCCATTCTCATGGTGAGGACAATGTTCATGAACAAGGACAAGGCTGATACAAGTCAAATGGTCGCCTTAGCTTTCGAGGCCATCATTTAAAGTCACTACGTTAAGAATTAAGCTTTGGTCACATGGAGGGAATGGGATCATACATAGAGGGGTCATTTTTAGCATGACACTAAAACAATCCAAGTGTGGAATATTGCTTGGAGCCTTGAAGACTTGAGGACTCTCGAGTATGGACCATACTTGTTGGTTCACGGTTTTTGTTTTCTTTATTAAGGGCATTTTGGTCACTTATCCTTAAGGTCATTTTGGTCACTTATCCTTGTCCAAGTGACACTCCATGGCTGCCCCTCCCCATTAAGGGCATTGGAGTCATTTTGTCGTCTATTATGTAATAAGACTATATATAGTATCTTTTAGGTCTTCCCTCTTTAGTTATTTAATGATGAAAATATGAGACATTGAAAATCCTTTCTCTTGAGAGTAGATCACCTTAGTGTAGTTCTTAGTTAGGGCATGGATTAGCCATTGTAGTTTAGGGCTTGGATATGCCAATATTGTTCTTTGCTTGGAAATGGTGGATCTTGAGGTGAGTTGATTCCCTTAGCGGTCACTGTGAGAGTGTGGCGCTGTTGTTACATTCATTAGGAATTTTTAGTTTAATATACTCTTTAGTTCCTAATATTTGTAATAATCTATGTCTCACTATCTATCTTTACCTTTCTTGCAATTATGTTAGTGTTTATATCTTGTAACCGTTTGTTCTTGTTGAATCCGAATCTTGTTTTCATTGTGTTCATTGTGTTCTTGTTGTATTATTACTTTTTTGGTGTCAAAATACCTTGTAAACTCGTGGTACTTGTGTTGTTGTTGTTGGCCAAAACTATCACTCAAAGGGGTCCTCGAGTTGCTCTCAATTTGTGGACTGTTTTGTGTAGTTTTGTGCCTTTCGTGGTCTTTCTTGTATCATTTGGTATCAGAGCATGGATTTTTATTGTTCCCACAATATCAATCTTGGGCTCGTAAATTTGAAAATAAAAAAAAAGGTGTTAGAAAACTGAAAAATAAAAAAGAAGCAAATTTGTCCATTTTTGTGTCTTGGCCAAAATTGTGTTGTTGTTGATATTTTGGCCGAGATTCATGTCCAGATCTAGGTGTGTTTTGCTTGTATTAGTTATTTTTTGTGTTGGTTTGCTTTCTCTCTAACACTCCTTGAGTCTTAATCTAAGTTCTTGAGCTAATTTTTAAATTGTTTTTGAAGGTTGTGGATGGTTTTGTTGTTGTTGTTCTTGATGTTCATCTTGTTGTGTTGAAGAAGTAGCTTCAAAGGGGATTTTTGATCTTGAACACAATATAAAGGAGAGTGAGGTTTTTGTTTGTCTTGGAAACATTTTCAAGACATCACCAAAGTGGTAAAAAAACAAAAGACATCCCAAACTAAAATAGAGTAAAACCACTTTTCTAGGTAGACCAAAAGAGGAAAGGGGACAAGACTTCCAATAAGGTTGTCTTTCCAAAAGAGTGAAAGTAGGCCAAAACTTTTGAATCTTGAAAAATAGACCTAAAGCCTTGTTGTCTACTTACCAAAAACAAAAATTCCATCATTCTTGTGAAGATTGAACAACTAAGTTTAAGAACCAAAATTTTTCAAACTTGGAACATTCCCACTACTAATAGTTGAGTGCCACATCATAAATGCTCAAAATCTTGGAATTCTAGTTTCTCTTCTTTGTCTCCATTGATTTCAACTTTGTTGATTCTTATACTAATTGGCAACTAGTAAGTACCTACTAAGTTGTAAATTAGTTTTTAAATACGTTTCTTCGTGTTAGTGTTATTTTTGTGCTTTTATTATTTTTTGAATCGTAGTATTTCTTGGTTCAAGTTCGTAAGTAGTTTTTATTTTGTGTCTTGAGCCGATCAAACAAGAATCTATTCCAGTTGCCAAGTTGAATTGACATCATTTTGACTCCCAGAGTATAAGCAACTTTCAATATTTGCCGCTCCAATTGTGAGGATCACAAAAGTGAGTGTATACGAGTGTTGGTAAGGAAGCTTTACTACTAATCTTATTTGTTCATTTTGTAGGTACAAAGATGATATAAGGGGAATATGTCTTTGATAGCTGGGGATTATTGTGACTACAACATGGGAAACTATAAGTTTAGTGAGAGGTTTTATGGCTACGAAGTTGAGGGAGATTGTGGAGGCTATGAAAATAGTCATGATTAAACTTAGGCAGATTTGAGAGTTACTATTTTAAGGGAGAAAATAAGGTGAATGAAGTGTCTAGTGCTTATGGTGAATTTGGAGATGATGTAGGACCTCATGATGGATCTTATGATAATGTTGGGATATGTGAGGTTTTTAAATTTCTCACACCGAACCTAGATTTGGTGTTAGGTATAACCCTTTCGTTTGCAAAGATTATGAGAGTTATGATGAGAGTGCACATGATGAGTGTAAAGATTCATATTCTCCACCTTGTAGTACTTCTTATCAAGGTCGATATAGTGTTAATGGTTATACTAGCTCCAGTGGAGGTTGTCTAACGAGAAGAAGAGGGTATACATCTCCAAAACTGAGGGGTACTCGTGTGCTTTACAATATTGATTTGAGAAGGAGTGTACAGTCCAGAAAGGTGACCATTTGTGGAATACCGGACTGCCTCGCTGTGTTAAATGATAGGTACTATAGAAACTACATCCTTCCATCCATGGTTGATTACTTGGGGTTGTTTCTCAAACCTTTACTTGTTCTATATTTCTTGGATGGGTTTAAGGTTACCGAGAGGGTCAAAGTTGTCTTCTCCCAATTTGAATACCATGAGGAGGTATGGTGCGATATTCTTTCCTTGACATACAGTTATGTATGCTTAGGTGCCGATTGGTTTGCACAACATAAAGTTCCAAATGTACAAAATTGGCCTTATATTGTAAGAGACCAATAGGAAAATCACCTAGTGATGTACATTCTGCCCGGGCCACAAAGAGAAGTGTTCATCTACTCTAATCCAAATGATAATGAGAGACAAAAGATTGAGAGGAGTAAGGGTGTGCAAGGTGGTAATCCGGGAGTGGAAAAAGGAGAGGTTGTGTGGAGCTAAGTGAGGGGATTGCCACCAAACCGAGCTAACATTGTTTGTCCTTCTATTTCTAAGGACATTTGTGTAGGCACCGACATGGCAAGTGAAGGAGAGCAATGTCGAAGTGAAGTTACTTCCCAATCTTGTGGAGGACCTTCACAACAAGGCAAAGGAGAGTCGACTCAAGGACTTCAAAGTAAAATAGCTAACTCTTATACTTTTGTGCATATGAATGATAATTGTGTAGCTAGTAGCCCATTGAGTGTGAGTAGTAGCTTAATTACTTATGAGTCTAATGATTCTTTGCCTTTTGTTGATGATGTACATGTTATGAGTGTGGATACACTAGTTGATCCTATTGATGACCAAATTGACTCTTCTTGTAAGATCAATTTATGTCCACCTAGTGTTGAAGCCTATATGTTGAACAGGAGTACATCATCTTGTGTAATTGGTGTTGATCAACCTATTTGTGAAAATTGTCCACCACTTGAGTATGTGTTTGATGTGATTAATTGAAATCAAGTGAGTGAAGTATTTGAAAAAGTTGGTCAACAAAAGGGGAGTGAACCCAAGAGCTATTCTTGGGACAATCTTGTGCTTGAAATCTCTTTGAAACTTGATATTGATCTCTTAGAGAGTGGGGAACTTGCTTGTTCCAAATCTGCCCGTGGGTTGTATCATGCATTCTCTAGGTATAATGTCTTGTTTGAAGATGATATAAATACTTCTAATGAGCCTCTTTGTGAAAAAGATGGTATAGCTTACCTTGGAGGCTATAGCCTATATGTTAACCCACTATAGTGTGATAATATTCATCCTAAAGATGGAAATGTCTTCTTGGAAGAGGAGAGTACTCTTAAAGGTAAGGAATGTGTAGTCTTGGAAATTACTCCTTCTTTTACTTTGTGTGATTTTATTGTTGAGAGTACTCATAGTGATGATTGGAAAACTAGTAGTGAGTATACGCATGAGGTCACCTTAGTAGAAGTTGACCTGAGTGATACTTTCTCTACTCTCTATTTGCTTTAGATGATATATATGCTATTGTAGAGAATATTTTATTTAGTTTGGGTGGAGACAACGGGAAAAAGGAGTGTTTTCTAGACCCGTGTCTATGGACACTCTTCTCGTTTGATCTCGGTGCCAAATATGGAAATGGTGATGTTGGAGCATCCAAATTTTTGCTTGGTCTCCATGACAAACAAAGTATCTCTCTTGGTGAATCCTATAACCAAATCCTTTGTACATCTTTCATTGAGTTTTTAATATTCCCTTCAAAGGATCCTTGCTTATACTTCAAGTATGTGCCAAATTGGTATGGTGATGTTTATTATTGTGCTAACCCTAACCCTTGTTCCATGAGGATGTCGTGCTTATTTGTCCTTTCTCTAATTTTGCAAGGTACAGATTCGAGGTCGAATCCTTTCCAAGAAGGAGAGGATGATACAAGTCAAATGGTCGCCTTAACTTTCGATGCCAGCATTCAAAGTCACTATGTGAAGAATCAATCTTTGATCTCATGGAGGGAACGGTATCATACTTGGAGGGATCATTTTGAGCATGCCACTAAACAAACCCAAGTGTGGAAGATTGCTTGGAGCCTTGAAGACTTGAGGAATATCGGTTTGGACCACACTTGTTGGTTTACGATTTTGGTTTCCTTTATTAAGGGCATTTTGGTCACTTAGCCGTAAGGGCGTTTCGGTCACTTATCCTTGTCCAAGTGACACTCCATGGTCGCCCCTCCTCATTAAGGGCATTGGAGTTATTTTGTCTTTCATTATGTAATAAGACTATATATAGTATCTTTTAGGTCTTCTCTCTTTAGATATTTGAAGATGAAAATGAGACATTGAAAATCCTCTCTCTTGAGAGTAGACCACCTTAGTGTAGTTGTTAGTTAGGACTTGGATTAGCCATTGTAGTTTAGGGATTGAAGAAGGCAATATTGTTCTTTGCTTGGAAATGGTGGATCTTGAGATGAGTTGATTCCCTTGACTGTCATCGTAAGAATATGGTGTTGTTGTTACATTCATTAGGGTTTTTTGAGTTTAATATACTCTTTAGTTCCTAATCTTTGTAATAATCTATGTCTCACTATCTATCTTTACCTTTCTTGCAATTGTGTTAGTGTTTGTATCTTGTAATCGTTTGTTCTTGTTGAATTTGAACCTTGTTTTCATTGTGTTCATCTTGTTCTTATTGTATTGTTGCTGTTTTGGTATTAAAATATCTTGTAAACTTGGGGTACTTGTGTTGTTGTTGTTGGCCGAAACTAGCACTCAAAGGGGTCTTCGGATTGCTCTCAATTTGTGGACTGCTTTGTGTAGTTTTTGTACCTTCCGTGGTCTTTCTTGTATCAAAGGTTTATGTTTGAAGCTTTTTAATGATTTCTAAATTTGACAGATTTGACCAAATAATTTGATCTATCGAACTAAACGTTTAGGAATCACCTATGTTAGGGTGAAGTGGAAGTCGCTTCAAGGAGAATTCTAGTAAAGACTTATAATCTAAGCTCTCATGAAACTAGGTTGTTCTTGAATGAAACAAACAAAATCGTGAGAATCATAGATGGTAAAAGATTGGTTGTGACTTGTGTTGTATTGGTGTACATTAAAATTCGATTGTTCAAAGATATCACATCTACCAATTGACCGAGTACATCCGATGCAAGGTCACCACGAAAAGTTCAAAGGTAAACTTACTTATCCAGATGGAATTAGTCTTTGCTTGTAGATCACACGCTTGTTCATAAATTTTCTGATGAAATAGTCGTTCTTCATTCATGTGGGAGATTGTTGGATTCTAAGTGTAGATGTGAATGGAAAATGGAGGAAAAAGAGAATTGTATTTTCATTTTAAGGAAATAAAGTTCTCCCAAATTGGTGGGAGAAAAAAACTTTCTTATGCATATAATGAGAATCAATCTTTTATATAGATAGCGAGGCAAGAACAAGACAAGCCTCGTGTCTTTGTCATTGTCACTCGCTCGGCTCAGCTTTGGCTTCTGATTCTGCTTTGACTTCAGCTTCAACTTTGGCTTCAAATTTGGATTTGTCAAATAATCGATAAATTATTTTTTGGGCATGGTTCATTTGAAAATAAGTATTAGTGAAGTTTTTAATTTTAAAATCCGATAGAAAATATTTTCTCCATTTGCGGACACACGTGACATGTGCAGATGCATGTCATAACGTACTTCAAAGGGGTGTGACACTTCCAGACATTGTTTCGGAATAAAATGTGACAACCTATGCATGCACGTGTCCATCTACGAGCGCAGGTGGCGAGTGCAGGTCAAGCCAAAACATTCTGGTTTTTGTCAAAACACGACCTGCGGCCGTATGTGGGCCACCTACTGCGCAGGTCCACAAGTGAGATGTTGTTTCAAAACAATGCACTTTCTCAAGAATCATTGCTTTATTTATGAAGCACCACCCTTTGGCTATAAATACCTGAATTTTTTCTCAGGTAAAGGCACAAAATTTTGAAGTGAAAAACATCTCATTTCTCTTTAAAAAAACTAATGTGGTTAACAAACCATTGAGTGATTTCGGTGTTCAGCAAATTTGATGTACCGCTATTTGATGAAGGGGATCATTTTATCCTGGGATGATACATTCCATAACCTCGGGTACTTTAGGGGAATAAATTCCTTTAGGACATATCATGAATTCTGTGGACTTGATTCTTTCCGTTTTCATCTCTTTCTTTAAGTTGGTTTTACTATTTTTTTTAGAAAATAGTTTGAACTTCATATTGATAGTTGTTCAACTGGTTGAACTTGTATTTGAAGTTCTTGAAACTTCATTTTGATAATTCATAAGTTAGTTGAACTTGTGTTTGAAGTTCTTGTGATTAATTACAGATTATGTACTTGTAAAATAACAATAGAGTCCTTTGTTTAGTCATGAATTTTGTAAACACCGATTTAAACTAGCAAAAGTGTTTATTCTTCTCTTTTTATAAATTGATCTGTTGTTGTTATTATTATCCATGTTTAACACTTGTTGTATAACTAGTTTGAATTATTTTTATAACCCACTTATTGAAATAATAAATTAATTTAGTGGTACGTGCAAAGCACGTGTGGCTCCTTGTTCGAATGTAACTCAAGCGTCATCTTGAAAAACTTTATGTATCAAATTTAAAGGTTCTTATAGAATTCTTAAGAGAACTTGTTTTCAACCAACGAAGAGGACTTCTTCACCCTTGATATTTTTGGATATCACATCTATGTGATTTTTTTCTTTTCTAGCTATACCTCTCAACAACTCATATCATTGTTATAATTCTTCACTGCTATATATTCTAGTGGCACTAATTTAAGACCAAAAAAAATTCAAGCTTATCTAAAGATAAAAGAATACATCTATTTAACGCTATAGAAAGCTTCCTCAATTATTCTCTTGGGTGAATGTATAGTCGTCTCATTGAGTTCATCTGAATTCAATAATTTCAATATGAAGAATATATTTATATGTAAATTTGTTAAATAGGTGTGAATCTATAATATTAAAACACAATGATTCAATGGAAAAAACCTTAAATCTTTTTGATAAAAGAACCTTAGAAATTGAATCCATAGAGTTTAAATTCTAGAGTTCCTCTACCCCTCCTCCCCTTCCCCCCTCCCTCCACTCTTTTATTGATGCCACTAATTAAAGTCAATCAATAATTAATATACTAACAGCATCCTCTTCATATTTTCTCCTATCGTAAACCAAAACAATCTCGAAAATTAAACAAATGTATAAACATATAGTCCGAAAAGTTCAATTAATGTCTCATTACCAAGGTGATAAACCAGAAACTACATTCCAGTGAAAATTGTCAAGAAATTATCGGTTATCAATTTGTAAGAAAAATTAAAATAAAGAGATGATCTAATTAAAGGAGAAATTAACTACCTGTGTCTTTTATTTCGGGTAACAACTCAATTACCACACAAAGCAACTCCTTTTATATATAGGAGTATTAATAAATAAAAAAGAATTTGATTTTTTGGAATCTTATATGATTTGTATTAGAACAAAAAAGGACTTTTGTATCATAGTAAAAAAAAGATTCACGACTATTTTTTAGTTTGCCAAAATAAATTTCCTACAACAGTTTTTGTTTTGCAAAAAATAAAGCAATTTGTTTTGCCAGAAATATGATTGCTAGAAATATTTGGACTCCTACTACTACAAAGTGTTTAGTTTGTAATATATTAGTTGTAGTCGTTTTACTTTTCAATGGATAATTTGGTTCTTATTCTGGTAGGACTCTGACGAGTCCAAAAAAAAAAGAAAATTTTATTAGTATTCCTACTATAATTTAGTTAGTCCTAAATAACATCTGTTTTTTATTTTTCAAAAATTATTTATTACAAGTGTTTGTGTATAATTATAGTTTGATAAAAGAGTAAAAAGACGATTTTGTCTTCTGCGAAGTCTTTTAATGAAGGACAAAAAGTTCAAATCACTTTTCTAAGGGTCTTTACACTTTTAATATACTAGTTTTGGTATACGCGCCTCGCACGTATATCTTATTTTAATGAGTTTAAACGTTACATGAAATATGATATTTATTTAAATAATAAAGATAAATACAATAATTAAATTCAACATCTTTTGAATATGTAAAGATGAAGAATTTATTTAGTTAGTTATGTGATTGTTGTAAATATCTAAGATACAGATGAGGCAAGTGAAATACATTGATAACTCCTTAAATTATAGTTGGTGTCTTCAATAAGTCGATGATTAGTGTTTGATAATTCATAAAGTTGCGCAATTTGGACTTGGTTCCATCCTGAAAGTGCTAGCTTTGACTTGCAGATTTCATGTTTTGTCCCTCTTCTTGATCAAATAGTCGATATCTCGTTTCTACCGCTTCAAATATTGTCATGCTCTTTGTCTGCACTTCACCCATAATTTTAAATTTTAGTTTGTAACATGGATCCAAATAAAAATAAAAATAGTGTCTTAGAAAAGAAAAATATATATTTCATATGATTTGATCAAGTGACATAAATATTGAAAAATTAATATTAAAAAATACACATCTTATTGAGAAAATAATTTCACGCTAATCCAACAATTCTAGTAAATTTCTATGTGAATGAAGATACATATATATATTATTTTAAATATATAATTCAAAATATATATCATTTTAATTCTATAACTATTGATGTATTAGCATAAAAATTGAATGAAAGACATAATACATATTTTAGTTGATTAAATTAATTATTTTTTAAAATTTATTAAAGTAAAATTCGGGGATTTATGATATTCGGCCAACTTGTTGTCACTTTCATTTACATCACAAATTACATCTCACAGTTAGAGAATTAGAAAGAAAGTGACGTTCTTCTTTTGATCCCATTGTGAGCTACATAGGTCCATGATGTTTCGTTGTACTCCCTATTAACTTTTTAGGAACATAAGTTCTTTTTTATACTAAAAAAACAAGAATTATTCAAGTTGTTTAGTAGAATTTCTCCAAAAATCTATCTATGGGAGGCTATAAAAGATAATATACATATTAAAATAATATAATTAAACCTTATCACTTTTATATAAAAAAAAATGCAAAGTCGATCGACATTCGTCTACAACCTGCAAACCACCACAAACTAATATGATAATAGAGATATCAAAATAATTCAATTAAACCTAATGTTTATCTAAAAAATGTCTCAAAGCCAACCGACATTCATCTACCACTTGTAAATTAACCTTTTGCACAAAAAATTCTCAATGCTGACTGACATTCATCGACCACCTGTAAACTACAACAAAACGATACGATAATAGAGATATCAAAACAATACAATTAAACCTAACCTTTACACAAAAAAAATTCGCAAAGTCGATCGACATTCATCAAAAACCTGAAAACTACTACAAAAAAAATATGATAATAAAAATATCAAAACAACACAATAATACCTAACCTTTACCTAAATAAATTCCTCAAAGCCGACTGTCATTCATCTACAACCTGTAAACTACAACAAAGCTATGATAATAGAGATATCAAAATAATACAATTAAAGCTAACATTTACACAAAAAATTCCTCAAAGTTAACCGACATTCATCGACCGTCTATAAACTACAACAAATAATACAATATAAATATATTAAAAAAATACAATTAAAACCTAACTTTTACATTAAAAAAAATATTCTCAAAGTCTATCGGCATTCATCAACGACCTTTAAACTACCACAAAATAATATGATTTAGCAAAACTGAGTAACATGAGAAAATTGAAGGAAAGGTGTCTTTTAAGTCTTGAATGAAGGATTGGTGACATTGACCAACTTAAAGGGTTAAACATCATTAGGAAACTTGATTAAGTTAATTATGGACTTGATTAATATTTTTAAAACTTTCAAATCTTTTCAAAAATACAAATCAACCCACACCCCTCTTCAATCCAAATCAACCAGTCTCTCTCCTCTCTCTCTCTTGATAGCTTCTCTCAACTCTCTCCCAACCAACAGTTCTACAAAATCCTCCCTTCAATCTCCAACGACTTCAACCTCCGGCGAAAAATAGTCGGGCGAGTTTTCTTTTGAATTTCAATCGTTAATCGACGTGAAGACTTCTCCGAAGACAACAACTTCGAGTTCTTCATCGTCCCATTTCCTTTTTCACAGGTAAAAAATTATGAAGAAACGGAGGAACTTGAGTCAACTACTCTTCTAGTATTGAAATATGGACCGAATAAAATCCTAATTTCTGGCATTTTTCTTTTTGTTGGCGTACTGTTGATTCAGTTTTTTTGGTGATTTTTGTTCATAGTTGATGTTCTTAGTGGAGACCCCTTCTTAGTGTGTGTGTGTGTGTATGATATGTTGGTATTGCTGGGTTGATTTGTTGTTTGTCTTGGTAAAAATGGTATTTCAACAGATGAAATATATGATGCAACAGATGAAGACATTTGATACAGCAGATGAAAATATCTGATGCACCAGATTAAAATCTGATGCAACTATGAAAATCTGATGCAATAGATGAACAATCTAACAGATCATTCATCTGTTGCGACAGATGACTATTCTATTTGAAAGAAATCTAAACAATATTAATCTAACATATAACTCATTTTGCAACAGATGAGTGATATGTTTCAACAGATCAGTGATCTATTTTTATTATTTCCAACGTTTTACTCACCCATTGCAACAGATCAGTTATATATTGCAACAGATAACGTACCTGGTGCAACAGATTAGTGATCTATTTTTATGGTTTTCAACAAATTACTCATCCATTACAATAGGTTGGTTATATGTTGTAATAGATAACTACCTGGTACAACAGATTAGTGATCTATTTTTATTATTTCCAATGATTTACTCATTCGTTGCAATAGGTCGATTATATGTTGAAACAGATAGCATACTTGATGCAACAGATATGTGATATATTTTTACTGTTTCCAATGGATTACTTATTTGTTGCAATAAGTTGGTTATATGTTGCAACAGATAAACTACCTGATGCAACAGATTAGTGATCTATTTTTATGTTTTCCAACAGATTACTTATCCTTGCAATAGGTTAGTTATATGTTACAACAGATAAACTACCTGATGCAATAGATTAGAGATCTATATTTATTGTTTCCAACAGTTTACTCATCCATTGGAACAGATCGATTATATGTTGCAACAGATAACATACCTGGTGCAACAGATGTATGGTCTGTTGGAACTATTTTTATACCTTACCATTATGCATGTTAGATTTACTGTATCCCTTTTTAATGATGCATTAATCTATTTTATATTACTATTAATTTAAGATAATTTGTCTCCCAAAATAAAAGAAATCGAATCAAGTCCAAGTAAAGGAACAAGTGCAACAACTTCTTTGGGCAATATCTTGATTTTCCGGAGGACAACAATGCTCGTTTCCAGATGAAAATGGTATATGATCTTCTCAAGCATAGGTTTATATATGAAAATAAAGACAAGATGGATCAGGTGTGGATAAATTACTGTGGCATGCCTATTTATATTGGTTGGAAGGAGTTTTGCACAGTTACCAGACTAAAATGTTATCCTCTTTTTCCTTTTCAAGTTATACCTACTCTGGCCCAAAAAAAGCACCCCGCACACCCAAAAAGGCAAAGGAAAGTTGAGTTATTGTGATTACCTGGTGTCGATTATTAGTCCAAGCTTCAAACACAAAAATTTGATA
>NC_061121.1:214426879-214437689 GCF_002878395.1 Capsicum annuum
ATGCTTTTGATTTATTGGCGTTATAGGCTTGTGCATTTGAAGTCATTTCTTATTTGAGAAAACAAGTGAATTACCAAGAAGAATTTTCCTGTTCAAGAATCCTAAGATGGTTGTCGGCCAAAACCGATAGAAATGCAATTTTTTTTATCTTTTCAACCCCTCCAAGGAAGCAGTAAGTCCAATTCTAATCAAGTTTTTATTTTAATTAATGATTATTTTAAATGATTTCATCATCATTCTAATATATGTACCGATTTATTTTAGATTGTCCATCCATGGCTTGTTCCGACCAACCGAGAGTTGAAGATGCCATTTTTTCTTACTTTACGTTCTGTGCAAACTTTACTAGACCCTAAGGTCGTTGATGGAATAAAAATAGAATTGTTTGGACCAACAACCATCACAAGAAAAATAGTTTTGAAGGGTAGGCTTGTTGCTGTTGACGATGATAGTCGTAGTGGTAGTCGTAGTGGTGCTGCTATTGGGGTTAATGATGCTCCTCTTACCATTTTTGAAATAACAAGCCATTATGATTATGATCATACTGGTTGTACAGATTTTTCTCTAGATTTTTCCGCATCTAGCGAATGTTCTGCATGCAAATATCAAAACTGCAAGGCAAAACACGATGGAGTGATTAATGCTATTAACGCACTAACTTCTTCTATAAAGGAGATGGCATCTAAGAAGGGTGTCATTCAATCAAAGAGAATTATATATCGATACACTCCACTAGAGATCAAGGTGGATAAGAAGAGAAGGAAAGATATTTCCAAGGCATCATCAAGCATTGAAAAAAGTAAAATTGCAATGAATCTGTCTTTGTCTTGCACCGATGTTCAGTGTGCAAGGGCCACAGGAGAGAAGCATGAGCCAACGAATGTGAATGTACATCACCTGTTCCAACAAACAAACAGGCACATATTTGTTTCAACAGATAATGCATCTGCTGAAAATTATCAAACAGATATATACATCTATTGCAACTGTTGTCTAACCTATTGCATTAGATGTATTATCTGTTGCAACAAATAAGTCTTATGTTGCAAAAGATGGGTCATCTGTTTGAAATTATCATACTGCTCTGATTTACCTGTTTGAATTCATCCCAACAGATGATCTATCTGTTGCAACATAAGGCTCTTCGATTGCAACAGATAGACAATCTATTGTATATTTATAATTAGCATTGACAATTCTGGCTTTCCAGGTGGATGTCACAGTAGGAGCCACTACTGAAGAGCATAATATTACAGTTGATAATCCATCAACTGCTTCCAAAGAAGAAGAAAAAGTAGAGCCTGTTAGTTTGGGAGAATGGAAGAATTACCCATTTGAAGAGTTCAACATATCCAACGAGGCTCCAAAAAAACTAACACAGTTGATCAATGACTATTCAGAATGGATTACCGATGGGTTGTTAAAGCATCATGCCGGCAAGTACATAAATCAATTTTTAAAGATATTGGTTTATACTATTCTTGTTGTAAGAATGTGACATTAACACATATAAATTATCATGTAGAAAATAAAATGACGAATGCTACAAAGTGAACGAATTGATTCTTGGTTTTGATATGTTCAACTTTATTGTTGCAGATTCTGAAATGAAGAATTAGTTCTATTTGATGTCACAGCCCCAAACTTGCTGGAATGGTAAGGTTTAAATGCCATACATATTTCTATTAATTAATACTTTATTTAATTGCATCTGCAAATTAATTTTTTCATCACGTAATTCAAAATATTTGATAATATGTGCAGTACATCGATGTCATTTTTTACTACCTCCGAAAGAAAGTCAAGTTGCAAACACAAGAACAATACAGATACGCGATAGGTAATTGTTTGTATAAAGTTTACATCAATAATTTCTACGATAGGTATTGTCAACAACAGTCGAAAGTTTCCCAAAATGAGGAATGCTTAATAAACATCATCAAAGGTTTTAGCATTCTGGCTGGCTTACCTTGGCACTTGGTCGACGAAGTGTACATCCCAATTAATTGTGGTGATGAATTCCATTGGGTGTTGGCTGTTGTCATTCTAAAAGAGAGGTGCATCCGAGTTTATGACTCGATGTCGTGAAGGAGACGTTGCGGGCCTTCCTCTGAGATACAAAAGCTGGCCAAAATATTTCCTACTACCGAGATATGAGTAGCTTTTTGAACCAAAAGGTTTGTACTGATTGGTCGACAATTGAAGCATACCAGGATAAAATGGGTAATCCATTTGATGTACAATATGTTGAAGGAATTGCTCAATAAATCATTGATATCCTGTAAGTATAAGTGTCATGATTTAGTTTTATTGCATAAATTTCACAATGCTTGCATGAATTGCAAGATATGGATTATCTATTTTTTAAAAACGCAGGAATTGCAGTCCTTTTATTGCCGCTTATGGCTAGTATTTGAGCGATGGATTACAAGTACCAAATGATGGACTTGATGTTGGATTACTCCGTAAAGTATATGTTGCTCTTTTATGGAAATACGGAGAAGCGAAAGCTCAAAAGTCGTACGCAAGCGACATTAAAGATCCACGACGACCAAAGCTAAATTCCGTAACACCGGATGAAGAACAACTTGTCCATATTAATTAGATCTTTATAGCTTGAGTCCGTAAATGTAATAACCTATCCTCCTTGGTTTAACTTGTTAATTTATTTGTAGAGTAGATCATTTGTACCCATAAAGATTTTTTTTACATTTCATTTATTTGTTGAGTTATTTCATGTAATTTCCGACTGCTTCGACTTATTTTATGTTGTCTATGAATATAATTTAATCCTTAGTTTTGAACATTTTAGTTAAGATGGAATACTAGATTCAAATATCACAACAGATAATATATCTGCTGCAACAGATGACATATCTTATCAAATAGATTTAGGCATATGTTACAACATGAGATGCAATACGTAGATCATCTGCTAGAAATTATTTAACAGGCCTTCCTACTTTCTTAATTTTTTCCAATAGATTACCTATCAATTACAACAGATAGATTATATGTTGCTATAGATTGGATATTTATTGTGACAGATAGACTGATAAACATCT
Source organism: Capsicum annuum (assembly GCF_002878395.1). Classification (NCBI taxonomy): domain Eukaryota; kingdom Viridiplantae; phylum Streptophyta; class Magnoliopsida; order Solanales; family Solanaceae; genus Capsicum; species Capsicum annuum. The sequence goes on from NC_061121.1 coordinate 214,429,945, forward strand.
ATTAATGTAACAGATGACCAACCTATTCCAACAGATAATCAATCTGTCACAATAGGTATTATATCTATTACAACATATATAAAATTTGTTGCATCATACAAATTCAACTTGGCCAGTCCTAAAAATTATCACCACTACGTGTAAAGTGAAGTGGCTTGAAATGAAAAATTGTTATTGTGTTTGTTTTTGTCATTGTACATATTCTTTTTATACACGGGATCCAACCATTTAGTTAGTACCCCATAAGCCCAGACCCATTTCATCTTTTCCATAACAGCGTCGCACATATCGATTATTTCTATGTTGGTCAGCAAATACTCGATATATGCAAGTGAGTACAACCCGCACGCTGTACCAATTTTATTTTTTGGGAGCTCGATGTTATTATTTCGACATTCAAAATCCTATGATTCTTCGTCAAGACTTCATTCGAAAAATTATCCATCAACTTACTCTGCGTCAACAACTTAGGCAACAACTTCCAGAATGGCTACATGTGGGCTAAAAATGTGTCCTCGTTGAAGACAGGTAAGTTGCAGTCATAAACCTTAATCTTTTTCTCATAGAGTAGTATCTCAACAGTGAGAAAATGTTTGACTTCCACGTTCATGACTGCAAGGATTCTCTTTGCCTTGGTCCAAATCTTGTCATATGGATATGGTCTCTTCCCTCTAACATAGTTAATCACTTCTTCATCCCATTAGAACATAGAAACTAACTTATCAAATCTCGGGCCACCAAAATCAGCTAACTTACGGAGATCAGCGTACCTATCCTTGAAATTATTATAGAAGTTGAGGTCCATTATCCTATCAGCAGCATCATAAGCATCGGGTACGCTAATTTCCTGCCCCTCATGGGTAGAGAATTTCATCAACATACTATGGTATAAGAAGACAATTTTTAAATAGGTTAGTAATTGTAAAGAATAAAAACACAGTGAAAAGAATCCGATGTAGAGGGTTCTCTGACTTAGTTCACAGATTACCCAACCAACACAACTTATGCAACAGATGTGTATTATGTTGCAACAGAATACCAAGCTGTTACAACAAATTACACATCTACAGCATAGATTCTTCTTCGTGGAGTAGATTGGAAGGCTAGGTTAGCAAAAGTAAACTTACATTATCCTCGTACCACACACACATATTTGTCATATTCGTAAAGCCTTTGGCAGTAAATAAATGCATGGTGTATTCTTTTTGAACCTTCGTCCTGCCATTCATGATTTCTTACAGTTCCTCCTTCTTCTCCTTGCCATGTGTCGCGAATATGTCCACCTTCTTCAGCGGCCCCTGAACTTCAACAAATCTTGGAGTGGAGTAGTTACAGTTTTTGCTATTTTCAGAACGGAAAGACTTTGTCTAATTTTTCTTCTCTTCCTCCTAACCGCCATTGTAGGATTGCATGGCTCCCTTACCTCGTTGGATGGTATAACACCCCCCCCCTCCCCGAATCTCAACTCCTCGATAGCTTCAGCAATAGACTCTAGCTTTTCAAAGAGTTTATCCTCTCTGTCCTTGTACACTTTGTATTTACAATGAGAATATGAGGGTGAGGAGGGGTGAGAGAGACTACTGTAAGGGTGGGGGGACCGGTATAGGGGTGAGAGGGACCTGTGAAAAGGGTGTTTTCAAAAATATTTATTTTTTGCTGAGCACCAACATGCTCATAATCACGACTAGCAGCAGCAACAACATCAAAATGGCTTCCACTATCATAAACAACTCTACCAGCAATACCCCCAAAAAAAGCACCCGAATCTGTTGCAGTTTGAGGTTGGTCGGGAAGAGCTTCAATATTAGGTTGACCTTGCCTAACTGCTCTTCTTATGGATGTTGCTCTAGCCATTTCCTTCTTTATTAACTCCAACGTTGGGTCTTCATTTGTATCAATAAGACCCAGAGTAAGAAAAGAAGTCATCCCAAGCTTATCATCAGTAGGCACGATCCACGAATGCACAACCTATAAAAACAAAATAGGAGGCATTTAATCATAGAACAATAATTTACAGTCAGTTGGGTTACATAGATATTAACACAGCCAACTTATGCAACAAATGATTTAGCTATCACAATAGCTGATCTGTATGTCTCAATAGATTGATAATATGTTGCATTAGATTACACATCTGTTACATAATTTACATCAGATGGGTAATCTGTTGAGTTGGGTTCAGAGAATCAGAGCAATAGATGGTTAATATGTTACAAAATATGGATCGTCTATCTAATAGATTATTGATCTGTTGCACCAGTTGCAGTTGATGGGCAATCTATTGCAACAGACGACCCATCTGTCGCAACAGATGGAACATCTATTTCAATATCTTTCTTTGAGGCAAATTATTTTAGTTGAAAGAAGATGTAATGCATCATTCAGAGGGTTAAATAGATCAACGTCCTACTCCTTAATATTTTTTTTGCTACCCTTTGCAGCGGCCAACCACCTAAGGATCCTTGGATGAGAAAGTTCATCTAGGTAATCCTTGAACTGCTTTCAGAGGGAAGGAATGGCTTCACATGCCCAAGCCTAAAGAAAAGTAAACAGGAAATATACAAAAAAAGTCATAATAAGTATATTCATTATAAATTAATGGATGAGTAAAAATAGTGATCAATTTTACCATGAAAGCCCAAGGAAAGCCGTATAATATGATCATCCCTGTGGATAGCTTTGTCAGTAAATATTAGACAATCAAGTAGTGGCTGTCATATCCCTAGGGATAGTCGTTGAATTTGTCAAAATCATCAGCTAGCGCCAACAAATCATCTTCTATGACTTTCCTGACGTCTCTTGCCAATAAAACGGAATGGACAAACCAAACTAAGCATTATTTCTCCCTGTAGTGCTTTGGTATGTCTTTATCCTCGAGATCTGCCATCAAATTCGCTGCTTTGTAGCTACTACGTCCAACAATGCCCAACAACCCATCTTTTTTCCCTTGTATTTTTTGGACCCTTTGTGGGGTGTTTTCTTGATGAGAGGTTCTTTTAGACGATCGCATCTCAAGCCCGTCACTATGGCACATTCTTTCAACCCAAAACAAACCAAGATACCACAGTAGTTGATCCAGATTTTATCTATCTTTTTTTGCCCTCCTTTGGATATTTATCAACCCCCGTGTACTTGATCTTGTGCTTGAGAAGACCATATACCATGCTCATTGGAAAATGGAGAGTACAGTTCTTAGGAAGCTCGAGAAAGTATGCAAAATAGCTCTTGTTAAAAAGTTCGTCTATGTTTTCATTCTTTACAATTCTCCTTAATTCATAAAAACATTTCCCCAACTTACATTTAAGTACCAAATTACCAGTTACTTTGTCAGGGCTATCCATCGGCATCGCAACTCAAAACCTGTTGATACTAATGGTTTTGACAGAATGATGCTGAGATTTTGATATTATTTCACGCGCCATTGCTGAGAAGGAGTTATCACTTTCATCGGTTTCATTTTGCCTCGATTGAGATTGTTCAAGAAGTCCCTCCAAATCTATCTGTACTCTAGCCATTTTTATTGGGTAGTAAGAAGTTGATCCACTTTCAGTTTCTTTTCTTTTGGGAGACATCTTTTAACTATAAATAATATAAAAACAAAAAATACATTGCCTTTGATGTCTGCATAATTTTTTTTAAAAAAAAAGGTAAGACAAATTTTAATAAATTATTCTACACCACATTACAAAAAAAAAACTCCAACGGATAAGCCATCAGTTGGAACAGATGAGGAATCTGTTTGAAGACCTATTTAATATCTCTCAACAGATATTCCACCTGTTGTAATAGATGGACCACCAACACTACAACCAATGCCACCACCAATGCCACCAAGACCACCACCAATGCCACCAATATCAACACCAAGACCACTGATACCACCCCTAAAAACACAAATATTGACACCAACAACAACATCCACCAACAACACCACAAACACCACCCAACAATACCACATCAATCAACAAAACACTGAGACAAAAACTAGGATTTTCTCGGGTACTTCCTACCTTTTTAGCATCAAAACACAAAATTTTTAACCCATTCTCGCAGATAATACAACTAAAATTCTTCTTTTTCATCATTAAATAAAAAGCCCTAATTTTTAGAATAAATAACAAATTTAGAAATATTCTTGAACTCTATTACCTACAAAGACAGCAAAAATGATGGATACAAGCAAGAATGAAGTCAAAAATAATAACTATGTAGTCGAAAATGGGAAGAAAATCGATCTGTTTTGAAGGGTTGAGCAATATATTGTAGTTGTTGTCTATATTGTTGAGAGAATGAAAGAAGAGTGAGAACTTGATATTTGAAATGAGGAAAAAAAATTTCCACAAATGGATGATTTGTATAGGTTGATTTGTAATTTTGGAAAAGAATGAAAAGTTTTGAAATTGCTAATTTGGTCCGAATTGATCTTAATTAATTTTTAAAATTTCAAAAGATATACTAGTTTTTAAAACATTAAGTTAATGAGAGCTCATTTCAACTCAGAGTGATCGATCGACGACTCGGGCCGGGATGAGCGCAATACCAACACCAATTGCAAAGACTCAATTGGAGTTGTAGCTGACCCTATGAGTTCATTCATTCATCCCTAGTTCCACCTAAATAAATTTAGGTTATATTAATCCTAACATTAAGTTAATGAGAGCTTATTTCTTCTCAGAGTGATCGATCGACGATCCAGGTCGAGATGAACGCAATACAAATGCCAATTGCAAAGACTCAATTGAAGTTGTAGTTGACCCTATGAGCTCATTTATTCATCACTTTCCTCCTAAATTAATTTAGGTAATATTAATCCTAACATTAATTTAATGAGAGCTCATTTTAACTCAGAGTAATCGATCGACGACCCAAGTCGGGATGAATGCAATACCAACGCTAATTGCAAAGACTCAATTGAAGTTGTAGTTGGCCCTATGAGCTCATTCATTCATCCCTAGTTCCACTTAAATCAATTTAGGTAATATTAATTAAAACATTAAGTTAATAAGAGCTTATTTCAACCTGGGTTAGGATGAATGCAATACCAATGCCAATTGTAATGACTCAATTAGAGTTGTAGTTGACCGTATGAGCTCATTCATTCATCCCTAATTTCACCTAAATCAATTTAGGTAATATTAATCCTAACATTAAGTTAATGAGAGATCATGTCAACTCAGAGTGATTGATCGATGACCCGAGTCGGGATGAATGCAGTACCAACGCCAATTGCAAAGACTCAATTGAAGTTGTAGTTGATCCTATCCCTAGTTTCACCTAAATCACTTTCGGTAATATTAATCCTAACATTAAGTTAAATGAGAGCTCATTTCAACTCAGAGTGATCGATCGATGTCCCAGGTCAGGATGAACACACTACCCAATGCCAATTGGAAAGACTCAATTGAAGTTGTAGTTGACCCTATGAGCTCATTCATTCATCCCTAGTTCCACCTAAATCAATTGCAATGAAATTTGTTCGAACAAATGACTGAGCCATTGGAAATTTCTAATAGATATTCACATCTATTGCAACAGATGACATATCTGATTTAATTAACAAATTGACATTTTGAATCTGTTGTGACAGATGACTGAGATGTTGAAAATTTTCAAATAGATATTGGTATCTGTTGTAACATATGATATATTTGATTAATTATCAAATGAAAATTTGCATCTGTCATCACAGATGACTGAGTTTTTGGGATATTTAATCATATATTGATATCTGTTGTAACAGTTGACATATTTAATTATCAAATGGAAAGGGGTTTTTAAACAGATATTTATATCGGTTGTAATAGATGACTGTGTTTTTGGATTTTTAAACAGATATTGTCATCTGTTGCAACAAATGACATATCTGTTTCAAAATCTTTTTTTCCTTTTAATTTTAAAGCATGCTTCTATTCGAGTAGATAAAGTACTAAGTACTACAAAATGTGGTAAAAAATAAAGAGTTTCTTTTTCTTTGATAACTCAAAAATGTGTTCATTGAGTAGTCTTATCTTGTCTTTTCAATGTCACTAGTCATCTGTTACAAAAGATACCAACAGATATTTAATTATCAAATGGACATTTGCATCTGTCGTCACAGATGACTGAGCTGTTGAGATATTTAAACAGATATTGATATTTGTTGTAGCAGTTGACATATTTAATTATCAAATGGAAAAGATTTATTAAACAGATATTTGTATATATTTTAACCAATGACTGTGCTGTTGGGATTTTTAAATAGATATTGCTATCTGTTGCAACAGATGACATATCTGTTTGAAAATCTCTTTTTCCTTTCAATTTTATAGCAAGCTTCTGTCTGAGTAGATAAAGTAGTAAGTACTACAAAATGCGGTAAAAAAAATAAGAGTTTCTTTTTCTTGGATAACTCAAAAATGTATTCATTGAGTAGTCTTATCTTGTCTTTTCAATGTTAACTAGTCTTCCTCGTGCCCCTCAAATTATTAATGAATATTAATTATATTAATTAATGAATATTGAAACCCTCTACATACGCGATACATCTAGAATTATATCATCTCTCCTCAGCTTCGGTTTCAGCCCTAAAATTATTTTATTCATCTCTCATCTTTTTCTTTCTCTCCTCTTTAGCTTAGGGTTATCACAACCTTTTTTATCTCTTCTCTCTTCTCTTCTCTTTCTCATACAGATCCTTTCGGATCTAAACCGATCCATATTTTTTCTCGACTGAAATTATTGTTTTGATCCCATTTTGATGTTAAGGTATGGTTCACTATTGCTCTTTCATTCTCGTCTTATTCTTTGCAAGTTATTTACATATATTTTTTTATTTAATTACCATTTACCCATATGATATTTATTTAAAAAATTTGAAGAAACTTTTAAGTGTTGAATAAATGAACCGAGAATTTTTATTATAATATGCAAAAAAAGGTATTCTATTGGGAGAAGTTTAAAAGCTTGCTGGCAGTATCATTTTTTTGGTATGTATTCTATTTGTTTCTTTGTTGTTTATGTTGTTATTGATGTTGTTGGTGGGGTTGGCGTTGTTTGAAGTTGTGGTGTAGTGTTGTTGATGGTGTTAGAATAATGGATGTTGCTTCTTTATTGTTGATGATGTTGGAACAAATATTATTATTTCTTTGTTGTTGATGCTTTTCATTTGTTGTTTCTTTATAGTTTATGCCGTTGTTGATGTTACAACAGACAGATCAACTGTTAGAACAAATTAAACCACCAGTAAGGCTAGTTTGATATAGTCTAACATACTCCAAATCTATTTCAACAGACTCCACATCTGTTGCAACAAAATCCACATCTGATGCAACAGACTCTATTCTGTTAAACAGATGAATAATGTTCTTTCTGTGACATTATTTTTTTTCTTTTCTTTGTAGATATAAGGAACTGGCAGTTGATTAACTTTTGCTCGACCATCACAAAAGGCTGCAGTAAAGATGGGTTTGGAGGAATAAGTTGTATACAGATGGAACCACTTCATATGTGGGAGGTATTTATTACTGATAATGTTATCGTAGAAACACACATAGAATACACTGATTTTGTGAATGCTATTTTTATCGATTATTCATAGATCATTCAAACAAGATATCAGCAATTTTACAGTTAAGTTTGGTAGGTCCAAAATGATAAGGCTGAGGGACCATGAATATGGTTCTGATACCCTGTTAAGATTTAATGTCAGTTGTTGCTCATGTTATTTTGTCAAGCATTGTGAAGGGATCTAGTTTTAGTGTCATTGT
>NC_061121.1:214437789-214505470 GCF_002878395.1 Capsicum annuum
GAACCACTTCATATGTGGGAGGTATTTATTACTGATAATGTTATCGTAGAAACACACATAGAATACACTGATTTTGTGAATGCTATTTTTATCGATTATTCATAGATCATTCAAACAAGATATCAGCAATTTTACAGTTAAGTTTGGTAGGTCCAAAATGATAAGGCTGAGGGACCATGAATATGGTTCTGATACCCTGTTAAGATTTAATGTCAGTTGTTGCTCATGTTTATTTGTCAAGAATTGTGAAGGGATCTAGTTTTGGTGTCGTTGTAAAGAGATTCAATAGCGATTGGACTAACTTTTAGGGTGCATTGGACTCTGAAAAGTCCTTCGAAGCCTAGTACTGCATCTACCAAGAATGGAAAACCAATATAGTTATTGTCCTAGCTCAAATTTATATGGTTGGGTTGCTTGGGGTGATGATTATACGCCAGTAGGTGGGTTAGGAGAATGCCTTCGAGGGAAAATGGGTGGTAGATGAAAGACTATATCATCTGAGCGCTAACTGAAGAGGAGACATAGGGTAGAAAGTAACTTCTAGCGAATCTAGCCGATGGAATTATCTTAAAATAATATGAGAAATTTGAATCAATTGCAAATATGAAAGTGTATCCGGTCATGTAAATTCGTCTGTTGTCTCTCTGAAAGAAAAATAGTGCAGATGGACACTTTGCTGGGGAGCTGCGACTAGGTAGCGTGGTCGAGATTATCACCTAGATACAAAATAATAGAAGACCAAGAAAGCAGTCTTACGGGCATCAAGGGTTAAAATAATATACAGTAAGTCTAGAAAACTTCCACCAACAGCAACTGCAGTTAAAGTAAGGAATCTAAGCAAAGGCAGCAATTTCTAAATTTTAAATTTTATCTCATGCCTTTTTGTTTGTGGTTCCAATTAGGTCCAATTCTATTGACCTGATCGGAACCACAAATGTGATTGTAAGGCAGATTGAGTGTCGCTACTTCCTTAGCAATATGGATTAATTGATTGTGTTTTATATCCTTAGCATGCTTTTAACATTTCTTAAAGAAGATCAGAGGCTTGCTGTAGTACATGAATCTCGATAATTTTCATACTTGCCTCTAGCTTGCTTATTCTGTATTCAAGCTAGTCGTTGCCGTATTCGAAGTTAGTCAAGAGTTCCTGATCTCTTGTGATCTCGATATGGAACACCACAATCAAAGTTGTGGCATTTTAGAAGGCCTTCAAAACACTTTCTTCAGAAGCCTTAAAGGATACAAGAGGGTCGTTGTGTTTGTTTTAGGTCAAAATATGTTGATGCACACTCAAGATGTGGTCCCAACCATTGGACAACTATTTTTATCGAGCGTTGCTCAATGCAGATTGCTCAACTAATTCAATAAATTAATAAGCAAGGAGTTACATAGCGTGTGATCTAAACCGACTCTACCAAACCTATCAAGCATTATGTAACTCCAGGCTCATTACACTATCAAAAAAATTGGCTCGAGTTAGTGCATAAATCAAACGAGCTTAATCTCTCATCCTTTCTGCTGATCGCTCTTCTCCAATATAGAAGACAAGATATCTGCTATGCAAAAGTCTACACCTTTTCCAAAAATACTTGCCAGGGTGAAAGGTCTTCTGAAGGCATCATCAGTAATCTCTCAATACCAAGTGATATCGAGAGATTGCAGTGTAGACTTTTGCATAGCAGATATCTTGTCATCTATAATTAGAGAAGAGCGATCAACAGAAAGGCTGAGAGATTTATCTCATTTGATTTGTGCACCAACTCTATTAAATTTTTTTGATAGGGTAATGAGCCTATAGTTACGTAATGTTTGATAGGCTTGATAAAGTCGATTTAGATCACATGCTATGTAACTCTTTGCTTATTAATTTATCAAATTGGTTGAGCAAGCTGCATTGAGCAATGCTCGATAAAAGTGAATTGTTCAATGGTTGGGACCACATCTTGAGTGTGCATCAACATATTTTAACCTAAAACATACATATCGACTCTCTGTGTATCCTTTAAGGCTTCTGAAGAAAGTGTTATGAAGGCCTTCTTCAATGCCACAACTTTGAAGGTAGCATTGCTGATCGAGCTCACAAGAGATCAAAAACTCTATACCAACTTCAAAGACGGCAACGATCAGCTTGAATATAGAATCAACAAGCTAGAAGAAAGTTTGGAAATTATCAAAATTCACAAACTAGAGCAAGCCTCTGATCTTCTCCAAGAAATGTTGAAAGTATGCTAAGGCAAGAAAATACAATCAATTAATCCATATTGCTAAGGAAGTAATGACACTCAATTTGTCTTTCAATCTCATTTGTGGTTTTGATCAGGTCAACAGCAGTGGACCTAATTGAAACCACAAACAAGAAGGCATGGGATAAAATTTAAAATTCAGAAATTGCCGCCTTCGCTTAGATTCCTTACTTTAACTGCAGTTGCTTTTGGTGCAAGTTTTCTAGACTTACTGTACATCATTTCAACCCTCGATACCCGTAAGGCTACTTTCTTGATCTTATGTTATTTTCTATCTAGGTGATAATCCCGATCACACTACCTAGTCGCAGCTCCCTAGAAAAGTCTCCATCTACATTATTTTTCTTTCAGAGAGACAACAGACGAATTTACATTGCTGGATACACTTCATATTTGCACTTGATTCATATTTCTCATGTTGTTTTAAGATAATTCCATCGGCTAGATTCGCTAGAAGTTACTTTCTACCCTATGTCTCCTCTTCAATTAGATCTCAGATAATATAGTCTTTGATAAACTCCCCTTTTCCTCATAGGCATTCTACTTCATCTCCTTCTGGCGTATAATCATCTTCTCGATCAACTCTTCCATATAAATTTGGGCCAGGGGAATTTCTATTGGCTTTTCATTTTTGTTTGATGTAGTTCAAGGCTTCGAAGGTGTTCTTAGAGTCCAATACACACTTAAAGTCATGTCCAATCGCTATTGGTTCTCTGCAATGACACTAAATATTGATCCTTTCTCAAAACTTGACAAGTATAAACACGAGCAACAACCGACAGTAATTCATAATAGGGTATCTGCACCATCTTCATGAGGCCCTCAACCTTGTCAATTCAAACCCATCAAAATTAACTATACAATGCAGGATCTTGTTTGAATGATCAGTGCCTAATCAGTTAAAAACAACATTCACAAAAATATTATACTTTGTGTGTGTTGTCCCGATGACCTTATCAGTAATACTTCTTAACTCACACACATATGATAGTGGATTCATCTGCACGCAACTTATTCTTCCTAGCCCATCTATGGCTTAAATTGAATAAACAGATGACTAGCAAGTTGCAACAGATGCCACATCTGTTGGAAAATCAAATTGATATATCCATCTGTTGCAACAGATTGTCAATATGTTGTAAGTTATCTGACAGATGGAATATATTTTGCAAAAGATTACTCATCTGTTAGATTTATTTTAAAGCAATTTTCTTTTTATTCCGAAATACAATAAAAAGATAAAATGTTGTATTTAGATCTATTTTTTTTTAATTTACATATTCAAAAAGTCACCAATGTTATTTAATTAAGGAATATATGAACAGTCGTGGCTTTTTGTTTGACTACCCCTTCCAATTCAATCATTTATAAATAGATCCCTCCGGCCTCCTTGCCTTACTCTCACTCGTTCATTTTACTACACTTTCAGTACAAATATGGATGATTCAGATTCGTACAAGAATAATCATATTGAGTCCTTGTGGAAACTTCAAAGGCAGTTTGATGAGCTCCAAAGGGATTTGACCGACTTCAGAGCAAGGCTGAGGAGGGCGGCCCTGCTGCTGCCGGATGAAAATTATTCGATTGACAATAATAATAGAAATAATAATAATAATAATAATAATAATAATAGTAATGATAATAATAATAATAGTAGTAATAATTAAGTTATGTTTTTTCTTTGTTTTAGCGTATGTATTTTCCTTTTTTATATCGGATCTACCTATAAGGGATTCAAAAATAGATGTATATGTTTTGTTTGGTCGACTCTGTATTTTTAATCCTTATTTAATATTTAATTGTCATTCTATTTATTCTCTATTTTCAACATGTCGACGGTTAGAGCTAGGGATTGAGCACTTGTGGCAACAGAGAGTGGTGAAAAGTCATGACTCTCCTAAAATGGTTCGTTAATAAATAATAAGAAGCTAAATGATATACACAATTTATAACTGTAAAAGAAAGATTATTTAATTTTAAAAAAGTCTCAGCATTGGATTAATTAAGTTATATGATGATTGTTAAGAAAAAGGTGAAGAGTCATGACTTTTTGTCTAAAACAAAAACACACACATTCAACAATGTTGCTGATGCATCAAATTTTTCATTTGTTGCGACTGATGTGTCAGCTGTTAAAAGAAATCAAAAAGGCTATTAAAACAAATCGTCCATTATATCTGTTGCCAGAAAATAAAAATTGTTATTATTTTATTAAAGAAACGATTATTGAAAAGGTATTATTTTTAATTTATATAGTGAAAAAGTCAGCAAATTTGGATTAATGATATAATGATAGTTTTTTTGTGAAAAAGATAAATTATATGTTGCAACAGATATATTATCTGATGTAACAGATTCTCTATTGTTGCAACAGATGATATATCTGTTGTCATAGATGAGTTATCTGATGCAATAGATATAGAAGCTGTTGTCACAACTCAATAAAAACAGTTCTTGAAAAGAACTAATTAATAATAATAATAATCTGAAAAGTCATGACTTATCACAATATTTCTTAATTTAATTAAGTCAATACTTTTCACAGTAATAAAAAATGTAATTAATAAATGAAGGTGAGCAGTAAGATTATATGTTGCAACAGATAGGTTATCTGATGCAACATGTTATATATTTGTTGTAACAGATGAAATATTTGTTGTCACAGATGAATTATCTGATGCAACAGATATAGAATCTATTGTCACAACTCAATAAAAATGGTTCTTGGAATGAACTAATTAATAATAATAATCTGAAAAGTCATGACTTATCACAATATTTCTTTTCTTAAATTAATTAAGTCATAACTATTCACAGTAATCAAAATCAAAAATATAATTAATTAATAGAGGTGAACAGTCGCACCTTTTTGCCTCTCATTCAAATTTAATCCTTTATAAATAGGTCCCTCCTTGCTCAATCGTTTATTCAACTACACTCTATTTATTTATTGCATCTCGTCTTTCATATTACACTTGGACTTCCACCACTTTCTCTTCCTTGACTAAGATAAGTTTTTTTCTTGCCAATTTGTAGTATACATTGTATTACATTCAAATATTCTTAAGATCTTTACTTTTGTTTTTAAGTTTTTTGTCAATTCATATATGTTCTAGATTATGGCTGATCTAGTGTGGGATGTTGTTTTTCTGCAAGATGCCATGAATGAACTTCAAAATCAGATTCATGACCTGCAATGGGAACTGGGAGCGAGCAGTTAGAGCAAGAATGCTCCATGAAATCCAAAGGCTGAGGAGGGCCTTGCTACTTCCGGTTAAAGGTTGATCGGCTGACAATGATGATAATAATAATAATTAGATTATTTTTTTCTTTTAGTCTAAGTATATGTATTTTTATTTTTTTTGTTTAGTAAAAATATTATGTTTGAACAACTTTGACATTTTAATTCATATTTAATTTTCATTCTGTCTATTATCTTCTCAACAAACATGTCAATAATTAGACATAAAAAGGAATAATTTAGAATCCAGTAGCAATAGCAAGATCTATCTGTTGGGTTTGTGGCAGGGGTTGATCAGTTGGTGGGACAGTAGACAGTGTTTGAAATAACCATTGTTTGCTACTCAATCAAAATTTCATAAGATAAAAAATCTTGTAACGTAGGTCAGCATATAGTCTCCCTATTGAATGATGTTTACATTTTAATTTAAAGAAAAAATGATTAACGCAAAGGGTAAAACATGAATTTTTTTATCTCTTCTTGATTAATGAAAAGAGACAAGTAAAATGAGAAATCAAATTAGGAAATTTGGGACGGGTAATTAGACATAAGGAATAATTTTGAATCCAGTAGCAATATCAAAAGTTGAAATATACTGGCTATCTGTTGGATTTATGACAGGGGCTGATTTGTGTTGTTCCAAACAGATTAATCATCTGTTGCGACAGATATGAAGTTTGATGCAACAGATAATCAGTCCGGTACAATAGATAATCAGTCTGATGCAACAGATAACTAGTCTGATGCAACAGATTAATATTCTATTGCAACAGATTACTTATCTGATGCATCAGATGAGTGATTTGTTTAAATTGTTGGCAGTTATGTTGGATTCATGATTGAGTTCTATCCATTGTTGGAAAAACAACAGTAACTGGTGTACACAAATGAAAAATTCAAATAAAAATCATAATTTTACTTATCAAAGTCACATATGAAGTAATGCTAAAGTGGAAAGTGATGTAGGAAACAAAAATTGACCTAAGAAATTGGTCAGATAGCAGCACTAGCGGTAACAACAACGACAACAACAATGGTCGACAAGAAGAAGATGGAGATGATAATGAAGTAGAAGATGATGATAATGAAGCAGAAGATGATGAATAAAGCAACAGCAAGAATGAACAACAATAATTGTGAAGAGAGAGAAAATAATAATGGATGAGAAGAGAGAGAAATGCACCTCTTTTTCCCCCCGTTTTCTGTTATATTAACTAACATTTGGATCAAAGTATAAATATAAAAACTTTTGGGCTATTTTCAAACTTCTACAACTTTCTTAATCCATAACAAAGTAATTGTCACCTTCACTCAATAATTAAGACTTGTGTCACCTACACCTCATTTTAAAATTCTTTTGTCACCTATAGCCGAAACCCCCAAGTAACATCATAAAGAAGAATCTAAAATTATAATATTTTTTTTTATAGAAATAGAGGATTTATAAATAAAAAAAAACTATTAATTAATATTTTAATAGAATTTTTTATATATCCATATTTTTTATACTTGTTCTCCCATAAAACTACATTAGCAAATTAAGGAGCCGACTCTTTTTTCTTTTGTGTGTGTGTGTGAAAAATCATTTTTTTTCTTCCCATTTAGTTTAGTCGATAAAGAGTTACCAATTTTTTCTTTCTTCAGAAAACCTTTTTTTAAGAACATTGAGACATACTCTATTATGGTATATAATGTAAATAAGAAATATATATATATATATATATATATATATATATATATACCATTTTTTTTAGGATTTCTTAATTTTTAAATTAGTTTTTTTTTCTTACCATATATTTTAGGACTCCTTAATTATTTAATTCTCCTAATACCTCTTATCTATTATAAATGTATTATATTATAGTGAATGTCTATCAAGAATATAAATAAGATCTATCAAGATCTATTTGATCTCAATCAGGATTGAAGTATCTATCTATTAGAGAGAAACTAAGAGTAATTTTCTCTATAAATAAAGGAGTTTTATTCATTGTAAATCATTCTCAAGAATTCCTATCTCTCATACTTAAGAGAAATAAAGAAGCTTCTCATCTTCTCTCTATTTATTCTTGTTCTTGTTTTATATTTCATTATATTTCATAACTTGTTATCCATATGAGACTTTGTCAAACAAGGTGAGATTATAAATCTAAAGGTAATTTCAAGGTTAGTAATTCCTTATGTTATTTGTCTTTTGATACTAATGATATAATTATTGTTGGATTTGAGAAAAAATAATTGATTTGGAACCACTTATGCATTAAATTTGTTCATGAAGAACAATATGGTTAAAAGATATGATGATGAATTTAAGTCTCATCTCATTAAAAGGATAAGACGTTGAATTAAAAGTTCCAATGCACCATGATAATAAGATGTTGGGTTCAAAGTCCCATCAAGTTATAGCCTAAGACGCCTTTATATGGATAAGATATTGAGTTTGAATCTCAATACACCATATTGATGATATTATGATGGCTAAGGCAAAAATGGGTGTTTGAATCTGATTGATATGCTCTATTTCATAAAGTGAATATAGTGGCAATATATGATGAATATGAAAGTTATCAACTTGCTCCATTCTTGAAAAGAATGTGATAACAATGCATAATATGTCTGAAAGAAGACAAGTGATTGAATGCACAAATATAAGTGTGAAGAGACAATATGATAATAATCATCAATAGTGATAAAATTTTCACACGCTTATTATGACTATAAGATATGTTAGAGAACAATTCTCTATATTATATGCCTCGATTCGATCCTGAAGTAGCAATATCATGAAAAAGTTATAAGCTATCAAAATTTGATAGACTTAGGGCACGATTATATTTCATTCCTGGGGAATAAGGATTTCAATTGTTTCAATATAAACATGCACTTGATTGTGATGGTATCACAACCCACCTCCGAATGAGGCAGAATAACTGATAAGAGTTATTTTGAAATCTACTTCTGAAGTAGTAAATTCGAAAATTTATTCATGTAATAGTAAATGTGAAATTTACTAAAATAAAAAGGCACATGTCATGGTAAACTTGAAGTTTACTAGTATAAAAATTCATAAATTGACATGAACGATTGCTATATTTCAAAAATGTGCATATTGAGTATTAGACATATGTTGAAGAAATAGGAGATTCTTCAAGAATTTCTTATGTCGCTTGTTCTCATGATAAGTTGGCTGGACCAACTAATATTGGGATTGGATTCCTTAAAATCTGAAAAGTATAAAAGATGAATATAGGCCCGTTCACCTGTCATCTGATCTATTAAGATGCATCAATATTAGATGATCACATGTGTGTTTATTGTCAACTGCAGTTTGACATTCATAAAGTTGACTGTTCAATAAAATTGAGATAATAGCATGATTTTCAGATTTTATAATCGAGACAATCCATCTTAATGATGATAATTTGGCATTGACTGCCATCAATAAATAGCTGAACCATTGTTAATGAGAACAAAGCTTCATGTGTTGATTTGAAATATGATATGTTGCATACAATAGCACTTGTATGCATTATATCAATAAATTATGATTATTTCTTCCTGCTCAATTGATTCAAGTTTAGAAACCAACTATTCCATCTGATAGCTTTGATGTGCAGTATACGATTAATGAATATACCATGATGCACAAATATGGATTCCTCAAATAAAATGGAGAATATATGTTAGTTTTTCTAACATAAGGGAGAGATTATAAGCAACTATGAAATATGTTACGAGTTATCATCAGATCCTCATTCAAAAGATAATT
The DNA here is from genome assembly GCF_002878395.1 of Capsicum annuum. Classification (NCBI taxonomy): domain Eukaryota; kingdom Viridiplantae; phylum Streptophyta; class Magnoliopsida; order Solanales; family Solanaceae; genus Capsicum; species Capsicum annuum. The sequence continues at coordinate 214,447,043 of NC_061121.1, forward strand.
CAAGCTAAATGTCGATAGCATCTCATATTTAAGCTGCAAGTGCTCCTATTTTATGTCCCTAAAGGACAAAGTCTACGCATGCATGAATCATGGTAGACCAATCGATTATAATGAAATAATCCATGAAAAGAATAAGGAGCGGATGATCATAATAAAAAGGCAATGTGCTCTTGAAGAGCCTACGCCATAACAGTTCATGAAACCTTATAAGAGGTTCGGGTACCTAAAAATAATGAAGTGATGAGATCTCAAAATGTTATGTTGCATTGTGAACCAACACAAAATGATATATTATCGATATTTTCTTTGATACAATATTAGCGCAATATTATAAAAGATTACGAGGATATGAATTTTACGTTTATTTAAGCATGCTGACGTAGAAATGTTTATAAAGTGACATGAAAGGATGCAACTTGGTAAGCATAAAAATTTATTTGATTTGCAGTCCAAACACTTGAAGATATCACTCATGAAATGTTGAATATTATCACTTGACAAAATTTACATGAAAACGTGTTTAAGGATTCAAAATATTTAGAGCATATAAAAGCTTTTGGAAAACTTAGTTATAATCCTTATATCACGTAAATTTATTGAAACACTTGGAGAGTTTTCAAAAGCAATAGATTATTTTCTAAATTCATAATTATACCAATTTGGATTGGTTATGAAGTGTCATATCTTAGTGTAATTGGTGTACTCATGTATCTTGCAAATAATACAAGGCCTATAGCCTTTTCAATTAATTTGTTAGCAAGGTATAGCTCTTCTCTAACTAGGACACATCGGAATGAGATCAAACACATATATGGTACCTAAAGAGACTACCGATATGGGCTTATATTATTGTAAAGATTATTGTCCTGATCTTATTGGTCATGCTGATGTTGGGTACTTATTTGACTCACATGAAGTTCCGTCTCAAACAGGCTATGTGTTTATATGTGGTGGTAATACCATATCTTGGAGATATACAAAGCATTCTATCGTAGACTTCATCGAATCATATTGAGATAATAGCTATTCATGAAGCGAACCGAGAATGTGTGTGGTTGAGGTTCATGATACAACTCATTCGAGAAAAATTTAGTTTGAAATGTGACAATGTACCCATAATTTTATACAGAGATAATGCAGCATGCATAACATATCTTAATGGAGGATTCATAAAAGGAGATAGAACGAAGCACACTTCATCAAAACTTTTCTACATACATGAGCTACAAAAGAATGGTGATATTAACGTGCAACAAATTCGTTCAAGTAATAACATGACTGATTTATTCACCAAATCTCTTTCAACTACAACTTTTAAGAAGATGATGCACATGATCGGGATGCAAAAACTTAAGGATGTTCTCATTAGGGGGAAGTTAATACGTGTTGTACTCTTTTTTCCTTACGAGGTTTGTCCTACTGGGTTTTTCTTGTAAGGTTTTAATGAGGCAGCCTATATGCGTATTATTAAAGATGTGTACTCTTTTTTTTTTTCAATAGTTTTTTTTCCATTGGATTTTTCTAGTAAGGTTTTAACGAGGCGCAATTAGACATTCAAGGGGGAGTGTTATAAATGTATTTACACTATAGTGAATGTCTATCAAGAATATAGATAAGACCTATCAAGATCTAGTTGATATCTATCAGGATTGAAGTATCTATCTATTAGAGAGAAACTGGGAGTAATTTTCTCTATAAATAGATGGGTTTTATTCATTGTAAATAATTCTCAAGAATTCCTATCTCTCATCCTGAAGAGAAATAAAGAAGCTTCTCCTCTTCTCTCTCTATTTATTCTTGTTCTTGTTTTATATTTCATAACATTATCGCATATTTTTAGGACTCCTTAAATTTTTATTAAAATTATAAAAATAATAATATAATAATTAGAGAAAAATGGTGAAAAGATAATTTTGTCTAAAGCAGGGTCTTTTAGTGAAGGGCAAAAAAATTTGATTCACTTTTCTAAGGCCCTTCACACTTTTAATATAATATAGACTAGTTTAACCACACATGTGAGACAAGTATAACTTTTGATTATTTAAAATTAAACTATTTTGTCTATGAACATTTTTAATGAAGTGTAAAAAGTTCAAATCACTTCTCAAAATTCTTCACACTTTAATATAATAATGTAAATATAAACATTTATTTTATTGTAAGAACATATATATTTTACCACCAGAAGTTTCAAGCGGTTAATGGATAGTCACTTTTGCGTTTGTCATGTAGTTTCTCTTTTCCTTGCTGCTAGAGGCTAAGAGAGACACATTGATTTGATCCATATTTGTAGTTTACGATTATTTTTTTTATTTTTCTATTTTTAAAAATCTTTTCTTATTTTTTAGGTTAAATCTTTCAAAAATGTTTGATTACCTACTTAAAACTTTTAAAAGTTTGGTACTTCTTATATTTTTCTTAATCTAACGCTTTCATATTTATTTTCAGATTTTTCAAATCTTCTTAAAATCAATTTTATTTGATTTAAAATTTTTAAACTAATAAAAAGTGTATTAGTTGTCATTAATTCTAATGACTTCTAATAACATTTTTTTACTATAAATATTTAATTAATTTTCAACTCTTAATTAGAGAAATAGTGAAAAAGACGATTTTGTCTAAAACGGAGATTTTTAATGAAGGATTAAAAGTTCAAATAATATTTTTAATGCCCCTTCACACTTTTAATATAGATATAGATATAGATATAGATATAGATATAGATATAGATATAGATATAGATATAGATTTTTGGATATATGTGATACTGTAATGTTTACCTTCAATTTAAACGATTTTTCAAGTTAAACATTTGTTGGTCTATGTTTTCTCTTTTTTTCGATTACATTAAAACCCCTTCATTAGCATTACCTTTTTTCTTCAATTTCTACTTCAACTATGGGAGTACACCTTTGCCAAAAAATTTCTAGTATTCGAATGTTTGAAAAATACTTAAAACTTTATATTTGCCAATAAATTTTTTTATAACAAGATCCAAGATGGTGTATTGCAACACATGACAACATTTTGTTAAGCTGAAATAAAGCTTACAATTGTAAGTAAATACGACTAACATATGTCTGTTGTGAAGCTAAATGCAAAATCTTAATGTGAAAACAAGAAAAATGCTATTTTTGTTATATTTTTGAATTGGACAAGATGTCTACTTGTACTTTATCACAAATTTTGTTCAAAAATAGTAGTCAAACCATAATAAGTTTGGTCATTGTAGACACCTAATTTCGTCCCTCCCCGATGTCGTTTTTATCCATTTTTATTTTTATCCTACCGTGTACCATCACCCATGTTATTATACCCCCCACAAAATACAAGAAAAAATATTTAAAAATCCCTAACAAAACCTATCCTAACTAATTCTATCTTATCCTAACAACCTACCCAATCAAAATAAAACACATCACACCTACCCCTACCCCACGTGACCCTACCTACCCTACCTCACCACTACCCACCCTCACAATATATACACACATACTCTCACAAAAAAGAGGAAGTCATTGACAGTAAAAAAGAGAAAAGGACCGGACCCTCTCCTTCTCTCTCTAGACTCTCACTCTCTCTCTCAACAGACATCATCGGCGCTTCAACCACAACGGCGCCGGCACCGCCTTCTCTCTCGGTCCACGATCTCTCTCTCCTTCTGCCTCTATCCTCTCCGGCCGTCGATGGACGGAGCACCACGACAGCCAACTCAGCGACCAACGCCGTCACTATCTTCGCCGGACTTCCTCTCCCGCCGCCGATAAACCGACCACCGACCGGTGACCCATCGTCCTCAGCCAACAGTAGCGGGCCAGTGCTGCCACCGGCGAAACAGCATCGCCGTAGACAGCTTCAGCTCCAATCACCACCGGAGAACAGGCACCGCCGTCATTCTCTCCGTCACCGGAGCTCACCGGAGCTCGATCTGAGTTGGGTTTTGGGTTCCTGTTGTTTGTTGGGGGTTTTGGTTTCATCTGTTTCCTAGTTCGTCGTCAATATTGGATTTCGAGTTGTCGTTATCAAATCGCGTCGTCGTTCTTGTTTGGGTTTCATATAACAAAGTTTGTCTCACTGGTTTTGAAGTTGTCCTATTAGTTTTTCCCTATGCTGAGTTGGATTCATCGCGATCGAGGTTCTCCGGTCGAGTATTTTGGTCTTCGGATTTCTTTATTATCGTCAAGGATCAATTTCATCGAGGTCCATTTCTTTTAACCGAATCTTTAATTTATCTTGATTTTTTTTTGTGATGTTGTGGGTGTAGATGATTTATTTGTTGTGTGTTTGGTTTGAATCTTCGTTGTTAGTGTTTGTTTGATGATTGTGACGGGGTGATATGTTTCGATATTATGTTGGAGAAATCGCGATTACCGTGGTTGATTTGATTGAGACTTATTTAATCATGTTGGTTGAAATAAATTTGGGGACGGGAATCAAAAATTGATAAAAGTAAGTATTATGATATTTTTGATACATTGTTGATGTTGAATCCGGTATGTTGTCGAGCGGGTAGGCAAACAGCAAGCTCGGGTAGGCAAGTTTAGGATTGGTGTAGTGTGGGAATGATTGGAAATTTGTTGAATGTTTTGTTTATCATATTTAGAAAGCGTATTTATTTAACCGGGGAATGCCCCGAGGTAATTTGTATTTACTCACCGGGGAATGCCCCGAAGAACTTTGTACGCTAAGGATGTTCGTGATCAAGGCCCGAGGCATCGGGTAAAGCATGGTTTAGGACTAGTGTAGGTTATTTCAGTGTTTTTATTTCGGGTTCTAATAATTGGACTGGACTTTACATTTTTGTTTTGTTTTGTTATTGTTTGATTATTTTGCGTGTTTTTTTGTGTGGTTTATGCATTTGTAACGTCAATTTAGCCGATACGCTCTGCCAAGCGACCGTGGTTGAACCACGGGATCAAGGGGTGCCTAACACCTTCCCCTCGGTCAACAGAATTCCTTAGCCGGAATCTCTGTTCGCAAACCAGTTTAAGAGCCAAATGGTTTCGAAAAGGATTTTTCAAAGGTGACTTGGCACACCGGATTATGCTAAGTGGCGACTCTGAATAAAAAATACAAATAATCCTTTTCCGAAACAAATTTTCATTTCTTGTCACTTAAATAGTAAAGCCCTTTCGAACTTTAAAATATACATTTTTTGGAGCACGTTAAAAAAAGGGTGTGACAGTCATTCACCCAGATCATGCTTTTCTCGCTATTACTATTAAGAATGTGTAGCCTAGAAAATCACAAAAAATTTACAAGTTTAATGCATGATAGCTTTCTCACAAAACTTTACAAGTTTAATGCATGATACTTCCTCACTTTGCATGATAGCTTCCTCACTTTGTTATGCTATAGAAAGTGGACAAAATAGTATCATGTTCTTTTTTTTTTTACTCATCTGTCCGTTTGTCCCATTATCATTCTATTGCGCTGGTTATGGAAGATTGAAAATTGAAAGTTAGATGAATGATTATTCATACAATTTTATCCTCAGAGGTTTGCAGTCACTGAAGAATGCACTTGTACTTCCCTTTCGGCTTGGATGGAACGGTGATTCATGTGTGCCCCAACAACATTCCTGGAGTAGAGCATATTGTCAATTTGACAAAGCTAAATGGTTAGAGATTGCTTTCAAAAGTTTCTATCTATATGTTTGTTTGTGTGGTTGTTGTTTGCTACAATACACAGATTTTTGCTTATTTGGGTGGCCTAAAAAGAAATCAAAATAATACTTCTCCAAATATATGTTCCTGCCTTTGAATTAGTCGAAGTTGAATTATGCAAAATGAATATGTTTGTCGTAAAGTAGAAAAAGAAATAACAACATAAATATAATTTAAATTTATATTTGAAATTTCAATATGTATCTTACCTCAAAAAAATATTTGACGTGTAAAATTTTGAACTGGCTAGAAATAGAAGCTCAACATAATTCAAATTTAATTAGGAACTGTTAAAAAAAACATTTTCACAATTGGAGTAAAAAGATAAGTGGTGACAACCCTGACGTGGTACATCTGGAGCAAAGCTTGTGATTTTCAAATCCCTGAATTAAGAAGCAATTCAAATCTGATGCTAATTTATAGATATATTACTCTTTATATCTACTAGAAGAGAAGATTAATATAGTTGGATGAAATGATTAGTTTATATGCACCAAAAATACAAAATTAAAAGGCGTATTAAGGGAAAATAATCGAAAATGGATCAAAATGGGCCGTCGAAATGGAGCTTGATCACACAAAAACTAGTTGTTAAAATGATACGTGATCGTTGCAAATATAATCTAGTTTTTAGTTTTTGGACCAAATTGTTGTAAATCGTACGAAAAATACCTTCTTCACGAACACTTAGCTTGAGGCGTGTGAGACATGATCCTTGAAGATATTTTACCAAGTATGAATATATTCCAAAAATTCAACAACATCTTCTAGTATTAAAATGAAAGACAAAAAATAATAAAGATAAATAATATAAACCCAACAAATAAGAAAAATAAAGATTAATATTGCTCACACTATTTTCCCTCTACCTTACATAAGTATCATCTTCTCTAATATCAAAGACCAATGAAATATATTTATCTATATATATGCCTCCAACTTACAAATGAAAGGCATTGAAACAATGTCATTAAGGCAACTGGCCTTAAAATGTTACGACTCAAATGGTCATGAGTAGCACTCATGTGGGAGAATTGAGAACCATCTAAAACAAATCATTATTCAATCACTTAGTTAATATTAAAACAATATTATCATAAGACCACCTTAATAACAATAATCCAAAGCTAATTGTTATTAATGAGAAAATCAAACAAACCACTGATTGAAATCCCCAAGACCCCAAAGTTATCGTACAAGAACTTCTAACAAAGATCATGTCTAAATGAGATATAAAAAAATAAGTAAATAAAGAATGTTTCATTGCCCGAAAGATGGTCAAGAACAAATAGGATGACCCATGATAGCCTGGAGACGAAATGTTCATCCTTGGATCAAGATCTGCTATCAAACTCTAGAGGTAAGATCGTGTCTGAGCCCCCTGGAACACTTTCCGCACTCAACAAAAAAAGAGTACAGGGTAGTATCAGTACAAACCACTATGTACTAGTAGGTATCATAGGCCAACTCAATTTAATAGCATGTACACAACTTAAATCAAATAACAAGTAGACAGACATCGTCACATAACAAGTATTCAATGAATCAACAAATACATCAATAACAGGCCAAACAGTGCTTACAAACAAGCCACATACCATCAAGAGTATAACTACACTGTAAACATCCACGGAATCAACAACAATACCATCAGTAACAACCACATCCGTCTAAACCTCGCAATTAAAATACCATTAGCCTGTTATCCTCTTAATAACCCATACAATCTTTTAAATTCAACACAGATACGTACACACTTGCTAAAGGACTTATTTTTTCTCAACTAGTCATGACGTGCAGGGAACAATCTACGTTCATGTACCATATAGGTGTGATACCCGATCCTTCATAAACGTGTAATATTAATATCATATTCGTACCGGCGTGGAATCCAATCCTCCGTAAATAAGTAATATCAATATCATATTCTTACCGACGCGGTACTTATAAGTAAGGCAAAACACATCGACATGCCCCTCAACTTGGCACCATCTTTCACTTTGGCACCTCAAGTAGACGTTGTTCACTTTAGGTACCTCAAGTAGCATACAGGAGTGTTATTTTAGCACTTTTTACTGAGTCAGCAAAAATATACCATGTGCGTGTATTACACGAGATAATGACGTGGAAAGTGACAAATAATACGATGACATTTGTCATTTTTCTCTAAATAATTTTTAAATAGTTAATTTAAATTTTAAAAAAAAAAACTATCAAAAATTAACCAACCCTCCCCCACCTCCATCCCCACCCCCACAAGGTCATCTTCTCTAAATACCCAGTCGCTGCCCCTCCCCCTACAAATACCCAGCCTCTCCAAGTTTACAATTTCTGGTGGAATGCTCCTACTGAACTTATTGTATGACGATGACAATTCATATAGCTGTATTATTCTGAAATTAATATCTTAATCCTTTGAAAGCTAAACAATAAGTCATGAAAATTCATGTTTAAATTCATATATCTGTCACTGAGTCGAAAACATAAATTTAAACAATGAATTCGCTGCAGTATTATTCTGAAATTAATATTTTAATCCTTTCAAAGTTCTTGAAAGAGATAATCTGATGCATCTACTTAAATCCTTCAACCTTTAAATTCCAGCATTTGTCATGATATTTTTTTCTTAAAATAAACGTTTTGAAAAATACTGTTACAGGAGATTTTCCACCGAACTTCTTCTTCTCCGTATTTTTTCTTCATTTGTCTGAAATTCGTGAAGCTATTACTGCGGATCTACCATCGTTAAATAATGAGGAGATGTGTTTATCATTCTTGAAAAATTCAACCTACATTAATGAAGGTTAAGCTAAAGAAATATTGTGTAGAGAAGACAACGTGAGAGACTTTTTTGTAATTATTTGATCAATAAAACTCGTGTCATTAATTCATTAGATTAATTGTTGCTGATTTGGCAATAGATATTGTCAATAATTTTAAAAAAAATTAAAGATGAAAAAATTATAAAAATATCCCTCAAACGCGCTCAAAATGCGTGTAGCACATGATTTTTGCTGGCTCAACAAAAAGTATTAAATAACACTCTCTATGCTATTTGAGGTGCCTAAAGTTAACAACGTCTACTTGAGATGTCAAAGTAAAAGCTGATGCCAAGTAGAGGGACCTGTCGATGTGTTTGGACTATAAGTAATGATTATAATAATCATTACAGTGGAGAATATTTCCACTTCCTTCGAGTTTTTTCAAGAAACTGAAACATACAGGTTATTGCTATTGCGTACTAATTATTTTACATTAAACTAACCTCAAGTTATCGAGATCCTCTTCTTCCCCAATCAACCACGCATAAATCGTTCTTTGGTTGAGTTTTTGTTATAGTTCCATGTCAAACCTATTGACTTCAACCAATCTTAACATGGGTTACATGGGAAGAAAATAAATGTATTTTTGACCCATTACTCCTAACTAAATTAATTATCTGATATCCACAACTTTTACTAAATCCTCAAAATTTATTCAGAATTCCATAAAAATAAACCAAATATGTACATTAACTAAAAAGTACATTCTGTACCTATTGAGAACACTACGATACTAATCTGAGGTCGTCTCGATCAAAAGTTAACTATTTTCGGGTTTAACTTTATTAAAACTCAAGGCATTAATGACTTAAATCACCTCTGAATACCTCATAAATTGGTACTACCATCTTGTGAGTCATAATTTATGTATACAAACTACCAAGAAAACTAAAAATAGCGAGGATGAGAAAATTTCACAAACTACCAAGAGAGTTGTTACATAAAGAAACAAAAACATTAGTGAAAGACGTTGGCAAAACATAAAGGTTGACCAAAATAAATTTTATCTCTAAATACTTTCTAAGATATATTTTTAAAAAAGAAGGATATTAATTCACATAAAAATGTTATTATACCTCTAATAAAGTATATGTTACAAGGGCGTAATATAGTTGTCAAAGATCTCATTAATACGAACTTATAATAATAAATTTAGTCAAGAATATGAATTCTTTTTTTTAGATATCCAGCACTCCCCCATATATATATTAAAAAATAATATCAAGGAATATGATATACGATAAAAATAAATTTTGTTGGGTTTCAACATATGAATACAATGCATCAAATCTAGTGTTCGTAGACTATGAATCAGACCGAAATAAAACAAGATTGAACTTACAAAACTATTGTTGAAGTTTAGAAATTCTATAAACTAAGATTTTTTTGTAAATTCAGGGATTTATTCTATCACATTATACCCGCACAATCTAATTCATCGCTATCGTAATTTTGCGGTAAGAGGTCATGTACGTGTCCTGATATTCATGAGTGCTCTATAAATTTGTCATATTTCTTAGGAGCGACACTAGTCTACACTTATATAGGTCCAGTCATCAAGTGTATTCTGTAGAGAAATGCACAACCTATATAGTATATGATTTATATTAAGAGCATAACTCAACCCTCACTTTGTCTTGTAACACTGCTGAAACACCACAGATTTTGGCCATTGAAAATTTTTTGAGCTTTGTGCTCACTGTCCTGGATACAACTGGACCTCCTGAGTCGTAGGGTGTCCTGACGAGTCGTAACCAAATCAATAAGTTTGTGGCTTGATTCTGCTCTGAGTACGAGTGGCTCACTAAGAGCCATAATGAGATGTTATGAATCTTAGGTGTAATCGTAGGGTGTCCAATGTATGTCCCAAATTGAGTTTTGTGTTGGCTAAGACTAGACATACCATTCGTAGGGTCCCATCACTATTGGTACCATTGATTCGTAAGGGTAATAGTGTAGGGTGCCTTGGTGGTACTGCCTTGGTTCCAACTCATGGTGACGATTCGTAAGGAGTGGTTACAAGTCAAGGGATTGACTCATAATCAAATGCAGTACTTTTTAGCTTTTAAGTTGAGGGCATTCTAGACATTTATCCTCTTAACCAAATAGAACCCCACGACTTATAACCTATTTTAGAGTGTCCTTATCTCTCAGAGTAACTCCTTAAATACTCCCAATTTTTCAAGGTTAAGAACACTTAATATTTTCAAAAGGTTGATCAATTAGGGCTCTCAAGGGTTATTTCTCTCTGTACATCTTACTATTACAGACATATTACTCTTCCCTTATTATTAATTTTGTAAAATCATATGACTTAAAGTGTCAATGAAATTATTGTGATGGTTTTGAAACACAGATTGGGAGTTTTGAATGTTTATGAATTGAACAATATTTCTCATGGCTTATATATGATTTTTCATGCTTTAAATGTGGTTTTGAACTTGTGGGTGTATAGGGATGGTGAATGAACTAAGGAATTGTGATTTCCCTAAACTTATGACTTTTGAAGTGGTTATGTCCCCAACTCCAAAACATGAAATTTGTTTTAGTTATAAGAAATATGGGAATTTGTGAATTTAATTAGTCTTGAATTATTTCATGATATAAAAAGATAGTTGAAATACAATGGTATGATTTAGTGAACAAAGGGAGTTGTTCTCCCCGAGTTAATGGAAATTATTTGGCATGACGTGTTACCTTGCAAGTGTGGTTGGTATGACGATACCAACATTGTATGCCTTAATGTGGAATGTGGTTCAATGAATGGGAATGTGTGATACTTATTTTAATTGAGCTATAATAAGAGTTGTGTAGCTGAGTTGTAAAAGTGGAGGTCTGAGTGATCGATTTAGAAATCATGTTTACCGATGCGGGGTCAAAGTGACCAGGGAGGTTTGAGTCCCTCTTATTATTCTTTTATGATTAGGAAGGTTCGAGTCCCCCATAAATCGTTATAGATCGGGTGCTTAAGTCACCTTGATATATGTTGGAGAGTTCGAGTCCCTCATGTACATATATATGAGATTATTCACTGGTTCGTGTGACTACACACACTGAGGCCCGACCAGGGGGTGAGTGCTGGGGACCACATAGCCTGTGGATACTATATATGATGGTTGAGCTACACAATCCAGGTTAAGGTTTTGAAAATCATGTTAAGCCATGTTCCATATCCCGGTTTGTGATATATATATATATATATGTGTGTGTGTGTGTGTTTTTGCATTTGATTATATGCATTGGTTTTGGAATGATTTTAAATTGTTGATCATGTCATTATGTTATCCTTATCCTAAGTTACATGCTAGCATTCAACTCGTTAACTATCTTCGGATGTTGTATCCCCACACGATACAGGAATTGGTCATACTTCTACTCCTCCTGCTCAGTGACTTGGATCTAAGATCACCTATCGACCCAGATTAAAGTGGTGAGCTTCCATTCTTTGGAAGATCCTATTTCATGATTATGATTTCCTTTATATGTTGACTATTTTTTTGGATTTGTTTATTTGCTATTGTTGGGATCATGTCCCGATATTTTATTTATATTCAGTTTTAGATCATTATTTTGAAGGCTTTGTTTAGACTACTGTGTCTATTAGGAGGTATCAGTCGATCGTTTGGCCGATCGATGGTGGTTGGGTATGGACATGCATTTAGACTTTCTTAGACTATTGTATGCTATTTTCTTATATGTTTGGAATTCAACCAAACTTGGGGTGTAGCGTGTTTGGTTTGGCTAGGTGCAGGGGGTGATCTCCGGTCCATGCTGGACTTGAGATACCCGTCATGACCAGGCCCTAGTTTGGGTCTTGACAAAGGTGGTATCAGAACCTAGGTTTGGTGTCATTAGGGGCCCAACAAAGCCTTGTCAAGGAGAGTCTCTTTTATGGGTGTGCAGCGCGCCACACTTATAAGGGAGAGGCTCCGAGACAGTTTGGAATATTTCCCTTTCTTGTTGTTCTGTTTCAAGCTACAGAGTCTAAGTTCTTGAGTCTCTCTAATTCCCGTTTGTTTTCTTTTCAGATCATGCCTCCCGGACGATCTGAAGCTTATGGAAATTCCTCTAACCCACTTGAGGACAATGTTGATGGGACACACCCTGCTTATGGGGTACAGACCTGTAAGGCCCCGTAAAGTCCTAGCCCATTTCAACCATATATAGCATGCCCAAAGAGGTCCCAGACTTAGAAAATTTCAGTAAAGTACTGACACTTAGTCTTATTTTTGGCCTTGATATTTCAATGGTTTTATTTTTTATCATTTCGGCCTTAGATTGTAGATTTTTAAATTGATTCATGAGCAGGGTTATCTATTGGTCATATTAGGTGAGTTTCAAAATTTTCAAACATCATTTGAGTCATATTTGGATGACTAAAACAGCAAGCCAACGCGATCAGGATACATCACGTTGGCTATTGCATCGGCACCACCGACACGACACGTTGGTAATCGCATCATCTTCATCGACGTGGCGCATCCCCTATCGCGTCACTGGACATTTTTCATCTCATTTAATCCTGAGTCCAGAGAGCTATTTCAGTCTTTTCCCTTCACTTTAACACGGGATTTAGGTCCCAAAACAGCATTATTGCCTCATCTATCATAATTCTCTCAAAATCTAAAGCATTCCCTTTCAAGAACAAACCCTAGCCCCTTTAACATTCAAGTTTAAATTACAAAAAATCCATCCATAACTTTTGAGAATTCATCAATTGAGGTATGTTAAATTTTCATCCATAGGCCCTTTTCACCTATAGAGTCCAAGAACCCAACTTTAAGTTTAAAGTCATGATTTTTACATGTTTCCTTAAAGTTGCCTAAAAATTTCCATGAATCTCAAGTCTATATCATGTTTCCAAGAAATTGTTGTTGTTATTAAACCCCACATGTTTGAATAATATTATTCGTTGATTTAAATCATAATTAGTGGTATTGATGTTGAAATCATGTTATTACTACAATCTTTAAACTATTCCCATGCTTAGCTTAAACTATGAATGTCAAGTGTTTGATAAAATGCCTACAAGAATAAATTTTAGACAAATACTTTCACATTATGTCCTCAAGTTTTAGTACTATTTGCTATTATTGCTATCGAGTCCTAGGGGTTATGAATACCCGAAAACATAGTTATTTACTTAGTCTCAGTATCTTCAGAATAGTTTTCAGATATGTTATGAGTATTATCAGTTCAACCAGTTGTCCGAAACAGTTAAACATAGGACAGTTCAGTATTACGAGTTAGTTTATTTGGGAGTAAGATTTAGCACCGAGTGAGTGCAGGGATGAAGGCTTCCCCGTCAGTTAGGCAGAGTCGTTAGTAGAATTCCCTGTATTCCAGTACTATGTAGCCAGCATAGGATTTGAGGAGTCACCCGTCAGTTCAAACTTGACTACCTCCCAGGGGTCACTTATCAGTTTAGGCTTGACACTCTTAGTCCTTTGGGACAGTATATCAGTGGATCCATACAGCCAGTGTTAGTACCCATGGCACAATATTGACACCCTTCCAACTAGGGTCATAGGTTGGACCCCAATTTGCTCATATTGAGGCATGTCGGTTAAATGATAGCTCCCACAGTCTCAATGCAGTAATCAACTCAGTAATTCAATTTCAGATTTACTTGACCACAGCATACAGTTATTACTTATTCATCTATCAGTATTTTAGTATTTCAAATTACAGATTATATTCAAAACATATTTTATGCTTGGTCATACATTCTCAGTATTTACAGCTTTCATGCATCCTAGTCATTACTCCATGCCATTCATTTAGTCAGTTATTACTCATGCACATCAATCTACCTTATTTAGCATACTAGTACATTCAAAGTACTAATTACATACTATTTTCTTGTGCTATGATATATCATATCATAGGTTTAGATGCTCAGTTCTCGGATCGTGCATAGACCTTCCAGATTATCAGCCATAGCAGTGGTGAGTCCTCATATTTTGAGGATAGGCTATATTTATTTTCATATTTTTAGTTTGGTAGTTAGTTGGAGTTAGTTGGGGCCTATCCCATCAACTTATATTCAATCAGTTTTAGAGGCTTTTGGATATTTCAGACAGTCAGTCAGTTTGTCTTTATTTTATCAGTTTCAGATAGATGTTTTCAGGCAGATATTCTCCAGATTTATAATTTTCAGAAATATTTCAGCATTTTAAAACCTTTTGGCATATTCAGTTATTCTGCATATATTATTTTGTTGATTATTATTCAGTGCTCACAGCAGGTACAAGCTCATGGGTTAGCTTGTGGTCCCTCGAAACTGTAAGCACCGTATGGCACCTAGGGTGTACTCTGGGGGTGTTACAAACTTGGTATCAGAGCCTAAGGTTTTAAAGTATCCTAGGAAGTCTGAAAGACATCAAGTAGAGTCTTGTACATGGGTGTGAAGCATGCCACACTTATGGACAAGAGGCTACGAGACGTTTAAGAAAAGTTTCCCTTCTTTTAGTGTTTATATCATGCGAGTGAGCATGAGCTCAAGTTAAACTCTCTGTCTAATACAAATTTTCCTTCTGCTTACAGAACATGCCTCCCAGAAAGAATAAAGAAAGAAGTATTGGGAACCAATCAGCACTTCCGCCCGTTCAGGAAGGTTCCCTGAATGAGCATATTTCACATACAAAATTCAGAGCAGCATTCACCAATCTAGTCCATTCTGTGGTAGCTCAGAATATTCGACCAGCTACTATTCAGGCCAACCCAGTGGACAATTCTACTACATCTAGAATTTGGTACTTCACCCAAATAAACCATCCTTTTTTAGGGTCTAAATCTGAAGAGGACCCACAGAAATTCATCAACATGATGCATACGGTAACAGACATTATGGGGGTAACTGTTAGTGAGAGTACTGAGCTAACTGCCTATCAGTTGCAAGATGTAGATCATGCATGGTTTAAGCAGTGGAAGGTAGATAGAGGCGTAGATGCAAGGCCTATAAAATAGAAAGAGTTTGCTACAACTTTATAGATAGGTTATTTCTGTTGGAATTGAGGGAGGACAAGGTGTTAGAGTTCATCAACCTAAATCAGGGCAATATGAGTGTGAAAGAGTACTCCCTCAAGTTTACTCAGTTGGCCAGGTATGCTCCTCATGTGGTAGCTGATGGCAGGGCTAAGATGAACAAGTTTGTGGCTGGTGTATCTGATAATGTGGTCAATGAGTATAGCACTGTGATGTTAATTAAGGAGATAAACATATCTAGGCTTATGTTCCATGCTCAACAATCGATGAGAAAAAGCTTAAGGAGAAGAAGAGAGAGAACAAGAGGGATAGAATAGGTAGCTTTAATTTTACTCAGCCAAAGCCAAAAGGTGGTAATCGTCCTCAATTTTGTTATAAATCTTCAGTCCTAGATCTATCTCCAGCTAGTGCCCCTATGCAAAATTTTATAAATGATAATCGGGATAGGGCGCCAGGCTTTAAGTCCCAAGACAGTGTGAATAGTGGCCGCATAAATCCTCTATGTCAAAAATATGGTAGAAACTATTAGGGTGAGTGTAAAGCTAGCAGTGATATATGCTTTGGATGTGGTAAGCCAGGCCATCAGATCCGGGAGTGTCGGGTGGTTGCTCAAAAAGTAAGGGATTTATTCCAATAGGGCCAATCCCATCCATCATCGGATCCAGCCGACCACCCGACTCAGCAGGGCGCCACTTCCAGTGCAAACAGTGATCAGTGTCAGAACGGGCTTTATGCACTTCAGTACTGAAAAGATCAGGAAAGTTCTCCTGACGTGGTTACTAGTACATTGCAAGTCTTTCATTTACATTTTTATACTTTATTAGAGCCTGGAGCTTCTCTTTCTTTTATAACCCCTTATATAGCCATCAATTTCAGAGTCAGTCCCAAAATCTTAGTAGAGCCTTTCTCAGTGTCTACCCCAATGGGTAAGTCTATCATAGCCCGGTGGGTATACAGGAACTACCCGATTACAATGTCTCATAAAAGTTACTTCAGTTGATCTCGTAGAGTTAGAGAAGATGGATTTTAATGTCACTCTCGACATGGATTGGCTCCACTCATGGTATGTTTCAATTGATTGAAGAAATAGAGTGCTTCATTTTCAATTTTCAAATGAACCAGTTCTTGAATGGAGGGGTAGTACTACCGCTCTTAGGGTTCAGCTTATTTCGTATCTTAGAGCGAGAAGGATGATATCCAAGAGGTGTATTTATCATCTTTTTTGAGTCAAAGAATCAAATTCTGAGACTCCAAACCTTGAGTCATTTTTAGTAGTGAGGGAATTTCTAGATGTGTTCCTTGAAGATCTTCTCGGAGTTCCTCTAGAAAGGGAAATTGACTTTGGAATAGACCTTCTTCCAGATATACAGCCTATCTCTATTCTGCCATACAGAATGGCTCCAGCCGAACTTAAAGAGTTGAAAGAATAGTTGAAAGATCTCCTAGATAAGGGGTTCATCAGGCCCAGTGTTTCCCCATAGGGCGCAACAGTTCTGTTCATGTGTAAGAAAGATAGTTTTCTTAGAATATGTATTGACTACCGTCAGTTGAACAAAGTCACAATCAAAAATAAGTATCCACTTCCCATAATAGATAACTTGTTCGACCAACTTTAGGGTTCCATTTATTTTTCTAAGATAGACCTCAGATCCGGCTATCATCAACTCAGAGTCAGAGAATGTGACATTCCAAAAACAACTTTCAAAACTCGGTGGTCACTTCGAGTTTCTAGTCATGTCTTTTGGTCTCACAAATTCCCCAAAAGCCTTTAGAGACTTGATGAATCGAGTATTCAAATAGTATTTAGATATGTTCGTCATAGTATTTATTAATGATATTTTTGTCTACTCCCATAATAAAAAAGACCCTGCAAACAACCTCAGAATAGTATTGCATACTCCTAGAGCCCATCAGTTGTTCGCTAAGTTCAGTAAGTACAAATTATAGCTAAGATCAGTAGCTTTTCTTGGCCATATTATTTTCGATTATGGCATTAGAGTTGATCCTCAAAAGACCAAAATGGTGAGAAACTGGCCTAAACCCAACTCTTTGTCAGATATTAGAAGTTTCTTGGGTTTGGTTGGCTATTAATGGTATTTGTTGAAGGTTTTTCATCTATTGCATCCCTTTTGTCCAAATTAACTCAGAAGAAAGTTAAGTTTAGTGGTCAGATTCTTGTGAGAAGAGTTTTCAAGAGTTGAAGACTCGACTCACCACAGCCCTAGTTTTGACATTACCAAATGGTTCAAATGGGTTTGTTGTGTACTATGATACTTTCAGAGTTAGTTTGGGGTGTGTGTTAAGGCATAGGGGTAAGGTTGTGACCTCTGCCTCTAGACAACTTAAGCCCCATGAAAAGAATTATCCTATCCATGATCTAAAGTTAGCATCTGTGGTTTTTTCCTTAAGAATTTGGAGGCTCTATTTGTATGGGGTGCATGTTGATGTGTTCACAAATCATAAAAACTTGTAGTATATGTTCTCATAGAAGGATTTACATCTGCGTCAGAGGAGATGGTTAGATTTGTTGTATGATATGAGTGTTTTATACTACCCGGCCAAGGCCAATGTAGTGGTAGATGCCCTAAGTAGGTTGTTTATGGGTAGTGTTGCTCATGTTGAGGATTATAAGAAGAAGTTGGTTTGGGAAATTCATCAGTTTGCCAGACTAGGTGTCTGTTTGGTTGATTTGGCTGAGGGTAATGTTTGGGTGCAGAAGAGTTTGAAATCTTCTTTAGTTTCCGAGGAAAAAGGAAAGCAGTACAGGGATCCCAGTTTAGTTAAGCTGAAAGATTCAGTCAAATAGCAAAAAGTAGAGGTTTTCTCCTAAGAGAAAGATGGTGTGTTGCGTTGCTAGGGTAGGCTATGTGTGCCATGTATGGATGGTATGAGACAGCGAATACTCTCTAAAGCGTATGGTGTGCATTATTCTATTCATCTAGGATCCACTAAGATGTACCGCGACTTGCGGGAAGTCTATTGGTGGAGTGGGATAAAGAGAGACATTGTAGATTTTGTGAATAACTGCTCTACTTGTCAGCAGGTGAAGATTGAGCACCAAAAGCCTAGTGGTTCCATGCAGAAGTTTAGTATTCCCACATAGAAGTGGGAAAAAGTGAACATGGACTTCGTGATAGGTTTTTCTCATACTCGTCGTCAGCATGATTTGATTTGGGTCATTGTAGACAGGATGGCCAAGTTTGCCCATTTCTTACCAGTCCATACTTCCTATTCAGCTGAGGAATATGCCAGGCTCTATATCCGAGAGTTGGTTAGGTTGCACGGTGTCCCTTTGTCCATCATTTTAGATAGAGGTACGTATTTTACCTCTCAATTATAGAAAGCCTTCCAAAAAGGACTTGGTACCTAAGTCCATCTCAGTACAGCCTTCCACCCTCAGGCAGATAGTTAAGTAGAAAGGACCATTCAAACTTTAGAAGATATGTCGAGAGTGTGTGTTCTTGACTTTAAAGGAAACTGGATGACCACTTACCTTTGATTGAGTTATTATATAATAACAGTTATCATTCTAGTATTCAGATGGCTCCATTTGAGGCTCTTTATGGGAGGAGATATAGATCTCCCATAGGTTGGTTTGAAGTAGGTGAGGTCGTGTTGGTGGAGACTGACTTGGTAGTTAATTCCTTAGATAAAGTACAATTGATCAGGGAGAGGCTTAAGATAGCCCAGAGCCAACAGAAATCGTATGCAGATGTGAGAAGGAAAGATCTTGAATTTGAGATTGGCAACTTTTTGTATTTAAAAATCTCACCTATGAATGGAGTAAAGAGGTTTGGTAAGAAGGGGAAGCTTAGTCCCCGATATGTTGGTCCTTATAGGATTTTGAGTCATTTCGTAAAGGTAGCCTATGAACTTGAATTTCCTACATACTTAGAATCATTGCACCCAGAGTTTCATGTCTCTTTGCTAAGGAAGTGCATAGGTGACCCAGCAGTTGTAGTCCCCATAGAGAGTATAGATGTTCAGAATAGTCTCTCTTACGAAGAAGTTCCAATCGAAATCTTTGATCATCAGACTCGCAGACTAAGGAACAAACTGTTCGTTGAGGGAGCCACTTGGGAAGCAAAAGTAGACATGCGAACCAAGTACCCTCATCTCTTTTTCGCAACTCAGACTTAGCCTAAAGTAATAGTCTTCCTTAGATTTACTTTGTTCCATGCTTAGTGTCAGCTGCATATCATTCATGCATTCATGGATCAGTTCAGTCATGTGTCATGCCTCAAGATTCAGTCATGTTTCAGCTATTCATGTCAGTATAGTCACAATACCTCAGTGCCTCTCATCTTAATCAGTCTCATTCGAGAACAAATGTTTCCAAGGGAAGATATTGTAAGACCCCATAAGATCCTAGCCTATTTCAGCCCCATATAGCATGCCAAAAGAGGTACCAGACTTGGAAAATTTCAGCTAGGTGTTGACACTTAGTTTTTTTTTTTTTCCTTGATATTTCAATGGTTTCATTTTTTATCATTTTGACCTTAGATTGTAAATTTTAAAATTGATTCATGATCAAGGTTATCTATAGGTCATCTCGTGTGAGTTTTGAAATTTTCGGACATCGTTTAAGTCATATTTGGATGACCAACCAATGAGATCATGACATGTCGCATTATCTATCTCATCGGCACGACCGACACGACATGTCAGTAATTGCATCATCTTCATCGACACGACACGTCTCCTATCGCGTCACTGGACATTTTTCAGCTCATTGAATCCTGAGTCCAGAAGGGTATTTCAGTTTTTTCCCCTCATTTTAACATGGGATTTAGGTCCCAAAACAGCATCACTGCCTCATCTATCACAATTCTCTCAAAATCTAAAGCATTCCCTTTCAAGAACAAACCCTAGCCCCTTTAACATTCAAGCTCAAATTACAAGAAATCCCTTCATAAATTTCAAGAATTCATCAATTGAGGTATGTTAAGTGTTCATCCATGGGCCCTTTTCACCCATGGAGTCCAAGAACCCAACTTTAAGTTTAAATTCATGATTTTTACATGTTTCCTTTAAGTTGCCTTTAAATTTCCATGAATCTCAAGTTTATATCATGTTTCCAAGAAATTGTTGTTGTTATTAAACCCCACATATTTGAATAATATTATTTGTTGATTTAAATCATAATTAGTGGTGTTGATTTTCAAATCATGCTATAACTACAAGCTTTAAACTATTCTCATGCTTAGCTTAAACTATGAATATCAAGTGTTTAATGAAATGCCTACAAGAAGGAATTTTAGACAAATGCTTTCACATTATGTCCCCAAGATTTAGTATTATTTGCTATTATGGCTATCGAGTCCTGGGGGTTATGAATACCCAAAAGAATAGCTGTTTACTTAGTCTCAGTAGCTTCAAATAGTTTTAATATATGTTATGAGCATTATCAGTTCAACCAGTTGGCCTAATCAGTTAAACATAGGATAGTTCAGTATTCTGAGTCAGTTGAGTTAGGAGTAGGATTTAGTATTGAGTGAGTGCAGGGATGGCGGCTTTCCCATCAGTTAGGCAGAGTCGTTAGTAGCAGTCCCTGTATTCCAAAACTACGTAGCTAGCATAGGATTTGAGGAGTCACCCATTAATTTAGGCTTGACTACCTCCCAGAGGTCACGTCACCCGTCAGTTTAGGCTTGACACCCTTACTCCTTCAGGATAGTACATTAGTGGATCCACATAGCCAGTATTAGTACCCATGGCACGGTACTGACACCCTTCTAACTGGGGTCACAGGTTAGGCCCCAATTCGCTCATATTGGGGCATATTGGTTAGATGATAACTTCCACAGTCTCAGTATAGTAATCAGCTCAGTAATTCAGTTTCAGATTTGCTTGACCATAGCATACAGTTATTAGTTATTCAGCTATCAGTATTTTAGTATTTCAAATTATAGATTATTTTCAGAACATGTTTTATGCTTGGTCATATATTCTCAGTATTTATAGCTTTCATGCATCCTAGTCAGTACTTCATGTTATTCATTCAGTCAGTTATTACTCATGCACATTAGCCTACCTCATTTATCATACTAGTACATTCAAAGTACTGATTGCATACTCTTTTATTGCGCTATGATGTATCATATCATAGGTTCGAATGCTCAATTCTTGAATCGTGCATAGACCTTCTAGATTATCAGTCATAGCAGTGGTGAGTCCTTATATTTTGAGGACAGGCTATATTTATTTTCATATTTTTATTTTAGTAGTTAGTTGGAGTTAGTTGGGGTCTGTCCCATCAACTCATATTCAGTCAGTTTTAGAGGCTTTCAGACATTTCAGACAGTCTGTCAATTTGTCTTTATTTTATCAATTTCAGACAGATGTTTTCATATCAATGTTTTCCAGATTCATGATTTTCAAAAATGTTTTAGCATTTTATAACCTTATGGCATATTCAATTAATTTGCATATGTTATTTTGTTGATTATTATTTAGTGCTCACAGCAAATACCAGCTCATGGGCTAGCTTGTGGTCCCTCGAGACTGTAAGTACCTTATGGTGCCCACGGTGTACTCTCAGGACATTACAAGACCTGATCTAGGGGTCCAATTCCTAATTACCCTCTTGTTGTTCCACTGGTCCCCTCTAGTCCTTATCGAGCTCCTCAAGACGATATGATGAATGCGGAATTTCATTAGTCTATTCATATGTTGGCTCAGTTGGTTGCTTCTCAGTCTGAGCATGCATCTTCTATTACTCCATCTTCTGAGGCCACAAGGTCCGTCCAGTTTATGAGGTTGCATCCTCTTGTGTTCACAGGTGTTAAGGTTGAGAAGGATCTTTAAGGTTTTATCGATAAGATAGAGAAGATCTTTTGGGTTACACATGTTTATAATATAGAGGGTGTAGAATTCATAGCCTATTTGTTGAAGGATGTAGCATACCAATGTTATGAGGAATAGAAATAGCCTAGGGGATGATGTCTAATCCACTCTGTGGGATGATTTCTCTTGTTCTTTCCTGGATTGCTCTCAAGAGTTGAGGAAGGCAAAAGTGGAAGAGTTTGTTAATCTGAAGCAAGGCACGATGACGGTAAAAGAGTATGCCTTGAAATTCCATTAGTTTTCCCAACATTCTCTCGAGTTAGTGTCTAGCATGAGGGTTAGAATAAGGAAATTTGTTTGTGGGTTGAATCATGATTTGATTCTAGAGAGCAAGTTTTCCTTGTTGAAAAAGGATATGGACATCTCTAGATTGGTTGTGTATATGCAGTAGGTTGTGGAAGAGAAGAAAAAATAGGTAGAGATAGGGGAAAGGCAGAATAAAAAGTTTAGACTTTCTGATCAGGGTGGAGGTCAGAAGCAGAGTGGTAGAAATGGTGGAAAGTTGTCCAAGAAGAAATGAGTTAGTTTTGTTCCTATTCGACGGTTAGTGTTTCTTATCTGAATCTATCGAGTGGTCGTCGTTTCCATCATGATAGTTGGTTTAGGGTATCGGGCGCCCAATCTCAGGCTAGTGGGGCTTAGTCCACTCTATCATATCCTCCTTGTAGATTCTATGGGCAAGTGCATCATGGGTTTTATGAAAAAGGTAGGAACAGGTGTTCTAAATATGGTCAGACTGGTCATCTGCAGAGGGATTATCCTTCTGAGGTTGCTTTGGAGGCAAACAAGATTCCTATCTCCACTTTATCAGCTTCTGCACCAAAGGGTGCTGCTTCTACATCTGGAACCAGCACTGGCTGAAATCGTTTGTATGCTCTTGCTACACGCCAGGACTCTGAGGTATCTCCCTATGTCGTTACTGGTATGTTACGGCTCTTTTATTGTGATGTTTATTTCTTGCTTGATACAGGGTCTACTCTTTCTTATGTGATCCAATTTGTGGCTACACCGAGTGTATCCCGATCCCCTTCCTATTTCAACCCCGGTGGGTGACTTTGTGGTTGCTAGAAAAGTCTATAGGGGTTGTGTGGTATTTTTTGGTGGTTAAGAAACTCTAGTAGATCTGATAGAGTTAGACATGGTTTATTTTGATGTCATATTAAGGATGGACTGGCGGCACTCGTGTTGTGCCTCCATAGATTGTCGAACCCATAAGGTCATGTTTAAATTCCCTAATAAGTCAGTCATTTAATAAGAAGGGGGTTCTGTAGTGTCTAAGGTAAGGTTCATATTATATCTTAGAGCTCGAAAGTTAATTTCTAAGGGATGTCTCTATCATTTAGTTCAGCTTAAAGATTCTAACTCAGAGGGCCTTTCATTGCAATCTATTCCTGTAGTTAGTGAATTTCTCGAGGTTTTTCCTGATGATCTTCTTGGTATCCCTCCCGATATGGAGATTGATTTTGGGATTGACCCTGCTCCGGACACTCGTCCTATCTCTATCCCTCTATACAGAGTGGCTCTAGCTAAGTTGAAGGAGCTTAAGGAATAGTTAAAAGACCTCTTCAACAAGGGTTTTATCCATCCTAGTGTGCTTTCATATGATGCTCCTATTTGTTCGTGCGTAATTAAGAAGGATGGTTCCCTTTGAATATGCGTCGATTACCGTCAGTTGAATAAGGTTACGGTGAAGAATAAGTATCCTCTTCCTCGGATTGATGATTTGTTTGACCAACTTCAGAGTTCTAGATATTTCTCTAATATTAATCATAGGTCTGGTTATCATCAGCTAAATATTAGGGAGGTTGATATTACTAAGACTGCCTTTTGAACTAGATATGTTCATTACGAGTTTGTAGTTATGTCTTTTGGTTTGACTAATGTCCCGATGGCACTCATGGACTTGATGAATAGGATTTTTATTAGTTTTTGGATTTTTTTCATCCTTATATTTAAAGATGATATTTTGATGTATTCCAAGAGAGAGACGGATCATGCCGACCACCTCCGTATCATGTTGCAAACTTTGAAAGATCAGTATTTGTATGCTAAGTTTTTGAAATGTGAATTTTGGTTGAAGGCTGTTATGTTTCTAGGTCATGTCATTTCTAGTGAAGGGATCATGGTGGATCTACAGAAAATTGCAGTGGTTAAGAAGTGGCCTAGGCCCACAAATCCAACGAATATTTGAAGCTTCTTTGGTTTAGCCGGTTATTATAGGAGATTTGTGGAGCGTTTCTAGACTATAGATGCCCATTGACTAAATTGATCCAGAAGAAGGTAAAGTTTTTATGGTCAGACGCTTATGAGGGTAGATTTGAGAAATTTAAAGATAAGTTGACTTCAGCTCCAGTTTTAACTCTACCTGAGGGTATTAATGGTTTTGTTGTCTATTTTCATACATTCCATGTGGGACTAGGTTGTGTGTTAATGCAGCACAGCAGGGTGGTAGCCTATGCTTCTAGGTAGTTGAAAGTTTATGAGAAGAATTATCCGACACACGACCTAGAGTTTTTGGCTATGGTGTTCGCATTGAAAATTTGGTGTCAGTATTTGTATGGAGTCCATGTAGATATCTTTTTTATTCGTAAGACCCTACATATATATGCACCCGAATGGAACTGAACATTAGGCAGAGGAGGTGGCTTGAGTTGCTGAAAGATTACGACATGAGTCTCCATTATCACCCAATAAAGCTAATGTGGTTATTGATGCTCTTAGTGGGTTATCCATCAAGATTCTAGCTCATGTGGATTAGGATTAGCGGGAATTAGGGAGAGATATTCACCATTTGGCTAACCTTGGAGTTCTTCTTTTGAACTTAGAGGATGGTGAGGTGTTTGTGCAAGAGGTGGCGAAGTCATCCCTTATTGCTGAAATAAAGGAGAAAGAGGTACTGGACCATGTCTTAATAAATATTAAGGGAGGTGTGGGTCAGCAAAAGGTTGTATCTTTTGAGATAAGTGGCGATGGTATCTTGAGGTACCAAGGCAAATTATGTGTTCCTAATGTAGATGGGTTCAGAGAAAGGATCTTGGCTAAGGCTCATGAGTCGTGTTACGTCATTCATCCTGGTTCAATGAAGATGTATCATAATCTTGTGGAGATTTATTAGTGAAACAATATAAAGAGAGATATGGCCAATTTTGTGGTTAAATACATCGTGTGTCAATAAGTGAAGGTTGGCCTTTTAATTCAAGAGATTGAGTTGCCTGTGTGGAAATGGGAGGTGATTAATATGGATTTTGTTACCTATCTTCCTCGATCTCGGAATCAGTTTAATTTGATTTAGGTCATCATGGATAGGATGATCAAGTGTGCTCACTTCTTGCCAGTGAGGACTAATTACTCAGCAGAGGATTATGCGAAGTTGTTCCTCCAAGAGATTGTGAAGTTGCATGGGCCACCAGTTTCAATCATTTCAGATCATAGTACTCATTTCTCATCGCATTTTTGGGGTTCATTTTAGAGAAGTTTGGGAACTAAGGTGAGCCTTAGTACTGCTTTTCACCTGCAGTCGGACGGGCAAGCAGAAAAGACTATCAAACATTAAAAGATATGCTTCAAACTTGTGTGATTGACTATGGTGGTAGTTGGGTTTTATCATTTTCCTTTTATAGAGTTTGCGTATAATAAGAGAAACCACTCTAGTATTGGTATGGCTTTGTTTGAGGTATTGTATGGTAGGAGGTGTAGGTCTCCTATTGGGTGGTTCGAGGTTGGTGAGGGGGATATTTGGCCCGAATTTGGTTACCAAGTGATGGAGAAGGTGAAGGTGATTCGGGGTATACTTAAAGCTGCCCAAAGTCACCAAAAATCATATACGGATGTGAGGCGTAGGGAGTTAGAATTTGAGGTTGGCGATCGAGTGTTCTTAAGGGTATCTCCCATGAACGGAGTAATACGGTTTAGGAAGAAAGGGAAGCTCAGTCCCGATATGTCAGACCGTACTTGATCTTGAACAGGACTGGTAGTGTTGCATATGAATTGGATTTGCCCTCTAGTTTGAACTCCACTCATCCGCTGTTCCATGTGCCAATGTTGAGGAAATATGTGGGTGATGCATCGCTGATTGTTCCTATCAAGGATATTAGTATTTCAGATTCCTTATCTTATGAGGAAGTGCTGGTTGAAATATTGGATTGGCAAGTTCATCGATTACGGACGAAGGATGTACCTTTGGTAAAGGTTCTATGGAGGAACCAAAAGGTTGAAGAAGCTACTTGGGAAGCCGAAGAGGACATGAAGTCCAAATAACCATTCTTGTTTTCCGCTCAAGATAATTGTGCGTAACGTATGTGTTATTCTTAACATCTTTATTTTTTGACTTTGTTAAAGGAAATATTGATTTCCTTGACATATTTATTTTCTGAATTTGTTTAGGGTAAAAGTAGAGGTATATAGAGTATTCATGCTAGAAATTGTCTTGTCCCATCATTCGAGGACGAATGATCCAAGTGGCAGAGAACTGAAACACTCCGGATTTTGGCCCTTGAAAATTTTTTGAGCTTTGAGCTCACTACCCTGGTTACGACTGGACCCCCTGAGTCGTAAGGTGTCCTGACGAGTCGTTGGGATGAGTCGTAACCAAACCAGTAAGTTTGTGGCTTGATTCTTCTTTGTGTATGAGTGACTCACTAAGATTCGTAATGATATATTACGAGTCGTTAGGTATAATCGTAGGGTGTCCAGTATTTGTCCCAAAGTGGGTTCTATTTTGGCTATGACTGGAACCTGCGAGTCATAGGGTCCCACCACGATTGGTGATATTGAGTCGTAAAGATGACAGTGTAGGGTGCCTTGGTGGTACTTTCTTGGTTACGACTTGTGGTGACGAGTTGTAAGAAGTAGTTACGAGTCAAGGGGTTGACTCGTAATCAAAGACGGTACTTTTCAGCTTTTAAGTTGAGGGCATTCTATACATTTCCCCTCTTAACCAAATAGAACAACAGGACTCATAACCCCTTTTAGAGTGTCATTATATCTCAGAAACATCTTAGTAACTCCACAAATAGTCCCAAATCCTCCAGGTCAATAACACTTAGGGTTTTCAAAAGGTTAATCAATTAGGGCTCTCAAGAGTGATTTCTCTCCGTACACACTACAAGAAATTACCCCTATGATGACGGTTCAAAAACCATTGCAATAGGCTTAACAGCCGTCGCCATAGCTCTAATGCAACAGTTAAGCATGCGTCCTATATGTGACCATTGCAATAGAGCTATCGTAATGGTTGATGTCTCCAAGTCAAGAACACTTGGGGTTTTCAAAAGGTTGATCAATTAGGGCTCTCAAGAGTGATTTCTCTCCGTACACACTACAAAAAATTATTCCAATGGTGACGGTTCAAAAACCGTTGCAATAGGTTTAACTACCATCGCCATAGCTCTAATGCAACGGTTAAGCATGCGTCCTATATGTGACCGTTGCAATAGAGCTATCGCAATGGTTGATGTCTCCAAGTCAAGAACACTTAGGGTTTTCAAAAGGTTGATCAATTAGGGCTCTCAAGAGTGATTTCTCTCCGTACACACTACAAAAAATTATTCCTATGGTGACGGTTCAAAAATCGTGCAATAGGTTTAACTGCCATCGCCATAGCTCTAATGCAACGGTTAAGAATGCGTCCTATATGTGAGCGTTGCAATAGAACTATTGCAATGGTTGATGTGACGGTTGGTAGAAACCGTCGCCATAGAACAACCCATAGCAACAATTATTTTTTCTTCTATTGGGACGCCTCTTTTCACCTATAGCAACGGTTATGAACCATTGCAATAGATTCTACTGCAACGATGTTAAACCGTTGCAATAGAAGCTATTGCGACGGTTTTATAGCTCTATTGCAACAATTTTTCCTATCTATTGCAACTATTTTTAAAGCCTATTGCAACGGTTTTGTTGGATTTTTGTAACACTTTTGGACTACCTATTGCAACGACTTTATTGGCTTTTTGCAATGATTTGTGACTATCCATTGCAATAATTTTTAATACTATCACAACGATTTATTAATCTATTGCAACGATTGTTGCCACGTGTTGTAACTAGTTCAAATATCAATTGCAACAATTTATATAAAATAGCCACCCGTATTGTAAATTAGTATTACATACATAATAAATTATAATAAACAATTATATACACATCACAAAATAAAAGATAAGAAAATTGCTCTTAAGTTAATGAACATTCCTTGTGCTGAGTATGATAAGAAAATTGTCATTATCCAACTGTTTTGTCTGTATGGCTTCACGAAGGATAGTGGCTTCTGCATTTGTCGTATCAGGATCTACCAGTTCCTTATCATATCTATAGGACCCGACTACACCAATTAGAATCTGCCAATCATCCACATAACATATCATTTGATTGAAGTCACTATAATCCAACTCAATATGGAGAAGCATTTATCAATTATCAGTTTATCACAAAGAGTGCTAATTTAACTTTAATGGATCCATTATAGTTAAATTTAAATCAGACATCATCAAGGTATGATATCTTCACTGCTCTGAATGCGCCCTGCTAGTCAATCTTAAGACACTGAAGATAGTGTCTTTAGCTAATACAGACGAAATTGGTTAAGAATATTGTATGCTTAGGCTTGAAGATCCGACTAGAAGTGACAATATGTACCTTCTGTACAGGCATAGAAACATTTGCTGCAATATCTTCTTCAAGTGAACGATTGAAAAGGCCACAATATGTTTGTCTCACCGCGATCAGATGATTAGGAGATGATCCACAAGCTATCTCTACTATCACTTGCAATTGGGTGGTTGTTTTCTTTCTTGACTTTAAGGCTTCATTTGCTAGCCGTGCATCTTTTTCAGAAGGCTCGTATGTCCACAACATGACTGCTTCCTGTCACACATGTAAAGCTAAAATTATCACTTGGAAACTTGGGAATTACCATGCTCAAATAGAGACCAAAATTGCATTCTGATGCAGATATAGTAATCTGATAGGCATTCTAGAAACATACCAAGGTATCTCTACTATAACTTGCAATCAAAAATTGCATTCTGATGCAGATATAGTAATCTGATAGGCATTCTAGAAACATACCAAGGTATCTACTATAACTTGCAATCATACTTATGCCCAAATACTTTGAAAAAGGCAAAATCTAGAAACTATAATTCCAGGAAAAAGAACTATTCTACTTTAGGAGTAATGAAAACATACCTCAAGTTTTCACAACACTCCGGATTTAACCTCAAAATAATACTAGAAATGAGAATCAAAAGAAAAGCAAAGCTAAATACGAAAAGTGACCTATAGGGAGTAACTTCTAACGAGCTAATGCTATCAAATTGTGAGTCGATTACCAAAGAGAACAAAATATCTAGGAAAGTAATAAAAGGGATTTGATTTATAAATGTCATCGATAAGGGACTTATTGTAAAGTTGGTGGTAGGTTTGTCTGATCTTTTTCCTTTGGCTTGCATTGCTATGGCCCAACACCAATATTACTGACTTCTCATTAGTTCCCAGTCCTACTCACAACCACAAAACTAATCCCCGTCTTTATATCAATGAACAAAAAAATAAGTCATATTAAAATCACTAATTCCAATAGGGATGACAATGTGGACGTGGCCATGGCTGCATCAACCTAACTATTCTATCACATTACCACATTGGTAGAACATTCCAGGCAATTGTATCAGTTACTACAGTGAAGATCCAATTCAGTTCACCAAGAAGTGTCTTTCGATCTGTTTGGCGGCCAGGAATTCTATCTATCATAGCATAGTCAAGTGACTCATAAAGCAATGACCGTGTGCAAAACCTAACAGCCAAAGAAAGACAATTAAATAGATATGAAAAAGGAAAAACTAGTTATAACAAACTTGACTGAAAAGTTAAAAAATTATAGAACATAAAAGATTCTTATGAACAAACATAGGTCATAATGGTTGAACGTGCATAGCAGCTTATCCAAGAATTCTGACATCAAACTTGAGGTAAGCACAAATAACTAAGTACACTCAAGACATACTAAGTGGAAATTCCCTAAGACGGTATATTAATCATATAGCAACAGTTGGCATAATAGACAACACCCATATGGTTCCTGGAATATGAGGTGCCATACAGCTTTGGAGTATCAAAGGTACTTGTCCTGTTTCAAATATTCTTTTGGTGAAAAAGCTCTTCTAACTTTCCACACACACATATATGGTTAGTATATGCAAAACAAACATGACGTATAAGATAAACTATGGAATATAATAAATAAAGAAAATCATAATATTCATTAGTAAGGACCAAACCCACTGAAACGGTATACCAAGTTTCCCACAATTAAGTATTGCTGCTAGTTTGTCCCATTGCAGAATTGGATAGGTTTAACAGAAAGTGGGCAAAAAAGTAGAATGGATCAAGGATAAACAACTTTTACTGAGAGAGATTTACCATCTCAATGCCATTTTGATTGGTGTTGTGAGGCAGGAAGTGAAAACATCAGCAGGAAATTCAGCACTCTGAGAAAGCGTCTCATGTGCTTCACAGGCAGCAAGCAGAATACAATCTCTTGTAGAAGGTGCAGAGGAACTAGAGGCGATCAAGTCATGGAGCTACATTAAGAAAATGGCTTGATTAGGGTGAGCTTAGTAGATGGGTAGGTTGATGCAGGTTTCCATCGTGTGTTGCACATGAAACAAGCAGTTCTACTATTAGTGAGGTTCACAGGTTTCCTACGATAAAGGATATGTTCGTGTATATTCGCATCGTGCAACCTTTGCATAGCCTCCTAAGCTGCTGGATATAATTTTTAACCTCATAAGTAAATTGTGATTTTGACTTTCAAGTAAAAGATGAATTTTATAATAGATACCAATTACAAATATCTCCGAGAAAGATGATAGTAATGAGCTATTTCAGTTCATTTGTTAGACCATTTTGGCTCTTGTTATTATTTTTCTGCCAAGAGCCTGAAAAATATTAACTGAATATAATGGCACTTCTAGTTCATGCTAAATTGTAACTTCACTGTTGGAAACTAGAATAGTACAATGAAACTGCAACAAAGATAACTGAATTCCACTGAAGATTGTTACAAGAATCTTCAGACAGTGATAGTGAGAATTGCAACTTAGCAAATCTATGCATACATATAGCAATTATATGACCAACTATATGGTCAAATGACTAAATCGAGCACTAAGAATTCATCATATACTGCATAAACATTTTTTTAAGGAAAAGATACCGGATTTAGAAGTACTTATACTTGCCACATCCAAGTAACAGAATAGGATGAATACGTAACCTAAGACAGAATGCGATAAAGAGCAAAGCTAGGTAAAAAGCATAAAGTTTTCTTTTTCTGGCCAAGTGCAAACTTGAATTGTCTAAATGGAGAAAACAAAACTCATCTACAACAAAACTTGGCAGCTTAGCATTACGTAGAAATATGAAGAGGGTCCGACTTCCATGCTCGGTCCACAAAAACTCAGGTAAGACTAAACTTGTAGCTCGACACTATGTAGAAATATGAGAAAGTTCTAACTTCCACATCGGTTAAAATTATATCAATGTTCACCTGTAGAAATATGTAGAAATTGTCTTTTGCATTTTACCTGTAAAAATGTGGATATTGAAAGAAGTGGAATTTCTCCAACCTTTTGATGCCTGGTCTGCAGAAACAATCCAACAAGAAACATGATTTGAGCTATCAAAAAGAAAATTGTAGGAGTAAAAATCAAAACAGAAAAATAGTGTACCTGGATTAAGAGCATTATTATTGCAAAGACCACTTTTGTAGCCTCTGTTAACACAAGCTCATGAGTTAATATTGCCAAAAACATATAAGACAATAGTTCATTCTAACAACCGATGCCAGATACTCTAACAAGTTCTGTATTTCAAAGGACAAAGAAACTGACCTTATAGCTAATGGCTAGATGAGCTAGTTCTTGTGCGGCACCAAGGTCAGAAACTCCAACTCTTACACTATAACCGTCACGTAACAATATCTGAGCAATACGGATACCAACGTGTCTAGTGGCACCAGAAACAAACACCATTCCAGGATCCTTTGCCCTTTGCCTTCCAAAAGACAAATCAGAAGATGCGTTCGGGCTAGCAGGTATCAAAGACGTCACATTAGACAACTTACCTGTTGAAGACACATTATATTATTTTGGAATTAAAAGTGTGTCCCCTCTTAACAACTTGATTTTCTAACTTTTTAGATAAGACAGTCACACAATTCAATATGATATTAGAGCAAATAGATGTCTAGTGTGCTCAATATGACAATAGGATTTTGCGTAAACACTGTGAGAATATGGAATACTAAGGAATGGCTGAATGAGAGGGCCAATTCATCACAAAACATAGCACATTTGTCCTGCAATTTGCAAGTCTTTCTAGATGGGCACAACTTATACCAAGTCATATTATGCAAATAAAGGACAACCAGTTGCAACGGGGCATATTCGCCAACCCATGGTCATATTCATGTATCAGTCTATCTTCCTCCCATATAAAAGCAGATGAAAATCATACATGACTTGTAACACACCATGATCTTCATTGCTATATGTCATGAGGACATTCCTAACAGACTGTTATTATGTTAAACAATGAATTAACTACTAATATTCAGAAGACAGGAAAAATAAAATAACCAAATAAGGTGATAAGTGAAGCACAATAACGAAGAGGAGTAACAAAAATCATAAGAAAACCAACTACGAGAGAATGCTACTACTCCTGGTGTGGACAGGGAATAGGTATTGTGCACAAACCTACCGCTCTAAAGCTAAATAAAGCACAACTATCTACTAACCTTCTACCCTAATCTACGACCTCCATAACCTCCTACCCAAAGTCATGTCCACAGTAAGCTAAAGTTGCACCAAAAAACTTGGACATCACTCACACTCCTATCTACATTTATCAACCTAGACATCATATTCGAACTACAGATTGAACAACTAAGCAGCTTTAAGTCAATCGATAACATACAAATCGCCAAGGGTAATCAGTTCAATTATTCCACCATATACCAAATTAATAACATTAGAAACAAATAAGATGAATAAAACCACCTGAAGCTCTCTTAGAACATCTACAAGCTTCCTAACTTGTGGAGTCAACATCTCGAGTATATCCTTATGCTGTCCACCCAAAATTTTGAAGCTTATCCTACAAATTACACAAAAAAAAACAAACAAAGATACATCATATGGAACAAGCCGTGTTTTAATAGATATACATCAACCTCACTTGTGTGATACCAAATACCAAATCCATACATCAACCTCACTTACCTCGAACCGCCCATATTTTTATATATTTTATTATATTTTAGCATACTTTGTGAAAAATTGAGGAGAAAAAAATTAAATTCGATGCAATAGCTTTTTTTTCCTCAATTAAGCATTGATAGGTAGTTTTATGCAAGCATTGCTATAAGACACCCTATTGCAACGGTTATATATCAATAGCAACGGTTATAGCATCAATTAGTTTCTAATATAATTTTTTTTTTTGCAACGGTTGGAACCGTTGCAATAGAACCTCTATAGCAACGCTTTTGAAACCGTTGCCAAAAAGTTCGTTGCAATAAGAGTAATTTCTAGTATTGACATCTTACTATTAAACGTATTTTACTCTTCCCTCATTGTTAATTTTGTAAAAACATGTGATTTAAAGTATTGTTCATAAAATTATTGTGATGGTTTTGAAACATAGGTTGAGGTTTTTGAATGTTTAAGAATTGAACAATGTTTCTCATGGTTTATATATGATTTTCATGCTTTAAATGTGATTTTGAACGTGTGGGTGCATGGGGATGTTGAATGAACTAGGGAATTGTGATTTTCCCAAACTTGTGACTTTTGAAGTGGTTATGTCCCCAACTCCAAAACGTGAAATTTGTTTTACTAATGAGAACTGTGGGGATTTGTAAAATTGAATTAGTCTTGAATTATTGTACAATATAAGAAGATATTTGAAATACAATGTCATGATTTAATAAACAAAGGGAGTCGGTGTTCCCCAATGTGTATTAATGAACAAAGTTCTCCCGGAGTTAATGGAAATTGTTTTGGCATGACGTGTGACCTTGCAAGTGTAGTTGGTACGACTATACCAACATTGTATGCCTGAATGTGGAATCTGGTTCAATGAATGGAAATGTGTGATACTTGTTTTAATTGGGCTATAATAAGGGTTGTGTAGCTGAGTCGTGAAAGTGGAGGTCCGAGTGACCGATACTGGAAACTGCATTTGCCAGCGCGGGGGCCAGAGTGACTAGGGAGGTTCGAGTCTCCCTTATTATTATTTCATGATTAGGGAGGTTCGAGTCTTCCGTAAATCATTATATGATCGGGTACTTAGGACATCTTGGTATATATTGGAGGGTTCGAGTCCCTCATGTGCATATATATGAGATTATTCTCCAATTCGTGTGGCTACACGCATTAAAGCCCGATCAAGGAGTGAGAGTTGGGGGCCGTATAGCCCATGGGTACTATTATATGATAGTTGGGCTACACAATACAGTTTAAGGTTTTGAAAAGCATGTTAAGCCTTGTTCCCTATCCTGACATGTGATATAGCCCATGGGTACAATTATAGCCCATGGGTACTATTATATGATAGTTGGTCTACACAATACAGTATGTATGTATGTATGTATGTATGTATTTGATTATGTGCATTGGTTTTGGAATGATTTTAAACTGTTGATCAAGTCATTATGTTATCCTTATCTCTGCGTTACATGCTAGCCCTCACCCCGCTAATCGTATTCAGACATTGTGTCCCCACGTGATACAAGAACTGGTCATACTTTTACTTCTCTTGCTCAGTGACTTGGATCCAAAATTAGCTAGTGAGTCAGATTGAAGTGGTGAGCTTTCATTCTTTGAAAGACCCCATTTCATGATTATGATTTCCTTTATATTTTGACTATTCCATTGGATTTGATTTTTGGCTATTGTCGGGGGTCCCGTAACTTTATTGATATTCAGTTTTGGGTCATTGTTTAGAAGCTTTGTTTGAACTACTGTGGCTATTGGGTGATATCGGTTAGCCGATCGACGGTGGTTGGGTATGGACATGAATTTAGACTTTCTTAGACTATTGTATGCTACTTCTTATATGTTCGAAATTCAGTTGAACTTAGGGTACAGTGTGTTTGGTTTGGCTAGGTGTAGGGGTGGATCTCCGATCCATGCGGGACTTGAGATACCAGTCATGACCAGGCCCTGATTCAGGTCATGACAATTACACTATATTCACACATCACAAAAGGTACATAATTTCATAATGCTTATATGAATGACTTGTTATTACCCATATGAACCTAATTTGTGGGATCTCCAATCACACAGGTTGACTTACCATCATTATTAATCTTCTCAAATTGACTACAAGTTCCACTCCCCTTGATGTTTCTTTTAGTTTGTGAATTGATTAGATTCACCTCAGACTACACATAATTTACCTATGTATATAATTTCATATCACAACAATTGTTTTATCACATTGTCTCAAATGAATGTGTCTACTTCTACCAATGAAAATTTTATTTTTTACCATAACTTTTGTTGTTTGGCAACCACAACATATTAATACAAAATATGAATTTATTTCAATTAAAATACTAATTGGTTTTCTTAAACAATTTCATTACTAGCCAACTTCAATCAAACAAAATTTATTTGGCTAATTTTTATGTTATGACACATAACCATCGGTGCAGTTGGAGATTCACTTTACACTATTTGTACGTCTCTAGTGCAATCTATATATATAATAAAGAAGAATATTCTACTATGAGGCTAAGTGTCATCTTGTAATATCCCGTACATCTACCTAGCTTAAATTCATCCCAAAGATATCAAAGACTTGTTTTAAAGAAGAATCAAGTTTTATACATGCGGTATTTTCAAGATTTTCACTTTTTGTCATGTAGAAAATTGAATAAGCTTTCCATCGATACCAAATTCACCCAATCCAACACCCGAACAAAGGGTTAGAGCCTTTTTTGTGAGACAGTGTATCACCTGAGACATCAAAGCGTCGCGGAGCAAGCCAAAATGGCAATCGTCAAAATCCAGTGAGCCTCCGCGATTATGGCGCGTTGTGCCAGGGCTCAAATTCAGAATTGTTCTTTTTCCAGTGTATCAGCGTGATGTCTTCGCGTCACGCCAAACTTTCAGGTCCCATCCAATGTTGCAACGCTATTTCACCGCGTTGCGCCATCAGCCCAGTTACCAGTGGGCAATTTCCAGTGACATAACGTGATAGCGCCGCGTCTCGCCAGCCTGTCAAATCGGGAGATTTCGACAAAAATCAAAAGACGCATCCTAGGTTAAATGGGTCTTTTCCCATGATTTTAGTTCATCCTTAAACATGAAATTTAACCCTACATGACCAAAGGATATCATTATTCACTCTATTTTCCCCCAAATTGAGTTGCTCTCTCTTAAGCCAAGAAACCCTAGCTCTCAAATTCAAGGGCCAAAACACAAGAACTCTCCATCAATCTTTCCAAATTCATTAACTCAGGGATGCATAGTGTTCATTCATGGACTCCTTTCGTCCATAAAGCCCAAGAATCTCTATTCAAAGTTCAAGTATATTGATTTTTATGAATTCCATGTTGGGTTTGCTTTTGTTCATGTTGATAATGACCAATTGAATTCTAATCCATGTTTGGTGATAAATTTTAAGTGGAATTAATTATTATAGGTGTAGGTTCATGCGAACCCATGATTAAACCATTGAATGGTGAAATTAGAACTGAATCATGATGTTTACTTATTGTATAATGTTGTCTGCATATAATATGCTCACTATGTGTTTGATTAAATGCCTATGGGAAGGAAAAGTGTCTTACTAGTATGATAATATGAAATCCCCATTCATATACAAGTTCATGCATGTCAAGTGTTTAATGAAATGTCTTAGTCAATGGATTATGGATATGTGTGTAGCCATTGTTGTGTTTTAGAATTTATGCCATGAATTACTATTATACTATCGAGTCCTGGGGTATCTAATACCCGACAATTTGGTTGTGTGCCTAGAGCCTGTGTTATGTTTTCACGATATCCTCAGTCAAGCTATGTGCAGTAGAATTCAGTCAGTCATATGACTCAGGAAAACTCAGTAGACTCAGTAATCCCAAAAAGCTCAGTACTTTAGTAATCTCAGTAGTATTTTGTCAATCAACAGAACTCTATAAACTCAGTCCGGTTCAATTCAGTTAATCATGTTCAGTGTCTATTCAGATGGGAATAGAATTTAGCACCGAGTGAACCCAAGGATGAGGACATACACTGACAGAGGAGGGTGTGAACATTAGAAGCAATCCTTGCATTCCAGAACTATGTAGCCAGCATAGGTTGAGACATCAACACAGACAGATGAGGATTGATGAGGTGGATAAACACTGCCAGTTGAGGGTCCCACAGTCCTTTTTTTGGGACACTGTCAGATGAGGGTCACTCACAGCTTGTCCTCACCAGTGGCGCGGTATTGACACCCTCCCAATTAGGGTTACAGATTGGACCCCAACACAGCTATAATAGCTTCTTAAGGGAATGTTGGTTAGATGGCTACTTCCCACAGTTATAGTTTCAGACTCAGTCTCAGTAATAGAACTCAGATAGTTTTTCAGAATTTTAGGACTGTCAGATACAATCAACTCAGTTAGTTTCATCAGAACCTACACTGTCTGATCCATTCTCTTATTATCAGTTATATCAGTTATCAGTGACTCATGTTATTAGTAATCAAACTCAGTAGTCAGTACCATCACAAATTCAAACATAATTGCTTATTCATATGTGTATTCTCACGTTTATGTTATTCAGTCAGAAAAGGATCCTCAGGAATTCCTTGACCAGTTAGTGAGAGTGCTGAGCTAGCTGCATATCAATTGCAGGATGTGGCTCACACATGGTTCAAACAGTGAAAAATAGAGAGGTTGTAGATCCTTCCTATTGAGTGATAGATTCTTTCCCCTAGAGCTGAGAGAAGTTAAGGTGTTAGAATTTATCAACCTCGGGCAAGGAAACATGACGATAAAAGAGTATTCTCTTAAGTTTACTTAATTAGCTAGATATGCTCCCCATGTAGTTACAGATAGCAGGGCCAAGATGAGTAAGTTTGTTTCTGGGGTGAATAATAGTGTGGTCAATGAGTGCAGATCCGCGATGTTGAATAGTGACATGAACATAGCCAGGCTTATGACCCATGCTCAACAGATAGAAGAGCAAACGATTAAGATGAGGGAGAAGCAGACTAAGAGAGCAAAGATGGGTAGTTTCAACTTTGCTCAGCCTAAGTTAGAGGGAGGAAACCGTTCTCGGTTCTGTCCTAAGTCATCCGTTCTAGCTCCTTCTTCAGCCAGTGCTCCAGCTCCTAGGTTCAGGGATGGTAATAGAGATAGAGCGCCAGGCTCTAAATCTCAGGACAGTGTCAGTAATGTCCAAACTAATCCCCTTTGTCAAACTTGTGGTAAGAACCACAAGGGTACTTGCAGAGCTGGCAGTGATGTCAGTTTCAGATGTGGCAAGCCAGGACATAGAGTCAGAGATTGTCCCTAGTTAGGTTATCAGGGTCAGCAGAACCGTTCCTCATGCCAGTACGATCACCCAAATCAGCAGGGTGCCACTTTTAGTTCTACTAGTGGGCAACGCCCAAACAGACTTTATGCTCTCCAGACCCAGCAAGATCAGGAAAACTCTCCTGATGTAGTTACTAGTACGTTACAGATATTTCACTTGCATGTTTACGTTTTGCTAGATCCAAGAGCTTCGTTGTCTTTTGTTACTCCTTTTATAGAAGTTGATTTCGAAATCAGTCCCAAAATTCTAGCAGAGCCCTTCTCAGTATCTACCCCAATGGGTAAAACCATCATAGGCCGGCGGGTATATAAGAACTGCCTGGTTATGATATTTCAGAAAGTCACCTCAGCAGACTTAGTCGAATTAGAGATGACTGATTTTGATGTCATTCTCAGTATGGATTGGCTTCATTCCTGCTATGCCACAGTCGACTACAGAAATAGAATAGTTCAGTTCCAGTTTTTGAATAAACCTATCTTAAAGTGGAGGGGTAGTACTTCAGCTTTCAGAAGTCACCTTATTTCCTACCTTCGGGTACGAAAAATGATATCTAAGGGATATATTTATCATCTTGTTCATGTTAAGGATTCTATTTTCGAGACTCTCAGTCTTGAATCAGTTCTAGTCGTGAGTGAATATTCAGATGTCCTTCCCGAAGATCTTCCAAGAATTTCTCCCGAAAGGGAAATAGACTTCGGCATTGATCTTCTTCCAGATACTCAGCCTATATCTATTTCGCCATATAGAATGGAACCAGCAAAACTCAAAAAACTAAAAGAGCAGTTGAAGGATCTCTTAGATAAAGAATTCATCAGACCCAGTGTATCCCCGTGGGGTGCACCAGTCTTATTCGTGAGCAAGAAAGACGGTTCTCTCAGAATGTCCAGTAATTACTGTCAGCTCAATAAAGTCACTGTCAAGAACAAGTATCCACTTCTCCGAATTGACAACTTATTTGACCAACTTTAGGGTGCCAACTATTTCTCTAAGATAGACTTCAGATTAGGCTATCATCAGCTTAGAGTCAGGGAATGTGACATTCCAAAAACATCTTTTCAAACTGGTATAGTCACTTCGAATTCCTAGTCATGTCCTTTGGTCTTACCAATGCCCCTAAAGCTTTCATGGACTTGATAAACCGTGTGTTCAAGAAATACTTGGACATGTTCGTCATAGTCTTCATAGATGATATTCTGATTTATTCTCATAATGAGCGTGATCACGCAGACCATCTCAAAATCGTACTTCAGACTCTCAGAGATCATCAGCTATTCGCCAAATTTAGTAAGTGTAAATTTTGGATAAGGTTAGTAGCATTCCTTGGTCATATCATTTCCAGTGATGGCAACAGAGTAGATCCTCAAAAGACCGAAGCAATAAGAAACTGGCCCAGACCTGTCTCTCTATCAGATATTAGAAGTTTCTTGGGTTTGGTTGGCTATTACAGATGGTTTGTTGAGGGATTTTATTCTCCCCTATGTCCAGATTGACCCAGAAGAAAGTCAAGTTTCAGTGGTCAGATCATTGTGAGAAGAGTTTTCAGGTGTTGAAGACTCGACTCACCTCAGCTCTATTTTTGGCTCTTCCAGATGGTTTCGTAGTGTATTGTGATACATCCAGAGTAGGTTTGGGTTATGTCCTTATACAACATGGTAAGTTTATAGCCTACGCCTCCAGACAGCTTAAACCCCATGAGAAGAATTATCCTACTCATGATCTTGAGTTAGCAGCCGTAGTGTTTGTCTTAAAGATTTGGAGGCACTATCTATACGGTGTTCATATAGATGTGTTCACAGATCATAAAACCTTCAGTATGTATTTTCTCAGAAAGATCTCAATCTTCGTCAGAGAAGGTGGTTAGAGCTCTTGAAAGATTATGATATAAGTATCCTTTATCATTAGGGCAAAGGCCAACGTAATGGCCGACGCTCTCAGTAAACTGTCTATGGGTAGTGTTTCTCATGTTGAGGACAATAAGAATAAGCTAGCTCAGAAAGTCCATCAGCTTGCCAAACTAGGTATTTGTTTAGTCGATATAGAGGAGGGTGATATATGGGTTCAGATAAGTTCAGAATCATCTCTAGTCTCCGAGGTGAAAGAAAAACAAGATAGAGATCCCAGCCTTGTCAAGTTAAAAGAGTCAGTCAAGGATCGGAAGGTTGAGGTTTTCTCCCAAGGGGGAGATGGTGTATTACGTTGTCCGTCTGTGTGTTCCAGGTGTAGATGACTTGAGGCTGCGAATTCTTGCAGTAGCGCATGGTGCACTTTACTCTATTCATCCAGGGACCACAAAGATGTACCACAACTTGCGGGAGACCTATAGGTGGAGTGGGATAAAGAGAGATATGGCAGAGTTTGTGGCTAAGTGCTCCATACGTTAGAAAGTTAAAATGGAGCATCAGAAGCCTAGTGGGCACATGCAAGAGTTCAATATTCCTACTTGGAAGTGGGAAAAAGTGAACATGGACTTCGTGATGGGTTTGCCTCGTACTTGTCATCAGCATGATTCAGTTTGGGTCATTGTAGACTGGATGACCAAATCAGCTCTTTTTCTTCCAATCCATACCTCTTATTCAGCCGAGGATTATGCCAAACTCTACATCAAAGAGTTAGTCAGATTACACGGTGTTCAGTTATCTATTATCTCAGACAGAGGTACCCAGTTCACCTCTCACTTCTAGAAAGCGTTCAAAAGGGTCTTGGTACCCAAGTTCATCTCAGTACAGCCTTTCATCATCAGACAGATGGTCAAGCAGAAAGGAATATTCAGACTTTAAAAGATATGTTGCGAGCGTGTGCAATTGATTTCAGGGGTAGTTGGGATGACCACTCCCTTTGATTGAGTTTGTATACAACAACAGCTATCATTCCAATATTAAAATGGCTCCATTCGAAGCTCTCTACGGTAGGAAATGCAGATCTCCAGTGGGTTGATTCGAAGTTAGTGAGGCCTCAGTTATAGGGCCTGACTTAGTATTCGATGCCTTCGAAAAAATCTAGTTGATCAGAGAAAGACTCTGGGCTGCTCAGAGCCGACAGAAGTCTTATACAGATGTGTGCAAAAAAAGATCTCAAGTTCGAGATTGGTGACTATATTTATCTAAAGATCTCTCCCATGAAGGGAGTGAAGAGATTCGGCAAGAAGGGAAAGCTAAATCCTCGATATGTCGGTCCCTTCAAAATTCTCGGTCACTTAGGCAAGGTAGCTTATGAGCTCGAATTGCCTTCAGATCTAGCTTCAGTCCATCCAATCTTTCATGTCTCTTTGTTCAAGAAGTTCATAGGTGACCCAGCAGTTGTAGTCCCTAATCAAAGCATAGATGTTTAGAACAACCTCTCTTATGAAGAGATTTCGGTCGAAATTCTTGACTGTCGACTCGCAGACTGAGGAACAAAGAAGTCCCTCTAGTCAAAGTTCTTTGGCAGAATTAGTCCGTTGAGAGAGCTACTTGGGAAGCAGAAGCAGACATGCGTACCAAGTGTCACACCCCTTTTTAGCTTGAAGGTTCGAGTCAAAGGGTTTTTCCAATTAAAGTGACAGTTTTGAATAGGGATTAATTTATTACAGAGACGCCACTTGGAATTGAGTTATGGTGTTCCAAGTCACCTTTTAAATCCCTAATCAAAATGAAATGACTCTTTATTATGGTCTGTGAAAATAGAAGATCGGATAAGGAATCCTGTTAATCGAGGGGTAGGTGTGAGGCATCCCTCGAGTCCCGTGGTTCTAGCACGATCGCTTTTATTGACTTATCTTGACTTAAATTATTTTTATCAATTATATTAGGGCTTAAATTCGCTTATTTTATTATAATAAAACTATTTAAAACTCTTGTATTAAATATGTTAAAAACTTATCTATCATTAAACGACATTTATATAATTAATAAAAAAAGAATTTTATCGAGTATTAAATCATTTCAAAATAACGAAATTCGTCAAGAACATACAATCTTTTGATTGATAAATTAGATAATTCTCATCCCACACCCAATTTCCATTAAATATATTACATGAACCATTATTTTTAAGAAATCTCACTTTTCATTTTTTTACAATTAAAGAAGAAGAAACATCATCAAAGTCAAACCAATTAATACAAAAAATGAAAAAAATGAAGGCCCACACAAGTGAAAACAAATATCATTATTCACTATTTATAATCCAACAAGGAAACAAACAAATATTAAAAGAAAAAAAAAACTAAACAAATAAAACAAAACATAAGATGCCAATCAGTAAAAGAAAAACTTAAAGTAGTTTTCATTCATCTCTGCTGCCCCCTCGTTATATTTTTTTTCTTTTCTCCGCATTTTCTTTGTGTATATTTTTGTGTGCATAGATTAGTGTATATTTGTGTAGCAGTGAATAAATCAGTATGTGTGTGTGTGTTTGGGTGAACATACTGTTAGCGATAAAAAAAAATGGAGATGTGCATGAACAATGATATCTATCAGATATGGGTATGGCAATATGTCTATTCTTATTTTTACTCCTAAAGCCTTTTCTTTTTCTTTTCTTTTTTTAAATTAAAATATAAGCTTTCATATAATCCATTAAAATAAAACTTAAAATTAAATAAGGATAAAATAGAAAATGGGTATTTTTAAAGAAAACGTTATATTTTTTCGTATCATTAACGAAAACAAATCACCAAGGAGATAAGAAGACAACTCACAACATAATAATTAAAAATCACTATTAAAATGATTAAGCATACATCTTTTTTCTTTGATTTAATATAGTAAAAAAATAACATCACATGTTAAAGTATGGAATCATTAACATAACTTTGAACGTGTTTCGATTCACTACAAAAATCATACAATAGATAATACAAAGTCGAATAAGAACGTGTTAATGAACTAAGGTAGAAACTCGAACGCCATCATCGGAAACTCGAACAAAAATCCGAATTCAACTTCACATTCTTTTCTCTCTCTCTTTTTCTGTGTTTGATTTTTTTTTGTGTTGTTTTCTTTTTATGTCGTTTTTCCTCTGTTTTTCTCTGTCTGATCATAGTATGTCCGTTTGTTTTCTTGGGGGTGGGAGTCCTTTTTGTAAAGGGAATTTATTTTGGGGGGGGATGGGGGAAATAGTTATCTTATCAGATAGGATAGAATTTTTTTTTGAATTTTGAAAGTATATTATTTTTTTCTTTTCTTTTTAATTGAAAACAATAAAAATAATAATAATAATAATAATAACAATAAAATAATAATAAAAATAAATATAATAATAATTAATTAATTTTATATTAATCAAAACATAATAACAATTTATAA
This sequence comes from Capsicum annuum, assembly GCF_002878395.1. Taxonomy (NCBI): domain Eukaryota; kingdom Viridiplantae; phylum Streptophyta; class Magnoliopsida; order Solanales; family Solanaceae; genus Capsicum; species Capsicum annuum. The sequence continues at coordinate 214,491,253 of NC_061121.1, forward strand.
ATAGACAAAAATAAATTTAATAAAATAATATTAAACTAATAATTTATTTATTAAATTTTATAAAAATGGAAAATATTTTTAATTTTTGTATTATTTTATTATTATTATTATTATTATTATTTTAAAAATAAGAATGAAAATAAAATAAAATATCTCAAAATTAACTTCACTTAATTATTTATCTTTTAACGAAAAATTTATTAAAATAAAATAAGAATTTAAATAATATTATATCAAATATAAATGTTTAATATCGAAAATTATATATATTAAACTCGGGAGGGTCAAAATCACGTGTCTACATTTTGCCCCTCTTTGTTTGAAATCTCGACGAGTTTTCATACAAAGAAGTAGATAGAGATGACTTTTGACCCTCCGATTATTCTAAAAGTAAAGATAAAATAAAATAAAATAAAATAAAAGATGTGATCGAGTCCTGAATTTGGACCGCCTACATATCTCGGGTTTTAAGGAAATTAGGTCACATGTAGTTCAAAGGTAACATGGTGAGAGAAAAAAGTTAAAGTCAAGTGAGATTCCGTCGAGTTTTCGGTTGACGACTTCTGCCTTTTACATTCAAATGACTAACAAAAAATGAAAAATACAAATGAAAATTGTAATCTCTAGAATCTTGATTCTACTCTTTGCGACTTGATTTTGAAAATTCACCCTATCCTTCAGGCGGGCTCCTGACTTGTTGTTTCTTCACCCTGTTCTTCAAACGGACTCCTGGACTTGCAACTTCTTCACCCCGTTCTTTAGGCGGGCTCCTGAACTTTCTTTTTTCTTCACCCTGTTCTTCAGGCGGCCTCCTGGACTTTTTTTTTCTTTACCCTATTCTTCAGGCAGGCTCCTGGACTCAAAGTAAATAGTAAAATAGAAAAATAGCATCCTATTCTTCAGGAGGGTCCTGAGCAGAAAATAAATTCTCATTCTTCAGAAGGGTCCTGAGCAGAAAGTAAAATTCAATAAACATAAACAGAATGTTTACCCCAGTTTGTACTTAGAAAATGACTCGACTAAAGGTACGTCTTATAGGAATCAAGAGGAATGACTCGACTAAAAGGTAAGTTTTATAGGAATCAAGGGTAATGACTCGACTAAAAGGTACGTCTTATAGGAATCAAGAAGAAATGACTCGACTAAAAGATACGTCTTATAGGAACAAGCAGAATAACTCGACAAAAAGGTACGTCTTATAGAAATCAAGGATATGACTCGACTAAAAGGTACGTCTTATAGGAATCAAGGGAGTGACTCAACTAAAAGGTTTATCTTATAGGAATTAAGGGGATGACTCGACTAAAGGTTCGTCTTATAGGAATCAAGGGGATGACTCGACTAAAAGGTACATCTTATAAGAATCACAAGGACTGACTCGACTAAAAGGTTTGTCTTATAGGAATCAAGGGGGATGACTCAACTAAAAGGTTCGTCTTATAGGACTCAAGAGGGATGACTCGACTAAATGGTACGTCTTATAAGAATCACGAGGAGTAATTCGACTAAAAGGTTCGTCTTATAGGAATCAAGGGGGATGACTCAACTAAAAGGTTCGTCTTATAGGACTCAAGAGGGATGACTTGACTAAATGGTACGTCTTATAAGAATCATGAGGAGTAATTCGACTTCGACTAAAAGGTTCGTCTTATAGGAATCAAGGGGGATGACTCAACTAAAAGGTACGCCTTATAGGAATCACGGGGAGTGACTCATCTAAAAGGTTTGTCTTATAGGAATCACGGGGAGTGACTCGACTAAAAGGTTCGTCTTATAGGAATCAAGGGAATGACTAGACTAAAAGGTACGTCTTATAGGAATCACGAGGAGTGACTCGACTAAAAGGTTCGTCTTATAGGAATCGATATGGATGACTCGACTAAAAGGTACGTCTTATAGGAATCAAAGGGATGACTCGACTAAAAGGTTCATCTTATAGGAATCAAGGGAAATGACTCGACTAAAAGGTACGTCTTATAGGAATGACGGAGAGTGATTCGACTAAAAGGTTCGTCTTATAGGAATCAAGGGTATAACTCGACTAAAAAGGTTCGTCTTATAGGAATTAATGAAAAATGACTCGACTAAAAGGTACGTTTTCTAGGAGTGAATGTTCAAGTTAGGAAGAGCTTCACCTAACAAATGAAAACTGACTTATTCAGACTAGGAAGTGCGTCTCCTAGGGGTTGAATGAAATTACTCGAACAGAAAGTGCGTCTTCTAGAAGTGATGGTTCAAGTTAGGAAGTGCTTCACCTAACAAATGAAAATTGAACTATCCAGATTAGGAAGTGCCTCTCCTAGGGGTTAAATTTTACCATAATTTGACTATCAAACCTGTGCAGCAACATTGCTTCCTGCATCTGTGGGAATGAGGCATTGCAGCCCTTGATATTTATGCTTTGAAGTCCTTAATTTGAAAGTAACATGTTTCCTGTTTCATCAAAGAAAACTTGTGAGTTCAAAAAATATGGTGGAAGGTTTGTGGCTTTAATTTCCGTGGCAATCACTCTTGCTCTCATCATATTTAACCTTGCTTCCAACCATTAGCATCTGTCACTGACTTGCTGTATCGTTGACCCAAACTCAGATTATTAGAAGTGACTTTGAAACAAACACAGTATCTCTGCTTTGTCATGCTCCTCAAATAAACCCTTTGAACCTTAGTATTTTCATGAGCTTCCAGACTCGTCTATTGACAAAACTTTCTGCATGCCTTATTTTGGCTCACAATTATGTCTCTTTCATGTGTTAGCTTTTTGTCTTTCTTTGTGCAATTGAAGAAGTTGGTAGCCAGTTTTGAAATTTTTTCTCACTTGTTATGACACGAAATCGACTCATAAACATAAGAAAAATGACAATAATTTTTATTTGATGATAAAGATACCAAAAAATCAAAAATAGAAAAATAAAAAGAAAAGGAAAAAAATAATAGGCATCTTTTTTAAAAAAAATGACAGAAGAAAACTTATTTCGGTGTTGGAGCCGATTCCAGCAATCATGACATACATTTTGAATTAAACAACTTGATCCACCCACACTAATTATTACAACTCTTGTCCACTTATTGAGTTTGAAATGAAATCAATCTTGAATATGTTCCCTCTCGATCACAATCCTCTTTCGGCTAGTGGCACCTTAATGGATTTTTGCCAACGCCTATCTCATTTTCATTTCTTTCTCAGCTCACTTTCTCCTTATGGTGCCCAAAAAGGTTTTCACCATTAAGACTCTCTCATTTTTACTCATTCATTTTTTTCATTTTTTTTTTTGAAAATAATGCCCAAATACGAAATATCATGTACTCATAACATGTTTAGCCTTGACATTCTCAAAGATCGATCTGAAGGTTTTTCTTTGGTTGTAACTTGGCTTTTGGAAAGGGTTAGAAAGAAAGGTCGGCATGAGGCTAAAAAATTTACATAATGTTAGGTAAAACATACAACTTTTGAAATTGATTTTTTCAAGGAAATAAATTTTGCCTCAGTTTCATTTCATTATGGGTAATTTGAATTTTCTTTTGGTTGGATCGAACCCCAGAGTAGGGCTTCCTACGTATCTTGTCACAGCAAGAATCAGGTCAAACATAGTTCAGGCATTTCTTTTACTTAAATTTGGATTTTTGATTGATTTTTTCTTCTTTTTTTTCAACTCTTTTTTTTTACTCCATTTTTCTTGATACTTTTTTTTTACTTTTTCAAATTCTATTTTGATTGCAAAAGAGGGGTACAAAAGAAAATAACATTAAAGCTCAAAAGAAATAACAAAGGATGACACAACATTTGGGTAGTAGAATGAAATATCTTCGTCATATCAATCCTTAAATACACAAGTACATAACATGTAGTCTGAGAGTAGAACATAAAGATCATACGCATTTTTTTCAACATTGATTGTGACTAAGCTCATGCACTTGCGTCATTTTTTTTAAGCTTGTGAAATATACATGTCCACTTATATTGTACTTTTTTCACAACAGATGACTTTTTTTAGCTAACTTCCTTTTGCTTCTTCTGACAATAGAAACTATATATCTCTGGTTGATCTCATTCAAAATGCTTGAGTTGAACCTTCTGATTAAAGATCAAGTCATTTTTTATTCGCAAAGTGATTGCCTCAAAACATTCAAGTGAGGATGTAACTAGGTTCCCAAAATATCTCAACATTTTATTTATTTTTCTTACATTTTTTTTCAACTCTAGGTTCTTGATCGAATATTTCAGCATTAGATTGGGTTTGAAAATCTGGCTAAAAAATTAACATGCTTATCATATCACCAGAATCACCATAGAAAGAGCTCTTTGAAGATTAAAAAATAATATATATTGAGAAATAAAAACAAAAGGGACACACATTTTGTTGACAGAAAGATAGAAAGGTTTGAACAAAAACGATAAGAAAATCAGACAAGATAGGTCCTAAACTACAACCCTAAAATAATTCGGGTAATAGAAAAGAAAACAAAACAAACTACTAGACCTCTTCCTAGCAGGGAGAGGAGTGACTTCCCAATTTCTGAGCTTGACCTCTTAGCCACCAATTTGCATACCAGCATGACTAGAGCTTTCCTCATTGTCAATGTTCTGCACCATAATTGATCTATCTTGAATCATCTTTTTAATTTCTCTTTTTAAATCTTGACAATCTTCAATACTATGGCCCTGAGCATCAAAATGATACGCACATCGTGCATTAGGATCAAAATTTCTTGAACGGGGATTAAGAGTGTGCCCAAGGAGAGGAGTAATCATACCCTCCTGTACCAATCTCTAAAATAAACTGGCATATGACTCTCCAATTGGTGTGAAGCTATCTCTCGACTTCTGCCTCATTTCATCATTTGGCTTGGATCAAAAATCGTGCCTAGAAGGGCTTTGGTATATTTATAGAATTGGAGGATGACTCTGAGGAGTTGGTGTGTGCCATTGTGGGTAAAATGTGAGTTGAACATATGGTTGTGCATTATACACCGGATATGAAGGTGGGGTACTGGAGTATAATGGACTTTGGTGGTGATTATATGGATCTTGGACTTGAGCCAGAGAGCGACGATGACGTGGTCTTCTTGACCATTCCCGTTGTCCAACTATAATAGTAGATGCATCTTCCTCATTCTTCTTCTCCCCAAAACTTCCTGAACCTTTTTGAATTGCTTGAGTAGTTTCTTTTAATATTGTAAAACTCACAACGCGATCGGACTTAATTCCATCCTCTATTATCTCTCCCATTTTGAGGACCTCAATAAATGGCTTGCCTAATGCAGGTAACAAATGTTGATAATATATTTCATCCTGTGCTTAAATAAACACCTCCACTATCTTGCTTTCTTTCATTGGCAAGTTTACCCTAGCCGCTTGTTCATGCCATCTAATTGCATACTCCCTGAAATTTTCATTGTTCTTTTTCTTCTTTATATTAGTCAGGGATTTCTCATCAGGAATCATATCGACATTGTACTAAATTGTTGCACGAATTTATTAGCCAAGTCATCCCAACTACTCCACTTGTCAATGTCTTAATCCACAAACTACTCTGAGGCTAAACTCGAAAGGCTCTCACCAAAATAAGCCATAAATAATTCTTCTTTACCTCCGGCACCTCTTAATTGGTTACAATAATTCCTCAAGTGTGCCATTGGATCATCGTTCCCTTCGTACTTGTCAAACTTAGGTGTTTTGAACCCCATCGACAAATGGACATCCGAAAACATACACAAGTCTTTGTATGAAACACTTTTTGGTCCTCTTAATCCTTGCATATTTCTCATACTCTGCTCCAAGCTTCTTAATTTCCTAGTCATTTCTTCCTGTTCCTTATTCTTAACAATCTTTTCAATCACGATAGGAGAATCATGTTGATGAGCATGATAATGTAGATTTTGAGGTTTGAAAGTCATTTTAGGAGGATACAACAGATCATGACTTGGTTCTCCCATATTCTTCTGTGTTGTTGATTGAAGACCCGCAGTAGCTGGTGCTACAGAAGTGAAAAACGGGTTATTTGTGCCAGACGAATTTGGTGTACGCATGGTAGAAGTACCTGCTGTGCCAGACACATTAGAATATGGGCTGAATCCAGGCGAGTAAAATAGATCGCTAGTTTGAGCTTGAGCAGGATTTGGATCATTCATATTCGCAAGTCCAAGGATTGAGGAAGGCGGGGCTTATCCATTTAAACAATCTTGGTACAGTTCCATCATCTGTTGTTTCAATAACTTAACCTCTTCCATTGATGCTAATTCTGGCGAAATCAACTGATTTTGCTCCTCCTCACTATCATACCCTACACCCTCTTAATTTGCGGGTTATTTTTCTTTTTCCCTTGTATCTGGTGTTGTACGGATGTGATTCCAGTTTGAACCACAAACCAACCACCAACTACTTTATCTTTCTGTTACCAAGTAGCAAATGGGTGAGTGTTATATATTTAACACATTATAATATCACGTTGTATGTTATGCTTCTAGATGCATTTTCCAACCTATTAGGGAAGGCTTTATGTTTCATCCCGGCTTTCTAGGCGCACTTTTTGAAAAAAAAATTTAATTTAAAAGGAAAGACAACCAGTTTTTAAGATCACCGAATCCATTAAGGACTGCCTACGTATCTCAATAAAATAAGAATCAGGTGTGCGTAGTTCTTGAAATATATGTCATACAAAATTCAGCCTCAAAATCCCTAAAGGTTCAGGGCTATTAAGATTTATATATATTTTATTTTGTAAAACTTAGACTCATGATCCCTAAAGATTCAGGGCTATATTTTGAGATATATAAAAATTCGATAGAATTAGAAAAATAATTATGAAAGTAATCATATTTTCAAAATATTCCCCAATAAGTCTATGAATAATTTTCAAAAGATAGGGTCGTATCCTGAGAAGGACTTCCTACGTATCCCACTAAGATGTCAGAATCACACCCTCGTAGTTTATGAAGATCGTAAAACTATGTTACTAAAAATTTTCCTTTCTCTTAAAAATAATTTTAAAAAAAAATAATTCACTAAGTGTGAGGATAATTTAATCTCTTGCATTTTAAAGTTGCCTAAGGCCGATCAACAAACAAACAGTCTTCCAAAAAAATGTCAAAGAGCATGTAGGATGCACATGTTGGTCTTTATAAAGTAGGTCACCTATTCTAGACAAATCTGGCTCCTGCGCCGAGTCCCTCTAAGTCAAAGCATATGATACAAATAAAGCGGCACCTAATAGGGATAACCAGATTCTGAGTTTTCAGTTCTTCTAAGTTTAAGCCTAATAGGGATAGGTGTCTAGACTGGATTACCCGAGCGGACACTCGAGCCGGGGAGAGACAACTTGGTCGGTAGCAGGGCAATACCACCTTCCTTGTCAATCCGAACCCCACCTAACATGTGTGACTATAATCCTTCACCAGGTGCCTTGTCACTCCGGCTATCTCAAAAGAAAGTAGGATGCAAGCGCTGCATTCCTTCTATCCTATTTCAGAGACTCGGAGGGGATGCACAAGAGAAGACAGTATATAATACAGTTCAATCAATATCAAAGCCGTAAATAAGTGACAAGTAGCACATAAGGCCAACAAACACAATATCAACAATAATTAAAGCAAGTATAAGTCAATATAAAAAGCTCGAATTCTTGTTATTCCCCAGCAAAGTCGCCAGAGATGTCACACCCCTTTTTAGCTCGAAGGTTGTCAAAGGGTTTTTCCAAGTCGAAGGGTTTTTTCAATTAAAGTGACAGTTTTGAATAGGGATTAATTATTACAGAGTCACCACTTGAAATTGAGTTATGGTGTTCCAAGCCACCTTTTGAATCCCTAATCAAAAGGAAATGACTCTTTATTATGGTCTGCGAAAATAGAAGATCAGGTAAGAAATTCTATTGACCGAGGAAAAGGTATGAGGCATCCCTCGAGTCCCGTATTTCTAGCACAGTTGTTTTTATTGACTTATCTTGACTTAAATTATTTTTATCAATTATATTAAGGCTTAAATTCGCTTATTTTATTATAATAAAACTATTTAAAACTCTTGTATTAAATATGTTAAAAACTTAGCTATCATTAAACGACATTTGTATAATTAAAAAAAAAGAATTTTATCGAGTATTAAATTATTTCAAAATAACGAAATTTTTCAAGAACGTACAATCTTTTGATTGATAAAGTAGATAATTCTCATCCCACACCCAATTTCCATTAAATATATTATATGAACCATTATTTTTAAGAAATCTCACTTTTCATTTTTTTACAATTAAAGAAGAAGAAACATCATCAAAGTCCAACCAATTAATAAGAAAATAAAAAAAATGAAGGCTCACACAAGTGAAAACAAATATCAATATTCACTGTTCATAATCCAACAAGGAAACAAACAAATATAAAGAGAAAAAAAAACTAAACAAATAAAACATAATATAAGATGCCAATCAGTAAAAGAAAAACTTAAAGTAGTTTCCATTCATCTCTGCCGCCACCTCGTAATATATTTTTTTTCTTTTCTTCGCGTTTTCTCTGTGTATATTTTTATGTGCATAGATCACTGTATATTTGTGTAGCAGTGAAGAAATCAGTGTGTGTGTGTGTAACAATGTATGTATTATTTGGGTGAACATACTGTTAGCGATAAAATAAAAAAAAAATAGAGATGTGCATGAACAATGATGTCTATCAGATATGGGCATGACAGTATGTCTATTCTTATTTTTACTCCTAAAACCTTTTCTTTTTCTTTTTTTTTTTTTAAATTAAAATATAAGCTTTCATATAATCCATTAAAATAAAACTTAAAATTAAATAAGGATAAAACAACAAATGGGTATTTTTAAAGAAAACGTTATATTTTTTCGTATCATTAACGAAAACAAATCACCAAGGAGATAAAAAGACAACTCACAACATAATAATTAAAAATCACTATTAAGCTGATTAAGCATACATCTTTTTTCTTTGATTTAATACAGTAAATAAATAACATCACTTGTTAAAGTATGGAATCATTAACATAACTTTGAACATGATTCGATTCACTACAAAAATCATACAATAGATAATACAAAGTCGAATAAGAACTTGTTAATGAACTAAGGCAGAAACTCGAACGCCATCATCGTAAACTCGAACAAAAACCCGAATTCAACTTCACATTCCTTTCTCTTTTTTCTTTCTGTGTTTGATTTTTTTTTTTGTGTTGTTTTCTTTTTCTGTCGTTTTTCCTCTATTTTTCTCTGTCTGATCATAGAATGTCCGTCTGTTTTCTGGGGGGTGGAGTCCTTTTTGTACAGGAATTTTGGGGGGGCAAAAAAAATGGGGGGAGTAGTTATCCTATCAGATAGGATAGAATTTTTTTTTGAATTTTGAAAATATATTACTTTTTTCTTTTCTTTTTTAATTGAAGACAATAATAATAATAATAATAATAATAATAATAATAATAATAATAATAATAAAGTAATAATAACAAAAAAAAAATAATTAATTAATTTTATATTAATCAAAATATAATAACAATTTATAAATAGACAAAAATAAATTTAATAAAATAGTATTAAACTACTAATTTATTTATTAAATTTTATAAAAAGAGAAAATATTTTTAATTTTTGTATTATTTTTTATTATTATTATTATTATTATTTTTAAATTAGAATAAAAATAAAATAAAATATCTCAAAATTAACTTCACTTAATTATTTATCTTTTAACGAAAAATTTATTGAAATAAAATAAGAATTTAAATAATATTATATCAAATATATATATATATATATTTAATATCGAAAAATATATATATATTAAACTCAGGAGGGTCAAAATCACGTGTCTACACCAAGTATCCTTACCTCTTCCCCGTCAACTCAGACCTAGCTCAAGGTAACAGTTCTCCTTAAGTTCTTCAGTTTTCATGTCCAGATTTCAGTTACTAACTTGGTATCAATTTCATGTTCAGAATTCCATTTTAAACTTGGTTTTAAGTACCATTGCATATTCAGTCATATGATAATATATCAAATTAGTCATGTGTTCATGCATCAGACATGCATTCTCCTAGTGAGAAACTCAATTATCAGAAATCTCAGTCATATATTCAAGAGTATGTTCAGTCATGAAATCATGCATCAGATATGCATGCTTAGTATGAATCTCAGAAATGTTAGTCATGTAGTCGTATTTCAATTGTTCATGTTTAGTACATACTTCAGCTTATTATTTCTCCCATCTTAATCAGTTTCATTTGAGGACGAATGTTCTCAAGGGAGAGATATTGTAATACCACATACTTCTACCTAGCTTAAATTCATCTCAAAGATGTCAGGGACTTTTTTTAAAGATGAATCCACTTTTATAAAAGTGGTATTTTCAATATTTTCACTTTTCATCATGTGAAAAATTGAATAAGCTTTCCATCGATACCAAATTGGCCCAAATCCGACACCCGAGCGAAGAGTTAGAGCCTTTTTAGTGAGATAGTGTATCACCTGAGCCATCAACGCGTCGCGGAGCAAGCCAAAATGGCAATCGTCAAAATCTAATGAGCCTCCGTGATTATGGCGCTCACACCAGGGCTTAAATTCAGAATTGTCCTTTTTCCATTGTCTCAGCGCGATGTCTCCACGTCACGCCAAACTTTCAGGCCTCATCCAATGTTGCAATGTGATTTCACTACATCGCGCCGTCAGCCCAATTCCCAGTGACATGGCGCGATAGTGCCGCGTTGCGCCAGCCTACCAAATTAGGAGATTTTGACAAAAATCAAAAAATGTGTCCAGGTTTAAATGGGTCTTTTCCCATGATTTTAGTTCAGCCTTAAACATGAAATTTAACCATACATGACCTAAGGATATCATTATTCACACTATTTTTCCCAAATTGAGTTGCTCTCTCTCAAGCCAAGAAACCCTAGCTCTCAAATCAAGGGCCAAATCACAAAAACTCTCCATCAATCCTTCTAAATTCATTAACTCAAGTATGCATAGTGTTCATTCATGGACTCCTTTCGTCCATGAAGCCCAAGAATCTCTATTCAAAGTTCAAGTATATGGATTTTTATGAATTTCATGTTGGGTTTGCTTTTGTTCATGTTGATAATGACCAATTGAATTCTAATCCATATTTGGTGATAAATTTTAAGTGGAATTAATTATTATAGGTGTAGGTTCATGTGAACCCATGATTAAACCCTTGAATGGTGAAATTAGAACTGAATCATGATGTTTACTTGTTGCATAATATTGTCTGCATTTACTATGCTCACTATGTGTTTGATTAAATGCCTATGGGAAGGAAAAGTGTCTTAATAGTATGATAATATGAAATCCCCATTCATATACAAGTTCATGCATGTCAAGTGTTTGATGAAATGTCTTAGTCAATGGATTATGAATATGTGTGTAGCCATTATTGTGCTTTAGAATTTATGCCATGAATTACTATTATGCTATCGAGTCCTGGGGGTATCTAATACCCGATAATTTAGCTGTGTGTCTAGAGCCTATGTCATGTTTTCACGATATTCTTAGTCAAGCCATGTTCAGTAGAATTCAGTCAGTCATGTGTCTCAGGAAAACTCAGCAAACTCAGTATTCCCAGAAATCTCAGAAAGCTCATTACTTCAGTAATCTCAGTAGTATTCCATCAGTCAACGGAACTCAATGAACTCAGTCCAGTTCAGTTCAGTTAATCATGTTCAGTGTCTATTCAGATGGGAGTAGAATTTAGCACCGAGTGAACCCAAGGATGAGGACACACACTGACAGATGAGTGTGTAGTCCTTAGAAACAATCCTTGCATTCCAGAACTATATAGCCAGCATAGATTGAGACATCAACATTGACAGATAAGGGTTGATGAGGTGGATAAACACTGTCAGATGAGGGTCCCACCATTCTCTTTTGGGGACACTGTCAGATGAGGGTCACTCACAGCTTGTCCTTACCAGTGGCGCGGTATTGACACCCTCCTAATTAGGGTTAAAGATTGGACCCCAATATAGCTATAATAGCTTATTAGGGGCATGTTGGTTAGATGAATACTTACCATAGTTACAGTTTCAAACTCAGTCTCAGTAATAGAACTTAGATAGTTCTTTAGAATTTCAGGACTGTCAGATACAGTCAACTCAGAATAGTATGGAACTCAATTAGTTCCATCAAAACCTAGACTATTAGATCCAGTCGCTCAGTATCAGTTATATCAGTTATCAGTGAATCATGTTATCAGTAATCAGACTCAGTAGTCAGTACCATCACGAATTCAGTCACAGTCACTTATTCATGCATGTATTCTCGCATTCATGTTATTCAGTTAGTTAGCATTGTTCATACATTTGAACCCTTTGCATTCAGCCTACATCACTTGCATACTAGTACATTCAAACGTAATGACGCATTTGCGCTATGGTGTCTTATACCATAGGTTCAGAAGCACAAGTTCCAGAGCATCAGTAGCATTCCAATTTCAGCAGTCAGAGTTAGCAGTGAGTCCTCATCCTTCGAGGATATGATCATTACTTTATTTCTTCATTACTTAGTTTATTTCAGTAGTTGGAGTTAGTTAGGGACATGTCCCATCAACTCCTTATTCGGACTATTTAGAGGCTTTCAAACTACAGTGTTTTTAGACTAGATATTTTTAGACATTATTTTAGTTTTGGTATTGTCGTACCATATTATTCAGAGATGGTTTTATCAGATGTTTATCAATTTTGAACCTTATGGCCTTTTAGCCTTTATTTCCACATTTATACAGTATATTATGCAGTGTTCAGGTACAGATATCAATCATGGGTTAGCTTATGGTCCTTCGAAGTCATGAGCACCGTGTAGTGTTCCGAATATCAGATTCGGAGCCTTACACATCTTTAGAACTAGCATTTTTACAATTAAAATTATTTTGTAGATTATTAATTATTTCACGTATATATATATATATATATATATATATATATATATATATAGAGAGAGAGAGAGAGAGAGAGAGAGAGAGATTAAAACTACTAAGATTGACTCCTATTGAATGAAAACTATAATATTTGACTACTAATATTCTAATAAATGTATTATTAAAATTGGTAAGAATCTAAATAAGATATTAATTTTGATACTTATCTATAATCTATATCTATAATCTGTAATATATTAAAAGTGTGAAGATCCTTAGAAAAGTGATTTGAATTTTTTGTCATTTATTAAAAGACCATCCTTTAGACAAAACTGTCTTTTCACTATTTTCTTTAATTTATTATTTAATTATTTTTATTATATTAACTAGACTCCTAAAATATATGAAAGAAAAATCAATCAATATTTTTCTTTGTACTGATCAGTTAAAAAAAATACTCTTAAAATAGGATAGAAAAATACTCCTGCACTAGGACTCTATTAAGAAAATACTTCTATAAATATTAAGATGGATGTTAAACTAGAGAAAAATCGATTTACTTATTGAAAAAATATGATTGATGCTCATCTAAATTGATTCGGTTGCATGTCTAGATTGGTGGATGCTTAATTTTCTAACCCTCAACTTCTTCACTACTTTTGTCAACATAATAGAATTCAACGTATGTTTGTGTGTGTGTGTGTGTGTATATATATATATATATATATATATATATATATATATATTTTTTTTTCATTCAAGTCATTCTTTAGGGTCAAAATTTTTGCTCAGACGAGAATTATTTTCATCAAATCAGAAGCTTTGTGATCATTATTGTATTATTTTATTGTAGTTTACAGATCGTAGATGAATTTACAGGTGGTAGATGAATGTCGATCGGCTTTGAGGAATTTTTAGATAAAGGTTAGGTTTAATTGTATTGTATTTATATCTTTGCTTTGAGAATTTTTTTTTGTCTAAAGGTTAAGTTTAGTTGTATTATTTTGATATCTCTATTATCGTATTATTTTGTTATAGTTTACAGGTGGTAAATGATTGTCAAATGACTTTGAGAAAATTTTTTGTGTAAATATTAGATTTGATTATATTATTTTGATGTCTCTATGATCATATTGTTTTGTTGCAGTTTACAAGTGGTAGATGAATGTCGATCGGCTTTGACAAACTTTTTTGGTAAAGGTTAGGTTTAATTACATAAATTCTCCAAAAGACATTGAATTTAATTATCGTATTCATCTTTATTATTTAAACAAATATCCTATTTAGTGTAACTTTTGAACTCAATAAAGTGAGGTACATGCGCGAGACGCGTACAACTAAACTAATATATATA